>NC_142315.1:20924880-21236190 GCF_054855325.1 Carica papaya
CAATTAACAGTCATCACATATGTCACTTGTCTCTAAAATGACAAGAAGACCTTTCACCATTTTTTTTTATATGAAAGTAGTTTCAAGCTTTAAAAGTTACTGTGTCCAAAGCGTTTGTGCCATAACCATGTTACCTCGTCCATCTGAGCATACGTTGATTTTTCCCTTGTAGTGTACTACCATTATATAGGAAAACATTTTTATTGCATTTTCACGTAAGTAATTGAGTTTCTTTTTTAATCGAATATTGAACATGAGCTACCCTTAAACTAAAGAGAATACTCATTTTGTATCATTTGAGGAACACTAAGTAAAATTTGATTTAAATCAGGGACGTATAGAACATTTTTTATCAATCTTGTGTCTTTCTTTATATGTACAATAATAGTATCTTTACCTTCAGATTTTACTGTAGCTCCATTGCCTATTTTGATAGGAACTTTAACTAACGTGTCTATTTTTCTAAATGCATGAGAACACTTGGTTATATGATTATTACATCCACTATCAATAAGCCAATAATCCTTCTGTCTAGATATGTTCTGACAAGTATAAAATAGCCGATTTTCTTCATCTATAGTCTTTATCATGCTTGCTTGTTACCTTTTAAATTTTTATTCATGTTCCATGTGATCAAATTTCTTGCGAAAACTACACTGTGACTTTCCCTTACGCCAACAATTTCTTTCTTCATTATGTTTTTTTTTTTTTCCAAATTTTATAATAAGGTAATTTACCTTTTTTATCTCCTTCTTTACTACTCCCCATATTGTATTGTCTCGAACCTTTATTTTTATTTGATCTTGAGGATGAAGGTTTATACTTCGACTAGAAAGCTCATTCTAAAGATGTTTCACGTCTCCTTGAGATCTTCTTTTCATGAACTTGAAGAAAACCAATAAGCTCTGATGTGGTTAATATTGTTAGGCCTTTTGATTCCTCTATGATAGTTACCATCATCTCAAACTTTTCTAATAAAGTGATCAACATTTTCTCCACTATTCATTGATTAGTAATGCAATCACCAGATGTTTTAAATTGATTCACAAGCTCTATTACTCTTGAAGAATAATCTTTAATGGTTTCTCTATCTCTCATTTTCAAATTCTCAAACTCACATCTTAATGATTAAAGCTTGACTATTCTTGTTTTTCTTCTTCCTTCAAATTCATTCTTCAAGATATCTCATGCTTCTTTTACTGAAGTGGCATTCATTATACATAGAAATATTGTATCTGAGGCAGCAAGTTGATGTATTAGTATTACCCTCAACTCCTGGTATACCATTTTCTACTACTTCCCCATAAGTCATATGCACATAAAACAATCTTCATTCTAATACTCCAATATGCATAGTTTTCACCATTGAAAAGTAAAACAACTTGTTGTTGGGTTGTGTTTGCAAAAGTCATAAATTATATTACGTGGAAATTGTATTTTATCCTTCTTGATCGCTGGGGCTCTGATACCACTTGTTGGTAATATTAGAGGATTGAGCAAATAGTGCTGGAAGTAAGAAAAGGAATGAGGAAGAATGAAATGTGTTTTACGTCACATATATTTTTTATCTTTTGTTACTTTAATGAATTATAAACAACTTTTTATATTAGTAACTGATAAATTGCAACCATAAACAATTTCTACGATTATAAATAATTTATATTTTATACCATTCAAATTTTAAATCATTTAATAATAGTAATTGTGAATGAGTAGCTGAAGAATTTTCTAACACTTCAAGTTAAGTACCATTTACCCTAATAATCTTTTAGACCCAACCACTGGCTCTTAAAATTTTAAATTCAAATTATTGATAGTATGTAATTTAAACTCGTATATAAAGCTTAACAATCACATATCTTATCGATGTGAGATTAAAGTATCATAAAGAGTCCTTTTCAGCCTTTAACAATTGAGACTTAACTTTGTTACTCACAAAATGAGTTTGGGACCATTGATATTTTTATAGTGTTTTTTCTTTTCGAGAAGAAAGTATGTTTTGCTAGCAGAAAACTAATATTATGATAACTTAGTACCACGTCAGAAAGTATGTGATTGTAAAGTTCTATATAAGAGCACATACTATTAATAATTTGAGTTTAAACTTTTAAAAATAATTGTTTAAGTTCAAAAGATTGTTATGTTAGTAGTTATTGGGTTGGGACATTACAAATGATATTTGAACACATTCTAGTTTAATGACTCTAGTTGGAACGTTCTTAGACTTTGTGGGCCTTTTAATTATAATTTATGATGAGAAAATTAAGAATTTGAGTAGTGGGAATTGTGATAACTCAGTTCCATATGAAAAATATATGTGATAGTTGAGTTTCATATAAAAGTTCAAATCAAAACCACCAATAACTTGAGTTTAAGGTTTTAAAGACTAGTAGTTTAGGTCCAAAAGGTTGTTGAGCTAATGGTACTTAGGTCTAGGACATTATAATGGTCATATGAGGATATTTGGCTTCTAATAAGAGAAAAAAAAAATCAATAAGAGCTTTGAACCTTGTGCATTAGGATAGATTATTGACAATCTCCTTGATGACTGAGTTGTGGATCTAATACAAGATCATGCTATTATAATGGTTCGAAAAAAGGAAGTTAGATGGGTTTGCAACAATTTTGATACTATCCCATTGCTAAAGTCAATTATATTCTTAGCTTACAAAGCCTCAATGATGGTCGAGTATAATTTGACTAGTTATCTCCTAATAAAATTTGGCAGACAAAGCTGATACATAAATTGTCAAAATGGTGAAGGTAGTAGAGAGTAGTAATGCCAAGCTCAAGATGACTTGTAATAAAGAAGTTAGATTCTACCATGATGTTTGGAACCCTCACTTTTGTGATAACATGATAATGTGGGAATAACAAAAGTATATTTAAATTCCATTAATATATAGAGCTTATGATAAAGTTAGTTATAAATTTGACACAATGGATTTTAGTTTAGCTAATATATGAAATTGTTATATAAGACATATGAAAATAAGGTGAATTATCAATATATGAAAATGTCTAAATATCTTAGAAAATGAGGGGTTAAAAAAAAAGAGAGAGATAACTTACGACATCTAAAAGGCATAAAAATATTTATAAAGAAACAAGAAAATTTTAGATTAGTTGTTAGAATGTATTTTGTCTGCCCAACAAAGCCAATTATATCTAAAAGCTTTATACCGTCTAGCTTTCTTTGTGTCATGCTATTATCAAAGTCTTCATGCATAATTCCAAAGGATAGATAAACGACCATATGACTAATATGATAAGCTCTAAAAAAATAAAGATATAAAGCGAATGACAACAAATACAAGAAGAAAGAATCTTGTTGGGATCAAGTAGCTAAGGGACAATGTGGAAATTCAATCGAAGTAAGCTATCTATCTTTAAGGCTTTTACTTTCTTTTTTTCTAGCTTTTTTAATCATAAGGTTTAACATCTATTATTATTGAAATTTTAATACATGGGAAATTGACTCTAATTTCATATAATTATGGATGATAATTTTATCTCGGTTCAAAATATCTTTGCGGGAGATTTATTAAAGGGACATGATTAAACTCTTTATTTGACTTTAATTTTAAGCGAAATACGAAAAGAATTGTTTTATTTAGAGCGAAGGTGAGGATGGAGTGACTCCTCATCTAGTCTCTGTTCCGTTCTCAATCATCATATATGTATTTTTAAGTTAGAAAATACTTATATAATATTTTCATATAATTAAAACTAAGAAAATAGAAATGTTTTAGTTAGGAAATAAGAAATGTATATGCATGTACAAATTAAATGCCTTGAAACTAAATGAATGAAAAAGTTTGTGTATGGTACATCTCAAATAAAAATGTGTGAAATAAGTAAAATATTTTTTAAATATTTTTATCATGTAAATTGAATATTTTTTTAATATTTGCATTGAATTCTTTAAGTGTTTTCACTGTAATTGTATAAAATAATTAAATATTTGAATCAAAATGTTTTTAGGTTTTTATTTTGAATGAATAAAATAATATAACGAAAAAAAAAGAGAGGAAAAAGCCTCCAAATACTGATGAAAAATTCCTCTTTCTTCCCTAGGAAGGAGACAAGGGTAGGAAAAAAATTACATATCGGAGATGGAAAATAGGCATAGATTTATTTTGCTTGTAATTTACTAATACTTACATTGGAATTACTGATGGTGATACAGCCCCCATCTTAACCCACCATACATAAAACTTCAAACTTACAATTATCTGTTCTCCTTTCCATAAGATTAGCATTTACAAATAATTTAGAATCACTTTACTCTAGTATTAAGTTAGGACAATTTACAATGAATACTCTACTTGTAATTGACTAGTTCCTTGTCTATTGGACAGAAAAATATACGTATCTAGTTGTTTTCGCGGGTTATTTCGAAAGTTACTGTTGTTGACGGAGTCGAGTGAGTGAGTTCAGTGGCTAAAACAATCTCTTGAGGAGCTTGTCCATTTGGGTTTGCTCCACCGTTCTCGTGAGAAGGTGCTCTATGGGCTCTAGAAAAAGGGAGTTCCGAATCTAAACAGTTTGAGAAATCTGATGGGCTAGGTGGGCAGTTAGTATTATAAAAGGTAGATGGACTATATGGATACCGAGTATTATTAGATGTGGTTGATGGGGTAGGCGGGCAATGTCTGTTGGGTGATGCTTCAATGGAAACCAGGCCATGATCATGACTACTTCTACTCCTATCTTCACATTTCTTAAAAGTATGAGAGCTCAGATCTCTTTGGTTGAAGATTCTCAACAAAACAAGTATTCTTCTCCATACCGACTCTGTGGAATCAGATCTCATCAAAACTTCCCTATGCTGGTACAAGAACATGATTGTGAATATTAAGAGAGCTGACAGTGAAGCAATGCCTGCAATCAGGAACAGACCCCAGAAACTATTAAGATCCATACTGTTGGAAGATACCAAGTTGTTTTCCTCTGAGCAATTCATGCCTTGTTCTCTGAAGTATGCATTTTCAATTTTTGTCAGGGTGCCTCCCTCTGTAACAATCAAGATTGCCCTTGAAACATCAGGCACTAAAGGTGACCGTCTTGGGAAAACCTGTAATGTGTGTGGAGGGTAGCCTTTAGTTTAACTAGTACAATTGGAGAATTGAGGAAGAATAAACTGTTAGGTGTGTGCTTAAAGTAAAAAGAACTTACAAAACCCCATCCATCAATCTTGAAAGTCGGATCAATCATGGTATATTTGTTGCAGAACTTTCCAAGAAAAACCTTCATGTAGGGAACTTCGTCGAAAGCAGCAACAATACCATTTTTGGCAGTTCCATTAGAGAAGAGAGCATTGCAATGTTCAGGAGAGTCATAAGGTATGAGCTTGGATTCGTTAAAACCCAGTCGCTTCAAGATACCTAAAACAAAAGAACCCCTTTGGTAACCCACGTTCTCCCCTTTCTTCAACAGTTCATCTATGCTGGTCACTGTTGGCTGCAGCTGCTGCACCGTTAAACGCGAGGTCAAGCCGGCTGTGTAGCTTTGCGTCAATATAAGCACAACGAAGAACCATATGATCATTACAAATCTGGCCAAGTTGCTTACTACTCTTTCCCCTGCACAAATGTTTTCAAGACTTTCTGTTGAAGAATGATTCAAAATTATACTTTAAGTATCTTTTACTTAGTTGGGTAAGTTGTGATTAATTCCTATTTGTTAGGCGTGTAACTTTTAGTTGGGTAATGGGCATAGTGAAAGGATTTATGGACTGATTTTTAGCAGGTGCAGTTTCTTTAGAAGCCTATAATCAGACACTTTCTTTTTGCTGATCAATATCCAGAAAATCAGCTTCAGTATTCTACAAAATTCCTCTGTGATTTAAATTATTTTGCTGGTCAGCTCTTATTTTTCCAACACTTTCTCCTCTTTCTTTTTGCAATGTTGGATAATAGAGGTAAAAAACACATATATTTTATGTAATATAGTTTAATTCTCTTCCGAAGGAAAGTTTGGAAAAACTTACTCTGAGCAAAAACCATGGTGGAGAAAGAAAACCAGAAGCTAGTGCCGACTTGATGCTCAAGAGGCCCACGAAAATCTTCATTGATTCTGTGCTCAAGCACCCAGATGACAAATCCAATGAACACAAAGAAGCAAGCGCTTGTCACCCAAAGATCCCAAGTCAAAGGCGTCAGGAACGCCCATGCATGTTTCTCTTTATTGTCCTTGATTGACACCACCATTGACACTCCTGAATCTGTGTATGGTAATGTGAAGTCTACAAACCAGGACCTGTTCGCCAATATCGTCGTATCTCCAACAACAGCATCATAGTTCTGGTCATAAAACAAGAAACAGTACCTTGTTATAAAAGTTTCGAGACCCATTTTGAGACAAGTCAAGAATAGTAAAATGAAGAAAAGATAGTAAACTTAAACTGACCCCAAGATACACTTGATTGACTAACTCGTCATAGCTGCCAGCAGGGTTGCCATCAGGAGTTTCAAAAGGAAAATAATCGTAAGAGACATCATAAGGCATTTGTCTCATTGCAGCATCAAAAACGTCTATACAGAAACCAGTGACACTTGTTCTGTTAGTAACAGGGTCTCTAGTCACCTCCACAAACTCACTAAAACCTTTCTTCTTCGGGACTCCAATTCTCAACCTCTTCCCATTTGTTGGGATCTCAAATCCTTTAGGAGTAGCACTGGATCCCCCTGGCCAAATAATACGTCCAAGATTAGCTTTTGAAGTAGAATACACCGTTGAGTTTGTGGAGTTCAATTCCTTCACAAATCCATTTTTTGGTGTCCAGAATCCAATCCCTCTTTCCTCGTTACCGTTTACATTAATAATCTGATAAGTTAATGACTGAAGCTGCCCATTTAAGATGTGAAAATCCCCCGTTAGCCCTTTGAATCTTATATTCGATATTTGTTGCCTTAGTTTGGGACCATACAAAGAGATGCCAAAACTTTCCAGGTCTGATGAATTTCCTGAAACTTGAGAATCATCATATTCTATGTTTCTAGTGCCTGCATTTTCAACTGCCGTTGCCAATGCCATAGCAGAATCATATGCCAATAACCCAAAAATGTTAAGCTCAGCATTAAGAAGACTTGGTTTTTTTGTACTGAACTCTTTTTTCCATCGAACCTTGAAATCTTCAAGTTCTTTTGATATTGGAACAAAAGGTTTGATACCCAACACACCTTGCATGGATTCAAGCTCTCCTCGATCCATAATATTCATCAGATTTGTCATCCCATCTGTCATGATCCAAACGTAACCCGACCTCATCATGCCAATCTCTTTAGCTTTGGAAAAGATCCTAGATCCAAGAGACGGCAACAAGTGAACCATAAAAACCCGTGTCTGCATCGTCATCAACTTGAAAAGCTCTTGAAGTAGTTGATCATCGGTTGCTGATGGAGAGATGACGCTCCGGTATGGTACCCGGACATCGAGGTCTTGTAAAGCATCAGTTAAGTAAGGTATGATGCTTTCGCCAAACTCGTTGTCCACGTAAATGGGCACAGCTTCTCTCCAACCGAAGGCTTGAACAATGGCGGCAATGGCTTTTACTTGAAATGAGCTGCTCTGTGTGGCTCGGATAAAATATGGACTGCGCTTAGAAGCAAGGGAAGGGCTCGTTGCAGAGAAGGAGATGATTGGTACTTGAGATTTGTTGCCCAAGTTTATTACAAAGCCAGTCTCCATTGAATTCTCTGGTCCAAGAATTGCTTGCACCTGTACGTTCTTTATCAAGTCTAGAGCTGCATTTCACATCGACCAAACAACATTTGTCCTTCAGCTTAACATCAAAATGTTAAGATGTTAAAAGAATATTGTTTATATTGTAAAAAAAATAGAATATAATTTTCTCAATTCTAATAAATTATGAACTTTTTATTACAAAATATGTGTATATACATATACACATGTACCAATAAGACGTATGGTTCTTGGGTTGCATCCTTTTACTGTCTAGGTCTGAAAGATGTTGGAGCCACAAAATAAGACTTTGTAATTTTCCATAAGATCTGAAAAAGTAGGGACATTGACTAGAAAATCCTTTCAAGATTCCCATCGTTGTTGTTAATGAGTGGCTCTTGTCTTACGTGAGAATTCGGGTAAGGAATGGAAATAAATATATATTTTTAAAAATTGGATTCCATTATTTGACATTTTATAAGGCGTATATCCAGAAGTTTGAATAAATAATTTATTGACCAAACGATTAATTTTAAAAATTAATATATAAAAATTGATAATATTACTCAAAAACTATATTATTAATAGTTATTGAAGATATACACCATTTTCAAACCCTCATCAATTACTAACACTAATATATGTGTATATATATATATATATATTATATAAATAGATATAAGATAATAATATTTAATTAATTTCAACTAATTATTTAATTTTATGTAATAGCTAGGTATACAGCGGCGTAGTATTTCTCATTAAAATTAAAAAAGAAAAAGTGGAATTATTAATAAATTTTATGTAAAAAAAAAAAAAAGGAATCGAACAAGAAGAAAATTTGAGAAGATGCATATGTATATATATATATAGACAGACACACAACCAAGCAAATAAATGAGAAGTAAAATTGTCTTTATACATAAATATATATATATATAGAGAGAGAGATGATTAAAGCAAAAAAACCTGAAGCCGCAGCAGTGACAACATCGGTTTTGGAGTTCCTGGGTATGACGAGCAGCCTGGTTTTGTAGTGGGGATGAGCTGCATAAAAATCAGAGAGAGAGATATTGATGCACGTGGAGCTTATCTTCCCAATCACTTTATCAATGTCAAGAACAACACCCACCTTTACTCCTATCTTCTTCTCTTCTCCATTAATTCCCACCATCAACATTAACATCAAACAATATTTAACAAACACCTTTTTCATCTTAATTTTCACCTACCTATAGTAATCAATCTATAATACAATGCCTTCTGCCTCTCTTTCTTTCTTTCTTTCTCCTCACTTCCAAAGATTTTTAAGGACGTAGTACTACGTGGTTATATATATATATACACACACACACAAGACAAAGGGAGTTGAAAAGTATTTTTTCTATATATATAATAAAACAGATGGATTCCAGAGTTTAGGCACCACGTCTTACGTCTTCATCATATATGGTAAACTCTTGAATAGGAGAACGTACACACACACACATATATATATATACAAATATATATTATATGGTCATAAATTGACTGAAGAGAGGAAGGTATATTATGTGATGGATGCTAGAAGATATTGTTTAATTTGTTTTATATTTTGGCTGCTCACCGTTTACCTTGACCAAATCAAACTATTCCAGTTTTGTATATATATATATATATATGTATATATATATATAATATAAATTATTTCTTTTACAATGCTTCTGCATCAAGATGAGTCATTCACAAATTTTCACTACCTATTTCTTCAACCTTCCATCACCCCAATTAAACTTTCGTTTAATCATTATGATTAAAGTAATTAATTCTCTAATTAGAACTCTTCTTTCTTTTCTTTTTTTTTTTTTTGAAGTGGAGGCTGCTTTGAAAATTTTCAAATGAAAATTTCAAACTTAATCGGGATCACTACATTACTACCAAATTATCACCATAGTTGTTTCTCTCTTTATATAATATATATATATATATATATATTATCATACAGGACACATATATTTACAACCATGGCTTTTTTGTTTGAAGGATGGGTAATTTTAACTATTTTAGTACGAGTTTAAGTGAATTATATATTCATTTATTTTATTAGTATTTTGCATAATTTGTGTTTATATATTATTTAATTAAAAATATATCGTTCGTTTTTTTTTTTAATATTTTATGTTATCATTTGTGTATAGGTAGCACTTGAACTAATAAACAGTAAAAGTTTTCACAAAACATATATACATACATTGATTTACCCATCAAAATCAGTAATCCACGCCCCCACATCATTTATTTATTAATTAGTGCCAGGTACTAGGCTGATGTTTATTGGTTCCCAGAATCTAGTTACTCTCTCTCTCTCTCTCTCTCTATATATATATATATAGATATATACACATGTATATATACTACACAGTTGAAATATACGAATAATTCTTTTGACAATTTCCACCTAGAAACAAATTGGTATTTTATAAATATATATAGATATATAATATTGTTTATATAATACATGCAATATATTTTTCTTGTCATTATTTGCACTAATAAGCATCGGGAAATCTGGGTTGTAAATACTGATAGAATAGTATGAGATCCGCCAAGAGATTCGACGTGTGCGGCGGTCGTCCCACCAGGGCAACTTCTCTCAAGCGTCGACTTCATTTTAAATACATAAGAAACGAGCAGTAGCCAACAAAAAATTATAGGCCTAGTTCGGTAGGCAAAATATTTTTTCTTTTTATTTTTCTTAAATTTTTATGTATTTTATTCATAAAATTATAAATTAATTAATAACAGAAATGACGCTCATAACAATAATGATAAATTAAAATTTTTTTAAAAAAAAATTATTTGTGCTTTGGTTCATTAATAAATATGTAATTTTGTAAATTTTTCTTGAATAAATATAAGTCTAAAGAATATAAATTAAAAAATAAACATGTTATCAGAATTAATTACATGAATCATGTATTTTGTGGAAGGAAGATTGAGTCAACGAGACAGAATTGTAACGGGGATTACTAATTAAATTTAGGAGCATCAATTTGATATATTCAATTTTATATTATACGTTAGTTATAAGATTTTTTTTTTTTTTTTTTTTCCTTCGTTGCCAAGACTAATTCACGAGAAGGAAAGACTTTCAAGTATATAGAAATATGCGTGTATGCATATATATCAGCCAGTAAGCATGAGTTTGACTGAGTGCGGATGCGGAATTGAGAGGCTGAAGAATCGAACTGAATCAAAGCATTGAAAAATAAATACTAAAAATTATTTTTGGTGTCACAAAGGACGTCACACCCGACACTCTCTTAGTGGCTAAGGAAGAGACCTTACTCACTCACCTGATACCAGCGGTTCGAGTGCCGACACTGACCTTCTTCAGAATTATTATTATTATTATTATTATTATTATTATTTATATGAAATGAGGTATTACAAAATACCTTTTTTATGTAATTTGATTTTTTTTTTTCATTTTTTCTATTATAAGTAAAAATAAATTAAAATATTAAAAATCAAGGGCATATCTGATTACCCCGTCTCCTCTTTCGTGGTTACGGGTTCCAATTCTAATATATGAGTACCTACCTTAAAAAATTACTTTTTGCTAATTCAGAACAAAAAAGAAAAAAAGATTCAAATAGGCAAGAATATTAAAATGCTCTAAATGCCTTAACTTTTCTAATTAGTGTCTGAAAGTAGAAACTAATGCAAATCAGTGAATTAGAGTTTATCAAGATAAAATTAAGCAAAATATCAAAGGACATATTTAAAATTATATAATATAACATAAATTCATTAATAAATTCTACACCATTCATTTTCTGGCTAAAACGAAGAAACCCACCGTCCACGAATTCTAAAATAAAAATGATAGACCTTTTTCCCAGAACCTAATCCTAAAGTGGAAAAATGTTGGTAAACTGATTGCACACTCGATATGATTTGCCCATTGACACTTAATTTATTAAATTTGAGTGTTACCCATCTTCTTTGGTAAGAAAAAACGCGATATTTGCATCCAAAAGTAATTTTAAAATGTCATCTAATTAAGTTATACTCCTGATTATATATCTACATCTTCAGTTCATGTCTGATAAATAAGAAACAAACACCAGGAAATTTTGCATTGATAATGACTTCAGTACCTTGGGGTACATTGAATAGGAGAGAGAAATTATCCAAAATTCTTACAGGCTGATTTCAAATTTTTTCTTTTTCTGCAAAAATTAAACGAAAAAGTCATAAGCATGTGCAACATTTCTGACTTCCAAAGAAATTTTTTTCTCAAAAAAGAAAAGAAGACTTCAAATGAAATCCTTCAACACGTTAACCACCAACTAACGCAGTCTCTCGTAGCCACTAGACTAGTCAAATATACATGCATCCCCACGTCCTACGTATGCACGTAGATCAAGCAAGTAGCAGAAGTAACACGGCCATGAGAATATTGGGTATCTATATATGCAGGATTTGCAATATTTAACAGAAGAACTATAACGGACAAATACTGGCTCAAATTAGTTATCTAGTCATCTGAAATACAAAACTGCACTGTAATCATACACAATATGGTGAATGGAGGAAATCAAATGAACTTGTTTCCCCCACCTCACTCATCCCTTGTAGCAGAATCCATCCCTGCTGAAGGGCTATCTGCAAAATACTCCTGGTGCTTCACATTCACGCCATGCTGCCCATCCAATGATGCCACACATTAGGATCATATAGGCAAATAATGACAACTGAGATTTATATACACTTAACAGTTCATTACAAGATGAATAAACCACCATCATCTTTGCAGCAGTAGTATGGCATGCTGGATAACTGGACTTTAAGAGTCCTTCATTCATAAACAAGTCCTCTGTTCATAAACAAGTCATTTCTTCAAGCAGTAGCATCAAGACATCACATATGAACTGCCACTTCTCAATTTTAACCAACCTATGCCAAGTTCAACCGAACACATTATCGCATTATCGCATTATCACAGACAGCAGAATGTTTGATACTCCACTGCTGTCCATTTCATCATGATTGCTCAAGTAATTTTACCTAAATACAGCTACCTCCAAGGTATAATGATAATAGTAAAACTAGAAAAATACTGATACAGAATAAGATGTTGCCATGTATCAGTTTTATTTTTTTTAAATAAAAGGAATAATTTTATTACCTAAGAAGTTTTTGCAATTATTATTATTTAGCATCTTTAATTTATTTAGATTGTTTAGATAGGTTTAAGTTTTATTAGGATTCTGAAACCATTATCGCATTATCACATTATCACAGACAGCAGAATGTTTGATACTCCACTGCTGTCCATTTCATCATGATTGCTCAAGTAATTTTACCTAAATATAACTACCTCCAAGGTATAATGACAATAGTAAAACTAGAAAAATACTGATACAGAAAAAGATGTTGCCATGGATCAGTTTTATTTTTTTTAAATAAAAGGATTAATTTTATTACCTAAGAAGTTTTTACAACTATTATTATTTAGCATCTTTAATTTATTTAGATTATTTAGATAGGTTTAAGTTTTATTAGGATTCTGAAACCTTTAATGTCCTTTCTTATTATTTTAATATTTTCCTTATTAGTTATAATTAGAGTTGTACTTGGTGACTATTGTAAATGGCCAGTAACCTGAACATTAGTGGAGAATTGTTGTGAAGATATCTTCTCAGGGTTTTTTTTTGCAGTCTCTCTCTGACATCATTTTTTCTGGTTCTTGTTCTTTCTACCCTATCTTGTTTTGTCCCTCTCTTTTCCATTGAATCCCCTAGTTCCCCCTAGTTTTTCTACTTTTGATCTATTTCCTCACCTAAATTCTTCAAATTCTATGCTACTGCAAAAATAACTGAGTTTGAACATTCTCAAACCTTTCCAGTTATTTTCTTTTCAGACATCCCCCTTATAATCATCGCATATCATCCAAGGTGGAATAAAGATCATGAAAAATATTTGAAAAAAAAAAAAGAAAGTATGCATCCTAAGTTTCACAAAAGAAGTCCACATGATGATAATTGAATTAGCATAAAAATATGCTCCCCAAATTTACAGGTGAAATAAAATAATTTAGGGCCTACCTCACGCAGTGCCTTTGAGAGGTCCTCCATTGTCAAGATTAAGCGCTTATCCTGTTTGCAGGAAAATTTTAAGTGAATTTAAAATAAAGCATGCTCAGGTGGTTCTAGAAATAAATGAGGAACTTCTGTAAAATATAAGATACAAGAGGAACACCTTTTGCTGCTTCTCTCTTTTGTCTTTAACCACTGCTGCCTGCCTTGCCTTGCATTGTCTACATTAGCATGTATATTGGTTACAAAATAAATTCTATTGCCAACTTAAAATGGACATGTGAAACTCCAACAAATATTTTTTGGTTGAATAATCTAAACTACACCTCTCCCATTATTAGATGAAATTTAGAATCTACCAAAAAGAAATTAGGTGACCTAGAACAGCAGAAATATAAAACTTGTAAACTGGGGTGACATCAAGAAACCAATCAAGCCGCGGGGGGGGGGGGGGGGCGCTACGGATAAAATCTCTTACTGACTTAAATACTGCCCCTAGGGCGAAATGGTTATGGAGATTTGCCATGGAAGAAGATTGACTATGGAGGAAGATTATTACTGTCAGATGGGATGATATTCTGGGCAGAGACGGGTCAGGCAGATTCAGGAGGCACTGTCTTGGGCTGTGGAGGAAATTCAAATGGATTGGCACTGATTTCAGAACTGCGTTGATTGGAGTATTGGCTGTGGAGACAAAATTCAATTTTGGAAGGATGATTGGATTAAAGGGGGTTGTCTCATGAGCCATTTCCCAAAAATATTTGAGATTGTCCAATTCAGAAACATGGTTGTCAAGGAGGTCTATAAGGAGCATAACGGTAACAGGTTTTGGGAAGTGAATGTCCTTAGGAATTTAAATGATTGGGAAATTCAGGAGTATGAAAATTTGCTAAGTCTTCTGGAGGCACAGAAACTGAATAACTCTGCTGACAGTGTGAAATAGAAGTTGAATCAAAACGGGTTGTTTTCTGCTAGGTCATACTACTGTTTTATCGGGGGGTAGGGGATGACATAAACTGCAGCTTTCTGGCAAAACAGATTTGGAAATCTAGAGTGACGCCTTGAATTGCTTTCTTTGCTTGGGAGGCAGCCAGGGAATGTATTTTGACACAAGATAAATTAATATCGAGAGGTCATTATATTGTCAATCGGTGTTACCTGTGTTCGAAAGCTGCAGAGTCTTGTAACCAACTTTTATTATGGTGTCCAGTGTTTTCTGAATTATGGAGTATGGTGTATGGACTTCTGGAGCTAAACTGGGTGGTGGCTGGTACTGTCAAAGAGGAAATTTGGGCATGGACTGGACTCAGTCTTGAAAATGATTGCAATAAGTTGATTTCTCCAACTATTTTTTGGGTTATTTAGGAGGAAAGAAACCTTAGATCTTTTGACAGAAAAGAGAATTTGATGTATAGATTGAAAGATAGGTGGTTACATTTTTTTGGGACTATTTTATTGAGGCACGACATGATGAGGGATGAGGATTTTTGGTTTAGCATTGATATCCTGACTAGAATGTAAATTTACTGTACATGGGTGGTACCCCCTTTGGTACTATGTTTATAATATTACATTCACACTTTTTATTTTAAAAAAATATATATAAACCTATTACAATCCATTTCTGTATATAGCAGAAAATGCTCAAGAAAGAGTTTCCAACTATAAGTTCCTTTCAAAAATATAAATCCAATAAACATCATGGAAACAACAGGTTAAGAGTATGCCAATTACTCATAATGAGATCCTCCTATTCAAAAAGTTAGAAAATTCGGTTTTCACCCATATCCCCAAACCCACATGTAGAAATTAGATATTACATTGGGGAAAAAGAAAATAAAAAGAAATGAGCAACATAACAAGAAAGTTTTCAGTAGCATACTGAAGAGCATCACTGGCAACCTCTGCAACAAACTTTTGTGTAGCAACAGCCACAAGCCTAATTCTGTAAAATTGAAATTGAACTTAGCATAATTAGACAATATATATTTAAAATAAAAAAACAATAATCAGAAGTCAAGATATCAGTTTGCTAAATCATGGATATGGTGGAAGAGTGTAAAAATTGCCAGCTTAAATACAAGTTTTTTCAAATTACAAAGAAATTCTTACTTTAAGGACCTGAAAAATTGTAAATCCGCAATAAGACTCATGATCAAGCAAACAAAGATCTAGGATAAGATGCAGAATTAGAAGTAACAAAAAAAATCAGCAAATACCACATGAACTATGCAGGGTCACAGAACATCAAAAGCATACACGAGTACAGCTTCTCGATCCCCAAGAATCCCATAATGCATCAAAAACTGGTTTTTTGGAGCCCAAACCACATTGTATTCAATTCTGTCCGACATAGTACAGCCATAATACTTTAAGCATCATTTTCTTCTTCCAGTCAGACAAACATTTTTTTTAACAAAAGAAAAATTCAAAGATAGAAAACTTACAGCCAGATAAATTTTAAGTATCTCATCACTAGTATTCACAACCCTATCTCCCAAAATTACATTCCAAGAAAAGGAAAGCTACAAATACAAAATCATTTCCAATTAGAAAGATTGAGATTCAAAGCACAACAAGGCATCCCGAAATAATGGCATTTTCAATAACACAATGTGGGATTCAGTCCAAAAATGGCAACACTGGTGTCCAAATCCCCATTCTACTCTCCTGTTTGTTTCAGGGGGCACTATCATAGAATCCAAATAATGCAAGCAGCATATGGCAATTTGCAACCAATACTTCAAATTCACAAATGACCAACAAACTATGCCCCAACGCCAACTCTGTATAAATGAGTAAACCCTAAAATTCTGCCAAAACCTATCGATACGAAATGGATACGAACTAACATCTAAATAAATTGTATTTCTATCTAATCTATAACCTGGTGTAATAGTATGATATGAATTTTCTAATAGATTAGGATTTTATTTACGATTTAAATTATGTTAAGCATTTACTATTCTTTAGATAGTTAGATTAGGATTTTATGTTTAAGCACTATTTATACTTTTGTAACTTACTTGCGAGATAAAAAGCATTCTAAAGAGTTTACTTAGTTACTGATATTGTGATGCATCTTATCTTATATGTGATACTTAAGAAATTCCCATCTTAAATTGCTGCTTAAGGGAACTTTAGGAGTTACTCTTAGTTACATTTCTAATTTTCTAACCCAATTTTTAAGTGTGATATCTAAGAATCCTTGAGTTTACTCCAATTCCACAAGCAAGCAAATGAACGGTAGTTTATCCTACATTAATTGGTATCAGACCCAAAGTTAATCAAAATATTAAGACCTTATGTTGACACAGATCCTAGACCATCAGGGGAAAAGAATAAACAACAAGCAGAAATGGTAGACAATGTCAGTACTTATGAGCCACCAGTTCAGATAGCCGTCAACTAGTATCTGACGACTGAGATAGTCACCATGGAAATCAGAAACCCTAATTAGATAAAATCCAGAGTCCCTAGGAAAAAGAAACCAAAGCAACAAGCCAGTCGCCCCAACCGAACAGTCTCAGTCAAGCAGTTAACCACAGCCAAACTATTCTGAATATGGTGAATATTCAGGAAGAAAATGAGCAATCATTGATAGAGGCTACACTTGATACTACTTTGTTGCTACAAGTAAGCACAACCAAGCAGTTCAAGGGAAAGAAGATTATCCTCTAATTTTTCAAATCCTAGTTCATTGATGAAATAAAAGCAAAAACCTGGTCATTTATGAGGAGTGTTATGTGAACCTTGTTTCGAACTCTACAATTAAATTACCTGATCTTTCAATACGACCACATATTCTTCTAATAGCGTCTTGTTTCTATTCCTAGTAGCTCCTGCAATGACTGTCCTCTGTGATTGCACATATTCTTCTAGGCATATATTGGCTTACCATTGGCATGTTCAGCATGGACATGATTGTCAATACTTATCATCCCATTCTTGGCATAAAGAATGTGGTTTTAAAGCCTATAACTACGCTACAGTAGAGATGCATAAATATCGATGCCTACAAGAGCCAGCAATCAATGAAAATGATATATTGATGGAAAAACCACTTGAAAAGTTAAAACCATCAGTATCAAATTTTAATCAACATGCTAGAATGGAGGAACAAGAAGAACCAGCATGTCTTCCTGAAACTAAAGATTTTGAGATTGCTCAAGATGTTTCGCCTTAAGAGAATTCTATGGCTATTCAGTGCAAGGATAAACCCAAACAACAATTAGATTTCATTGATGTCCAAATCAAGGACAAACTTGTCAATTATGACAACTTCATCTTACCCACTTCTAACTAGTTGTGTTTACATCACCTTTGTTATTGAAGAGGATGATCAATGTGAAGTTCACCAAAATTCTCTCTTGATATTTTACGATTGGGTTTCTTGACTGTTCAGCATCTCAAAAATCAAGGTGAAGTTTTCTCCAAGCAATAAGAATGATGAAAATAGATAACTAGATTTTTTAAGTAAATTAGTGATTTCATTTCTATCTAATCTACAATTTGTTATAATAGTATAATATTACTAGGTCTTTAGTTGTTTAAGAAAATACTCAGAATTACTTAAAGAAATGTACTTAAAGTTATTGGATACTTTAAGTTACTTAAAGTAGGTAAATTCTTTTTCAAAAAATAAGTAATTAAACGTTTGGGTATAATACTGATCACAAAAAATAAATATATGCTTTTGATAAAAATATATATTTATTATAAATATTTTATGACTTACATAATAATAACATATACAATAGATTTTATGAGAATATCAAGAAAGTAAATAAATAATTAATTAGATTTTAGAAAATAAGAATATGACAAGTTAGAAATAATATTTCTGTTTTCCACCTTAACGTCATGTTAAGAACCTAACAATTGCCTATTTTTTTATGTTGCAAATATATAAGTTGAAGTAAGGTACTTAAAGCTGTTTATAAGCAGGAAAATGTAATCCAAAACACCTTCTTAGTATGTTATTTATTGTTTTTAAGTATTTAGATTTCTATTCGAATTTTATAGTTATAGTTACAATATTTTATACCTAAGCACTACAAATACCTTTTAAATTTTACTTTTAAAATAAAAAGTCATCAGTTAATAAATTATTATGCCTTTTCTCTCAATAGCTGGTTTTGTGATGCAATTCCATATCAATATGATGCTCAAGCAACCCTCACTTTAATCTGATGCTTAAGGTATTCTGAATGTGAGTCCTAATCACTTTTCTGTTTTCTATCATTATTTTTAGGTGTAAGTTTAAGAATTCCTAAACTTATCGTGAATCCACAAGTAGTCAAAATTAATCCTAGTTTTATGATTTCCTTTCATCAATTACAGTACTCATACACGAAACCAACTCAAAATTAAAATTCAAAGAATCTAGCACCTGGTTGATCGCTTATAACGTGAGGACAAATAGAAGAAAGAGATACTGGCGGTTCATGTTTCCGACTGATCGGAACCCTAGTACACAGAGAAAACACGAGAGAACCCCGAAATCGAACATTACGACAATTTAATCAAGTAAACGTGATTCCCTTTCGGAATTTATGCTAGTAGCTTAATAAACCAATGAAATTAAGGTTCATGAAGCTAGTTCTTGTTCCAATTTCTAGGCAACCAAACAGATGGCATTAAAGAAACTAGAAGTATAAGAAGGAAGTACCTACAATCGAACATCAGGACATTGAAACCCGCTCTTCGCAAGGTAATGCTCCACCAATTCGTCGGGTATCTACAAAATATGAAAAATAAAAATGTCGACCAACAAATAGATTGTAGAGAAATCGTTAAAAAGAAAAAGAAAAAGGTTATGAAGGACGAAAGAGAAATTATACGGTGGGAGTATAGTCCATTAAGGATGCGAGGAACTCAGATAGAGCAGCATCATCGTCGTGCTTTCCATCGTTCGATTGCTGGTTGTGGTTCATCTCCTTCCCTCTGTCGCTGTTCACTGTCTACGCCCCGCCCTTGCTTTTGTCTCCTCGCTCTCCTCTGCCTGTCGTTAGCCGCGTAAAATAAAACCAATATTGTGTTCAATTTTTCAGAAGGTTTTACAAATCCAACTTGGAGACCCGCAAAATATGTATTTATTGTAATGCTTTAATTAATTTTAATTGTAATTAAAATTAATAAATAAATATTATTTTTTTAATTTTTTTAATTTTTATTTAATGTAAAAATGAAAAAAATAAAATCAATGATGAAATTAAAAATAATTTTAGAAAAAAATGGTGAAAATTTAGATTTTGAAAATATTTTTAAAAGAAAAATAAAAAAACTGAGGGTCAAAATGTAATTTTAAAAAATTGTGCCACGTAGGACGCCCAGTCAGCTGCCCCGATGAACCGAAGCGCGTCGCGTGGCAAAAGATGCTGATGTGGTGTCACACGGGAGGCCACGCTAGCGATCCTCAAGCCCGCGATCGGATGGTCCAGATTCGTTTCTGCGCGCACGGACGGTTCAGATCTGTTCCCTCCTCAGACACGATCGGACGGCCATGATTAAACGCGATGAACGGTTCAGATTCACTATCTATTTAAACGCGATCGGACAGTGCAGATCAAATCGCGATGGACGACTCAAATTCACTCTCAATTTAATCTCGATTGAACGATCAAGATCAAACGCGATGGACGATCCAAATTAAAAGGGGACAGATATAAATAACTCTCTTCACACCAAACTCTAACCCTAGCCGTTAGACATCCTCGTCGAAGAAGAAGAGCCAGCCATCAGGAAGAAAGTCGCCCGCCGCCATGCAGGAGTCACTTCTGACCGCCAAAAAAGGTTAAAAAAAAATTTTATTTGCTCGAAATTCGATTTTAAACACCCCTATGCCCAAATCGAAGCAAAAGGACCGGTAAATTGACCGAAAATAACGAACAAAGCCCAGCAGCGCTGCCGCAGGAAATTGCAAAAAAGGCCTACGATGAGGCCCTTTCTGATTCCTGTTGTAACGGCTCCGGAAATATAAAATGAAATGTATATTAAAAATATCAAATGCGGAAGCGAAGTCAAAATTCGATTAACATCCCTTACACTAAAACCAAAAACGTGCTCACAAAATATAAAAGATCAAACTAACTAAAGGAGAAACTTGAAAGTAAAAGCTACGAATATGACTATGGAGTCTTTAGGCGTCCTCTTCGTCGTCCTCCTGCGGAACCGGCTCGGGAACGATGTCTTCCTGATCTGAAATGATTAAATAAGGAATGAGCTGTACTAGCCCAGTAAAGACATCACGATATCTCACCGTCATGGAGGTAAAGGTGGGTAGAAAACACAAAAAGACCAATGGAGCATAATTTACAACAAATTCTTTTATCAATAATAAATCCTTCACCATCCACTTACCTCGATGGAATCCATAAAACAGTATACGAAAGTAATAACATTATCATCATCATGAAATCATATATGAACTGTATAACATAATACTTATCAAGCCTTTTGTAATTCAATCGTTACACAACATATTTTCCTCATTTACCAGCCCACTAGTATCCATGGGGATCCATAGGGGTCCCGCTACCCGTTAACCCTTAACACTTGAAATCATTTCCAGGGCCGTCCCCATTCCCCGTCCGGTATGGGCGCCAAAACTATAAACCTCATTACCCCGTCCGGTATGAGGGTGAAACGGGCCGTCCCCATACCCCGTCCGGTATGGGCGCCAAAACACATAAGATCTCCATACTCCGTCCGGTATGGGAGACCACAATCCCGGTAGGGTTTCCTACGGACCCGGTCCGTCCACCATCTCCCAGGATATCTAGTCAGGCTGACCACATTATACAATTACCCATTTACATAATCTTTCATTCTCTTTTCCCTCAGTCAGCATCATCAATCCACATACAAACAAGCAAAACGGTAACTTATGCCAAACAGACAACATACAGCATCAATATCCCAGTCATTCAATCCATAATCAGTAAAACAGTAAAATATGCACATGAAACTATAAAATGAAAACATCAAACCTCATGCAACATTTAAAACTATAAACAGGCCAAATAACAGTTAACCGACAAACACACTAGACTCGGGCTTCATTAGCGACCTTAAGCAATTTCACACATTCGTTGACTCAAGAAATACCGTTTTATCATTATTGAACTTTAATACCGTGATAGGAGATAGGGTGAAGGGTCCTTACTCGTTTCGGGGTCCGAACACGGCTTCACAGTGCGCCTACAGGTTGTCCCTAATTTTCCCTGAATTTTTTGGGGGCCAAAAAATTACAGAAAACCGAAGCTTACCGGTGGCGGTGCTCTCGGGTGCGGCGGCTCTCCAGTGAAGTTCGTGTTTTGGTGATTCGGCTCCGATAAACCTGTAGAGAAAAGAATGGTGATCACGGTGATATAAAAATTACATTAAACGGAGGCCGGGAAGGGCCTCATCGGAGGCAAAAACCGAGAAGGGGCGCGGCGGCGCCGCTGGGTTTCGGCCGTGTTTTTCAGCCGTTTGGCTGGGATTTTGGCTCCTATTTGGCAACAGGGGAAATCAGCGTGGAAAAACTAGTCGGGGGTATGAAATTTACCTCGATCGGCGGTAGGAAATCTCCCCGGTGCGGCGGCGGGTGGCGGCGGCCGGCTTCTGGTTCGTCTTCTCCGGCGAGGGCAGGCGGCTAGGGTTTTGTGGTCTGGTGTGGGGGTTCTATTTATACCCTTTTGCCTTTTGATCTCAGCCGTCCATTTTGATTTAATCTGGGCCGTCCATTTTTTATTGAATCTGGGCCGTCCATGCGATTGCATCTGGGCCGTCCGATCGCACGCTTATCTGGATCGTCCAATCGCGCATTCGCGGATCGCCAACGTGGCCCGTCCCAGATCGACGTGGTCTTACCACGTGGCAGGTCCCGGTTGGCCAGGACTGCTGACTGGGTCTGCTAATGTGGCTATCGACGTGGCTTTTTTTTTTCACCCTTTCCGGGCGCTACACCTGTTCTGTATAATTCTTCCGCCATTGTAATCACCGATCCTTCTCTATAGATTGACCGAAGCAAAACACCCAACCGCGAATGTGAGCCGGCGGTGCCACCGCACTAGAGAACTCCGCCGCCGTTTAGTTTCGGTAGTTCAACTTTTTTCACTCAACTGAGACCCATTAACGTGTTTTCTCGCAAGGATTGGTACAAAATCAATCAAATTTTGTCGAAAATAGCAACCCAAGGCAAACCACCGCCGCAGACGGTGGTGCCATCGCCGGAGCATGACGGAGTGACCGTGCCGGAATTCTGAAATTGGCCAAAAAGGATTTCTAAAACTTATTTTGAATTTTTTAGGATATTTCTAGGTACTTGAAGCGCATTTTAATCCCTAAAAGAAAAATTCATGGAACCAGGGGACCGTTAGTAGGCACAATCAAAAGTTTAGTATTTCGGACATCAATTTGAGTAAGAATCTCACACTTTATTTCCTGTTATGGAATTGAAGTCTAATTTTAAATAATATGATATTTTATAAAATTTAGAAAATACTTATATTTAATTACAGGTTAATGATGGAGTCGGAGCCAGTTATTATTACTATGTTTAACCGATTACCTAATTTTATAATTTTTAAGTACATGATAATGCACTGAAATTGGTATGATGATGCGATTGTATTCCTTTGATGCATCTTTTACTTGTTTTATGTGATTACAGTTAAATTGAGAAACTAAAAATTAAAGGTAAATGAAAAATTATTTGATTAAGTGGGTGGATGAAACGACAGCCTCACTGGATATCCTGAGAGATGATGGACAGACCGGGTACATGAAGAACCCTACCATGAATGTTGCCTCATACCGGATGGGGTATCGAATTTTGGTAATTTGGCACTCATACCGGACAAGGTATGGGGACGGCCCATTAAATTGAAAATGTTAAAAAAAAATGGGTTCACACGTAGTGGAGACATCCATATAGACCCCCATGGATACTAGTAGGCTGATAAAATAGAAAATTGTTGTTCCAACTGATTGCATATAAAATTATGATATGTATTATGTTATTGACTCTATAGGTTGTTTTTATAAATCTCGCTACGATAAGTAGGTGGTACATAATTTTATTTATAATAAATAAATTTACTTAATTAAGAGCTCTATTAGTTGTTTTTATAATTTCTATTAACCTTTATTTCTGTGTCACTAAGTAGCATGTTATTCTTACTGGGCTAGTGTAGCTCACTATTTCATTAACTATTTCATATAAAAAGGACTAGGATCCAGAGCCCGATCCATAAGAGGGTTGCGAGTAGAACGTTCAGTTTATTCACTTTTAAATTATTTCTTTAGTTATTAGTTGTTTTTTTAAAAAGGTTATGCTCGTAAGCCCTATTTGGTACTTTCAGTTATTGTGTAAAGGATGTAAACCCTAACTATTTATTTCGCTTCAGCACTAAATTTATAATTTATCTCCTTTAGAGTTTTCGGGGTCATTATAGTTGGTATCAGAGCTGCGTTCTTCAGAATCATTCCTTACACAAAATCCTTAGAAAACACCAAAAATAATGAATTATCACTCAACCGTTTCTTATGAAATGCAGGTATAGATAAATGAGGAGATGAAGACCCCAACTAAACCGAGCAGCCCGAGAGGGTTCGCTTCGAGAGGATTTTGACCGATTATTTAAAATGCTAGAGAGACTCATCGCTGCCCAACAGGCCCAGGAGGAAAGAATGGAGCTACCTGACCCTCCCCCATTGCCACAAGTTGAGCCACCCCTGCAGTGAGAATATCCTGAGCCACCCTAGTACGACCCTGCTCCTCAACAGTACCACCCAGTACCACCACAGTATGATCTGGTGCCCCAGCCACAGTACCACTTGGCACCACCACAGTATGCCCCGGTACTCCAACCGCATCACCCAACACCACCACAGTACAATCCGGTGCCTCCACCGTATCATCCAGTACCACCACAGGGCCATCTAGTCTATCATCAGCACAGTCCAATCTCTCTTCCACAGGACTTAGTTCCTCCCATGATGGAACTAATCTACATTGAGAGGTATAAAAGACTAAACCTATCTAATTTTGTAGAGGGATCCTCCTTTGAAGAGGCTGAGTACTAGTTAGCTGAGACAGAGAAGGCTTTCATGACTCTTGGGGTGATTCCCGAACAAAGAGTCATCCTTTCTACCTACATGCTGGTGGGAGAGACAGACCACTAGTGGAAACTCAAGCATGCCACCCTACCTGTTCCAGTCACTTGAGAACAATTTTTGATGGTCGTTCATGCAGAGTACCTTCCAAAGCATCTTCGACATCTGAAGGAAATGGAATTTGCACACCTAGTCTAAGGGGACATGACGATATTAGAATATACTCGAAAGTTCCTAGAGTTGGGCCGTTATTCCCTTGAGAGCATGATGGATGAAGGCAGAAAGACAACAAAGTTCGAGTGGGGTCTCCGTCCTGAGATCAGACAGCAATTGTATGTGTTCGAACTCAATACTTACTCGGTTGTTCTGGCCAATGCATAGTTAGTGGAGAGGAACCTTCGCATTTTTTCTCCAGCAGTGGGGAACCTCAGTCCCTCGGCTCCACACCATAGACCAGCACCTACGACACCTGTTCAACAGAACAAGAGACCCAGGCTGATGACTCAGGCTCCCCCTTAAATTCCAACAATAGGATGCTGTAAGACTTGTCAACACTATAGCAAGGATCATGGGGACCGACCCTGTTATCGCCTCAACAATACCTGTTGCATATGTGGTAGTGCCCAGCATTATGCAAGAGAGTGTTTGAGAAACCAGAATTAGGCCAGACCTCCTATTCAGGACAGGGCTTACAACCTCATTCAGTAAGATGCAGAAACTAGTCCGGACGTGGTACATGGTACGTACACTATCTGTAACCATCTTGCACATATTTTGATTGATACTGATGCCTCACATTCATTTATTTCACATGTTTTTGCATCAAAATTAAATATATTACCTGAAAGACTTAATTATGTGTTATTTGTATCTACTCCTGGGAGTATAACACTACTAGAGGAGATTATATACAGAACTTGTGTCATAGATATAGTAGATAGAAAATTGAGTAAACCTAATAGAAATTGACATGAGAGATTTTAATGTAATATTAGGAATGAACTAGCTAGCGGCGTATCACACCACCATAAATTATTTTTATAAGAATGTTGTATTCAACCCTCCTAATAAGAAGTCATTTACAAATTAATAAAATTTTTTAACATTTATTCCCTCATGGCAAACTTTCTTATTATCAAGTGCTTTAACTTGGCTGTTTTCTCTAACTAGACAAACTCATGAAAAAAATTTGTATTGAAGAGATTCCAATAGTCCGAGACTTTTCGGATGTGTTCTCGAATGAATTACTTGTACTACTAGTGGACAGAGAAGTCGAATTCACCATATACCTTCAGTCAGGCACCCAGCCTATTTCGATTGCTCCTTACCGCATGAGTCGTGTTGAGATGAAAAAGTTGAGAAAATAGATCAATGAATTACATAACAGTGATTATAATGGTGAAAGAATTACGCAGAATGGGAATAAAAAAAGGCCTCATCGGAGGCATTTTATACAATTTCTCGCGGCAGCGCTGCCGGGTTTTGCCTGCGGTTTCTGGGCAATCTACCAGTTTTTTTGCTCCAATTTGGCTACGGAAGTGTTTAAAATTGAATTTCGAGTGAAAATTTTTTTTTTTACCTCTTTAGGCGGTCGGAAGTGGCCCTAACACGGCAGGTGGCGACTTCCTTCTTGACGGCTGGCTCTTTTTCTCCGGTGGGGGTGTCTGGCGGCTATGAGTAGAGTTTGCTGTGAAGAGAGTTATTTATATCCGTCTCCTTTTAATCTCGACCATCCATCACGTTTGATCTAGATTGTCTAATTGCAATTAAATAGGGAGTGAATTTGGATCGTCCATCGTGATTTGATTTGGACCGTTCGATCGCATTTAAATAGGAAGTGGATTTGGACCATTCATCATATTTAATCGTGATCGTCCGATCGCGTCTAATGAGGGAACGGATCCAGATCGCTCGTGCACGTTGGGACGAATCCAGACCATTCGATCGCAAGCATGGGAATCGCCAGCGTGGCCTCCTGCGTAGCACCGCGTCAGTGTTTCTTACCACGCAGCGCGCTTCGGTTCATCGGGGCTATTTACTGGGTGTCCTACGTGGCACAATTTCTTAAATTGTGTTTTGACCCATAGTTTCTGATTTTTATTTAAAAAATACCAACAGAACCTAATTTTTCACCTATTTTTTCCAAAATTATTTTCAATTTCATCCTCCATTTAATTTGTTTCATTTTTACATTAAATAAGAATTAAGAAAATTAAAAAATTATATTTATTCATTAAAAATAATCCCTCACCTTATTTCATGTTATGGAATTGAAGTCTAATTTTAAATAATATGGTATTTTGTAAAATTTAGAAAACATTCATAATTAATTACAGGTTACTAATGGAGCTGGAACCGGTTATTTACTATTATTGTTATGTTTAATTGATTGCCTAATTTTACAGTTTTTGAGTGCATGATAATGCACTGAAATTGGTATGATGATGCAATTATATTCCTTTGATGCATGTTTTACTTTTTTTTATGTAATTACGGTTGAATTGATAAATTAAAAATTAAAGGTAAATAGAAAATTGTTTAATTAAGTGAGTGGATGAAACGACAGCCTCACTGGATATCTTGGGAGATGGTGGACAGACCGGGTATATAGGGAATCCTACCGTGAATATGTCTCATACCGGACAAGATATCGAGATTTGATAATTTGGTGCTCATACCAGACGAGGTGTTGGGACGGTCTGTTTCACCCTAATACTGGATTTTGTATTTAGGTTTGGTACTTTGGCTTTCACACCGGACAGGGTATAAGGACGGTCCGTTAAATTGAAAATGTTAAAAAAACAGGGTTCACGCGTAGTGAGAACATCCCTATGGACCCCCATGGATATCAGTAGGCTAATAAAAACAAAAATTGTTGTTCCAACTGATTGCATATGAAATTATAATGTGTTATGTTATTGACTCTATATGTTATTTTTGTAAATTTCGCTACGGTAAGTAGACGGTAAATTATTTTATTTATGATAAACGAATTTACTTAATTAAGAGCTCCATTAGTTGTTTTAATGATTTCTACCAACCTTAATTTCTGTGTCGATAAGTAACGTGATATTTTTACGGAGTTAGTGTATCTCACTCTTTCATTAACCATTTTAGATCAAAAGAACCAGAATTCAGATACCGATCCACAATAGTGTTGTGAGTATGACATTCAGTTTGTTCACTTTTAAATTATTTCTTTGTTTATTAGTTATTTTTTTAAAAGGGTTATGTCCGTAAGCCCTATTTAGTACTTTTAATTATTGTGTAAGGTATATAAAACCTAACTATTTATTTTGTTTCTGCACTAAATTTATAATTTATCTCATTTAGAGTTTTCGGGGTTGTTACATTTATTGGTTTTTAGGTAAATTACAATTCTATTATAAGTTTTTTTCAGTATCGTCGTAGTTTAATTTCTGTATTTTTTATGGCAACTGAATATTACCGTTTGATTTTTTGTTATTACATAGGTAATTTTCTATTTTTTTTTTAAATTATCTTTTAATTTTAAAGTATGTAAATATATTTAGAATAATGATATATAAACAAGTAAAAAAATCAAATTACGACGTATTAAACTGTTAAAAAAATAATGAAATAAAATAAAATTACATCACAGTTAGATTACGAAATTCATGAAGAATAAAGTATAATTTATTCTATTTTTGTGTCTAAATAAAGAAATCATCTTACTACTTAATTACTATTCTTACGGTCTATATCGTAAATACACACTACAATATGATCACTCTACATATCCCATTAATTAGTTATTATTTTAATTTTTTAGTAATAGTTGTTATCAATTAATATTAGTTTAAAACTAATTTGTAGGAACCATTTTTCACTTAATTGTAGTAATAAATATATTGTAACAAAACTCAAACACTACACTACATCAAAAACAACAAATAAAACCAGAACATAA
This sequence comes from Carica papaya, assembly GCF_054855325.1. NCBI lineage: Eukaryota > Viridiplantae > Streptophyta > Magnoliopsida > Brassicales > Caricaceae > Carica > Carica papaya. Next base: position 20,953,684 of record NC_142315.1, read on the forward strand.
AGTTTATTACTTAAATAAAAAATAATAAAAAAAAAAAACTTGAAACATCTCACACTTAAAAAAAGTGTTAATAACAAAACATTAAATACTAAAAGGTTCTTGAAAAACCTTAATTTACAGAGGCACCAACAACGTGTTATTGCTATTATCTCAACAAACTATTTAAAGAAAAGTAAACAAATTCTTGACTTTGTCACAAGCGTGATATGTAAGTTGCATTAATTTGTGAGATTCTCTTCCGGTGATATGTTAATATTTGAAATAAATTATTAAATTAATGTCTAAAATTTAATATTTATTATAATTTAGTGCGTATTTTAAATATTTTTTAAAATTTTAATTTCAATCTAGCTTTTTAATTATAAAAGTAAAGTAATTAAATTATTTTTAAAATTTTAAAAATAATAGATTTATTTTAAATTTAAAAGTAATTAATAAATTAAAAAAATAACTCATATTTTTTTAAAATTATTTTTTAATTATTTTAAAATTCAAAATAATTATATCTTTAAATACAATCTAATTATTTTAACTTCTAATAATAAATAGTTTTTAAAATTTTAAAATAAATATAAAATACTTAAAGAAAAAAAAACAAGTATAAACAAACTGTAACAAATAACAAATTTTAAATATTAATTCGATAATTTAATCTTATATCTTTCACTATTAATCCATAAAGATTATCTAAATTTATCACTTTAAAAACCTGGCTGTCTACAAGAAAAATGCCATAACTTACTATCAGAGGAACAGGGTATATAATTTTTAGTGGGCATTGACACTAATTGATCATGGATTTCAACAGGGAGACCGTCTGATATATTCATGGCAGGCATCGAAATCTCTTGAGACACTAATCATCCTTTCAAAAACCTCATAACCAGTCTACTATTCCAAAGGTATGGTAAATTTTATTGCTTGAGTGAACTGAAAAATTTTTCATCTCAGTTCACTGAACTGAAAAATCTTCCATCTCAGCTCACCGAACCCTTCCTTCAAAGTCCAAGTAGCCAAGGCAATAATTTACATTATCGAGAAATTTCGGCATCAAGAGCTCTATATTTTGATCAGAAAAGGAAATGAAGAGGTTAAAAGTCTATCTTGATTTTCTCTGACTATAGCGCTGAATGCCATACACATCTACGATGCCAGGAGGAAAAACAGGATCAGTGGCTGCCCTGACAGCAACATTTGCCACCGCAGTGACATTGGCAGGAGGAGTGAACAGAGGTCCTACAAGTGGGAGCTGTTTTAGAGGTTTTGCATGTTGAAGAATCTGCAGCAATTAAAATATAAATCAGGAGGATGCAATTAAATATATCTCATCTTGTGCGTGGTTTTCCAGACAGTTTGGAGTAGGGCACTGCTTCTACTAAATAAATATGCAGTTGTTTGTAATATCCCTGACTCCTAAAAGACTTAGTTTTATACTCTCTCTTAGAAACTTCAACAACTACTTTCTGATGCAACAGCATTATTCTCACATGCTTTAAATACAGGATGCCAGAAGAGAAGAGAAGAGAGGAAACCCAGAATTCGTCAAAGAGGGACAGAAAAGAACAGAAACTTTAAGTCCAAGAAACATCCTTCAGGTTGTCAAAAACTTGTTCACATCAAGTACAAAGGAAACAGCTTCCAGCATGTAGAAGAGAAAGAGCCAAGGAAGGAGGGAGAGGAGAGGCTTAGCATCACCAAGGCCATATCATACACTGCTTGAATCAGTCAGGCCTAATTTTCAAAATCTTTAGATGTAGCAAGAGTAAAAGGGAACAAACAAGCTTAATAAGTAAATAAACAGCTAAAACAAGAAAATTAAAGAAGATGAAATTTTACCATCTCCATTGGAGAACCAATTACCCCTAAGGGTATCTTCAAGCTGCCAACACTTCGAGTTCCATATATAAAACCAGGCCTGAGAATCACTCCTGAAAAAAAGCATGTCCCATGTCTATTCAGTAGAATCTTTACATAGGGTGAACCAAAACTATAATTTCAATTTCAACTGCTCAGCTATAATAAAAATGAAAATTTTCTTATCATTAACGGTATGATGAGCAGACATGTTATTCTAAATGAAGATACAGACAAACTGGATTCGTAAGGTTCCCAGGAATCTAGAGTAAATATGTCCATTGTTACAAAATGAGCATTCCATTTAACATATTGTTGCGAACTTATAGACAAATGCAATAAAATCCACTTATTATGAACCAGAATCATGAGTTATCATAGGTGAAATGTCTAATGAGCAGAAGAGGGCAGCTCACCTCCATAAGGAAATTTTGTAAGCAACTCTGTTTCAGCAGCTCTCTACATTCAAAAGCATACAAGCATAAGTTTTTGTATTAGAAAAATAAGTGACAGAAGATAAACACGCCCGGCGCCACTTATTTTAACTGAATAACTTAGTTGTCGACCAGTTTTCCATTTTGTTAATGTTTTTACAGCTGTGTTATATTAGTTACTACACCTCCAAAAACAAAGCTAACAGTAGAGAATAAGTATAACTTATCTGACACCTGTTTATTTTTCTATAAGCAAAGTTAAGCAGCCGTCTATCTCCTACATCATCAGTTGAAGGGAGCCATGGCAATTCTGGTATCTTTATACATAGGGGCGGCATCAAGCCAAGTTCATCAGTGAACAGTCCAGACTCGGATCAGTCAAAGCTCAGCTCAAGTTCAGTTTGACTAAGCTTTGAACCGAGGTCAAACCTATTTACAGGCTTGTTACTGTTACCGAGCCAAGCTCGGATTGGGTGAATATTCAGTTTGAAAATTTGCACACATGTTAAAGATTATATATTACGTGACATGATATAATATAATTTTATATATTAGGTGACATGATAATAACTGAGAAATCTTGTGACAAGCAGGAGATCCCTGTGACAACAGAAGGGCGGAAACGATCAAGCAATAGTGTGCTTCCAGGGCACACTAGGAAGTGTTCCGGAACTGAAAGTACTCAAACAAGATCCACTTAGGTCCAAGTCCAAGACCCGAAGGAAAGTAAGTTAGGAATCCATAAAGAATTAAATGGATTCTAACATCGGCCTAAGAAAAGAATGAATCAGAAAAGATGGAAAACGAGGAAGCTATTGGGCCTCAAGGCCAAGGAGAGGCTCGGCCCACGGATCCTGGCCCAAGTGGAAGCCCAAAACATAATTTGGGTGTGGGTACCAATTGGGTACACGTGAGTGGTTGAATACACGTACGAGCGAAGACATCTGCACATGCGGGATTTCCACCAGCGTGGACAAGCACGCGGGGCATGCGAGCAGCAGCAGCCGCATGCCACAACACACGCGCACAAGTGCGCACACAGCCAGCAGTATGCGCAGCATCTGAGCATGAGCAGACAGCCCCAGGTGCACGCAGCAGACTGCGCGTGCGAAGAGCAACCGCATGCCCTGGTACGCGACTCGCATGCCAGAAGCATGCAGCCCGCGCAGCCACGCACCTGCAGCATGGGACCCACAAGCCATTTGCAAGCTACCCACAGGGGACTAGCGGGCAGCAGCTGTGTAAGTCCTTTAGGACTATTTTTCTTCCCTTTTTCCTAATTTTCCCAGGATTCCAGCAAGCAAGGAACTTCTATAAGTATTTTCATGTGTTTAAAGTGCAAAATTGGAGAAGTTCTACTCAAATTGGAAGTCCAAAGGAGATCAAGCCACATGGAGATTTGGATAAGAAGAGAAGATTATTTTATTAATTATTTTGATTACTTTTTATTATTTTATTAAGTTCAAATAAAGACTTAATTATTTTAATATTTTCTTTTAAGTGTTTTAGTTCAATTTTGTTTAAGAGTTTAAATAAGAATTTGTAATCTTGTTATGAGTCACATTAGTACATAAAAACCTATATAACGACTTTAATCCTTAGATTGTACTCAGAATTCAGTTATTCAATAAAATTCAAAGCTTTTACTTTCTTAAAATTTGCTTCGCTAATATTTTACTGTTCTTCAAGTTTCTTCAAGATAGGAAGTTTCTAAAGATTTGTTGAGTCAAGGAATTATGATCGAATTATCGGGTAAGTCATGACGTCTTTTTTTATTCTTTTTATTTCCCTAGTATCTTGAATTTTCATGTCATACATGTGGGTGCAGTTTCAAGTAAGGAGGGTAAATTAATTGGTTAAGTCCTCTGATTCATACGTTGTGTGAGGTTCCAGGAGTCAAAATGATTCTTCCTCAACCCCTCCCATGTCATTAGGTTTTGTTATAATATAGATATAATATATATATATATATAGATTTATATATCATAAATAAATATATAGTTAATTCCCATCTTGATTGTAATCAAACTTGAGTCTGGTCAAGCTCAAGCCTTTTAATATGTTTTCAAACCAAGCTCGATCCTAGTAAAGAAAAGCTCAAATGAAGAATTGGCTCAATCAAGCTTCGAGCAAGCTCGAACTCACTCGAATGTTTAATTATTCTGCTACAGTCAGCTCGTCTTTGCCCGCGCGGCAAATCAGGAGTGCTTTCAGATGACATCTACATTTGTGACTGCACAGCTAAATTGATTGGAGAGAGTATCCAGGAAACAAAAGTTTATAGTTAAGAAAGCAGTCTTTTACTCCTGCAATGTTCTTAAAAGCCAAGAGACGTGTTCGTATTTACTACAGTTTCCGGGAATGGTATTCCTCAACTTTTTTGCCCCTTTATTCCTATCATCATTTCTGATTCCTTTTTCCCCTCCTTTCTCAAATTTCACTAGGGCTGGGGGATTGCCATTAGTTTATGATTTATACTTCTAGCACTTATCTTACACCATACAATATGGCATAATAGTACTCCAACTTCTAACCTTGCAGAGAAGGGAAAACATACAAAAGCGTTTTATGTAATGGCTTTGCTCTATAACTTAGGATACAATGTTAAATTTCTAATACTGCTTCAGGAATCATAAGTACAGTACCTTTCCTTCATAATATCCTTGCAATAAGTAATTTGCCACGCCAAAGTCAGCAGCAGAGATATAAACAAATCTTTTCACACCTGAAGAAAAGACAAACAAAGATAAGTAACAAACACAACTGGAATAGAACTATTAAAAGCTGTTGCTGACACCATTAATATCTGTATAACTCTCACTTGCTTGTCCTAAGTCCTAAAGTATGAACACAAAATAGGTAATCACATACTATGGCCGATTAGCTATACTAAACTCCTGACTCTTCAGAAGAATCTTGAATAGATAAGAAAACATATGTTAAAATAAGTACCAAATAAATCAATTACGAAATTGATGAAGAACTAGAAGAGAAAGACATAATCACTCTTCACAAGGAAAAAGAAACTAAGAAAATGCAACTGTCAGATGGAAATTACATGTTCATAGTGACAATCTACGCTGTAAAAATTCTCTCACTTACTATTTTTGCATAACTCACTGACTACAGACGAATGGCCACTACAAAAAAGTGAATTTGCACAGGAGAAAATTCTAACCATCTCAATAGCTATACCTTTCTCTGAAGCAGCTCTAATTGCATTGATGTTTGCTGTCCCATTAATCTTGTACATGTAGGAGTTGGTGCCAAAACCACCAATACAGGAGACCTAGACAGATATTATTTAAAAAAAATAAAAAAGAGACCATTAGATCAGCCGCAAACCAATGAGTCCAACAATATGATATTCTCTAAGAAGGAATCAGGAAAAAAAAATTGAATATGAATAGCTTGTTGATTCAGTACGTACAACAGAAGTCACTCCATCAAGAGCTTCCATCCAGGAATCAGATGAGAGAAGGTTTCCTGGAAATTATAAAAGGTTCAGAGGCACTTTACATATACTGAGGCCAAATTCCTTAAGATCATATTTAAAGAAGTCATACCTTTATACCAAGTCACATTATTAGCCCAGGAATCATGTAAAGATGACCTACCAGACCTAAAAGTGGAAGCAGCGAATAAGTTTGAAGATAAAGTAAACAACCAAATGAACCATCAAACACAAGCTAAGCAGCAAATCAGAGCCAAAGGCAGCGGTAATAAATCCACTATGAGGCAAATGTAAATGGATGAGGTCACTTTGCCAGTTCTTTAAATGTCAATCATGAACAAATAATGATTGTTAAAAAATTTTCAATATTAACAGAGTGTCTAACAAAGACACCTTTGTTAATTAATGCACATGTCAACAGGCTGCGAGACAAGAAATTATGGTGATTTCAAGTCATAAAAAACCTATGATCAGTTTCGGCAGTCCACTATGAAATACTTTCAATTGCATAGTAAAAATATATTTTAGTTAAAGAATGATGAGTCTTCCATGCATCTTGAATCTTTTAATCATTCTTTAAACATAATTAAAGATGTATGGAAGAGTGCATCATGCATAAAGGTTTTCAGCTTTTTGGCTAAAGGGAGATAGGCTAGTAACATTAACCAGGTCAAAATAATACAAAACGCTTCCACTATCAAAAAGTGAAATAAGAAATTACCAGGGAAATTGAAGCATCAAAATGAAAACAAATCTTAGTAAGGAACCTGCTAATGCTGGCAACAGAAATGCCACGATCTAAAGCTTCTCTACAAACATGTGAGCCAACAAATCCATTCCCACCCAACACAAGTAACTGAAAAGAATTATGTATACGTCCAAATTTAGGTAAATATCCAAAAAATCAAAAGAAAGAAACCCATGATTTAGTTGGCCAAAAATATATGATATAAACCTTCTCTGTTGGAGGTGGTGGCACATTAACTGTCTCTGCTTCCTGAACTTTGAAGGGCTCATCAACCTTGTTAGAATCAGTTTGTGAAGAGACATTTACAGTCCCTGCTTCTTGAACCTTAAAGGGCTCATCAACCTTATTAGAATCTGTTGACAAGTATCTGCTGTTCCCGGATACAGAGAATGCACTATTTGGGAAAAAGGAGAAAAATCAATATTGTAAAATGATGTTATCTTGCTAACTAAAAAACAACATGATGCATTCACAAGATGAATCAACCACAGTTACATATAAGGCCAAAATACCAAAAGCCACCTCAGAAACAATTAGCCCTTGAAGCAAACTCCAGTATGAAAGAAACAACAAATATAGCTCCTAGAAAGTTATTGATGTCGGAAATGCACCATGGGCATATAAAATTAGGAGTGAGAATAACAATCGCCCAACCAATTAAGGGCGAGAGATTGGATACTGCTTTGCAACTTTAGAAACAATGTTTATGGAAATAGTATAGGCAACTATCTACCTTTCAATAATTTCATTCGGAGATATACGTGACCAAATGCTCATGTTTACCTGCAAATTCTTTAGTGTTTTCTTTTGCTATGTTCTTCTAATAAGGGATATCCCAAAATCGGCAGGACTCAACTAAACCATAAATCTGTTAACCTCGTTCCTTAAATCCACATTGAAACAAAAATAAATAAAAAGGAATAGAGTAATTTGAATATCTGTGGAGGCAATCGTTAGACTTTTCCTTTGCATATATAGGTAAGTCATTATGGCCCTTAATAGTACAAAAACCCACCTCTGCACTAATTATGAATTCATTTCCCCTTCTGTTAGAAATATTATTTCTATACTGAATATCCTGTAAGCTGCAAGATTAACACTTTCAGAAGATTACCCCTACAACAAGAGACGCAAAAATATCCAACACGCCAAGCCAAGCTATTATTTACATAAATCAACAAGACATTTAATTTAATTAAAAAAATTTCGATCTTTTCCTGTCTTCCATAGCAAGCGACGATATGCCACTAATGCAAATTCCACAGTAAGAACCAACAAAATTGCTAAACAACTCAAAAGAGAATCACCGATATAAGTAACGACCGAAGTAATCCAACCCAAAAAGAAAAAAGAGAAAGAAAGAATATAGAGAGAGAAGCAATTACTTGAGTTTAGCGAGTGAAGGGCTAAAATGGAGTAAACGCGACGCAATTGTCCTCATTCTCTCTAATTCTCTTGGCCGGAAAATCTAAAGTTTAATCAATTGCCTTCTCCTTGATTAGAATTGCTCTATGAGAAAATGGTGTTAGGTCTGCGAAAGGTTGTGACGCCGGAAAATTCTGGATGTGTTCGAGCGCGAGAAACGTCGTCTCGTACTCCTTTGAAGAAAGAGGGTGAGATCGGAGAGAACAGGTGGAGCATAATGGTAGTGACACGTACAAAGCACACGTGGCTCATTGTAAACCTAGATTTGACTCTATCAAAATAATTAATAAGACATTAGAAGCTCTCTCCGATCAGAAAAAAAGACCACATTAAATCTACCATAATTGAATCTAACAAGTAATTGGTATTCCTCCCAATCATCATCACTCTTGCTCTTTTTGACATTTGTCAAATTGGACTCGAAGTTTAGGCAATCGTCATGGTCTTTATAGCCACGCCTCAGCTGTTTTTATTTTTAACCAAGGAAGCCTTGAAGAGAAACTGAGGAAGAGAAGAAGGAAGTTAGGGTTTATAAGAACTACACTAAATTATTAAATTATTTGCCAAAGTTTGATATTTCATCTTCAATATCTTTTTTTTAGTTCATATTGATTTTTATTTATTTCAAACATTTAATTTTTTTATTTTCTAATGAAAGAAGTTAAAACAGTTATTGTAATACTTGAACCCGAAAAATTTGGTCCGGGATTGATTTTAAAAATTAAATTAATATATAAAAAATATAAATTTTAAATTTATAAATTTCTATTTAATGCAAAATTAGTAAAAAATAGGTTGATGATGAAATTGAAAATAATTTTAAAAAAATATATAAAAATTTGGGTTCATGGGGTATTTTTAAAAGAAAAATCTGAAACTAGATGTTAAAACGCAATTTTAAAAAAAATGTATCACGTAATCCCGTCAACTGTTCTGATGAACCGGAGCGCGCAGTGTGGCAAGGCACATAGACTCAGTGTCATGCGGAAGGCCACAGTGACAATCTGCGTGCCCACGATCGAACGATCCGAATTGCACCCGCGCGCGTAGACTGTCCGGATCCGTTCCCTTCTTAGGCATGATCGGACGGTAGCGATTAAACGCGATGAACGGCACAGATTTGTTCCCTCTTTAAATGTGATCGTACGATCTAGATCAGATCGCGATGAACGGTCTAGATTAATTTTCTCTTTAAATGCGATTGAACGGTTGAGATCAAACACGATGGACGACCCAGATTAAAGGGAGACGGGTATAAATATATCACTTCACACTAAACCCTAACCCTAGCCACTAACCCCCCGTCGGAGAAGAAGAATCACTCACTGGAGAAGGGAGTCGACCACTGCCCCCCGCCGCGCCAGAGCCACCTTCGATCACAAAAAAAGGAATAAAAAAATTTATTCGCTCAAAATTTGATTTTGAACACCCTCATGGCAAAATCGGAGCAAAAAGACCGGCGGATGAGACGAAAACTATAGGTAAAGCCTGGTGTCGCCGCCGCGAAAAAACTAAAAATTACCTCCTATGAGGCCCTTCTCAATTCCTGTTTCGTGCGATTTTTCTACCATTATATTTACCATTCTGTTTCCTACATGTTGATCGAAGAAAAAGTCTCAACCGCAAAGGTAAGCCAGCAGAGCCGCCGCACCGAAAAACTCTGCCGCCAGTAAGCTTTTATTTTTTTATTTTTTTTTTGCCAACCGAAGCCCTTAACATGTTTTCTTGCAAGGATGTGTATAAAATCGGTTGAAATATGTCAAAACAAGCTAAAAACAGCCAGTCCGAGGCAAACCGCCGCCGCATGCGGCAGTGCCATCGCCAGAGCACGGCGGTGCCACCGTGTCGGAATTTCAAAATTGGCCGAAAAAGAGTTTTAACACCGATTTTTGTGTTTTTAGGATATTTCTCGGTTTTAAATGCATGATAACACGCTGGAGTTGATAAGATGATTCAGTTGTGTTTCCTTGATGCATATATTGCTTATTTTACGTGATTTACAGTTAAATTGTGAAATTAGAAATTAAATATAAATGGAGAATTGCTTGATTAAGTGAATGAATGAATGGTAGCCTTACTAGATATCCTAAGAGATGGTGAATGGATCGGATACATAGAGAACCCTATCGTGAACGTTGCCTCATACTAGACGGGGTATCAAGAATTGGTATTTCTTAAAGTGTATTTTAATATCCGTAGGAAAATTCAGGAACCTAGGGACCGTCAGTAGGCGCAGCTGAAAGTTTAGTATTTCGGATACCGATTCGGGTAAGAATCTCTCACCTTATTTCCTGTTATGGAATTGAAGTCTACTTATAAATAATACGATATTTTACGTAATTTAAAAAACCTCGATAATTAATTACAGCTTACCAATGGAGCTGGAACAAGTTATTTATTACTGTTTATCCTATTTTAATTGATTGATTAATTTTACAGACGGGGTATGGGGACAACCTGTTTCACCCTCATACCGGACGGGGTATTAAGAGATGGTATTTTTGGTGCTCATACCGGATGAGGTGTGAGGACGATTGGTTAGTTGACAATATTGAATAAGGGTTCACACATAGTGGGGACATCCCTATGAACCCCCATAAATGCCAATAGATAGATAAAAAGAGAAAGTTATTGTTCTGATTAATCAAATATAAGATATGATATTGTTTGTGTTATTGCTTTTGTAGGTCACTTTTGGAAATCTCGTTACAGTAAGTAAATAATAAATAATTTTATTTATGATAAATGAATTTACTTAAATTAAGAGATCCATTAGTTGTTTTCATGATTTTTACCAACTTTCATTTCTGTATCGGTGAGTAGTGTGACATTCTTACTAGGTTAATGTAGCTCACTCTTTCATTAACCATTTCAGACCAATAGGATCAAGATCCAGATCCCGATCCACAAGATGGTTGCGAATAGGATGCCTACTTGTTTACTTTCTATTTATTTCTTTAATTTTTCGTTTGTTCTTTTAGGATGGTCATTTCTCGTAACTCTATTGGGTATTCTAAATTATTGTGTAAGGAATGTAAACTCTAACTTTATTAGTTTACTTCCGCATTCAATTTATAATTTATTTCCTTTTAAGTTCCAAGCCGTTACAGTTGGTATCAGAGCAACATTTCTCAGAATCATTCATTACACAAAAACCCTAGGAAATACCAAAAAATGAATCATCACTCAACCATTCCTTGTGAAATGTAGGCACAGATAGATGAGGAGATGAAGACCCCCATAAAACTGATGAGTCCGGGAGGGTTCCCTTTGAGAGGATGTTGACTGATTATTTAAAATGCTGAAGAGACTCATCGCTATCCACCAGACCTGGAAAGAAAAGAGAAAGCTACCTGACCCTCCCTTGTTATCACAGGTTGAGTCATCCCTGCAGCGGGAGGATTCTGAGCCACTCTGGTATGACCCTACTCCTCCATAGTACCATCCGACACCACCACAACACAATCCAGTGCCTTCATCATATCATCTAATACCACTACAAGGTCATTCGATCCATCCCCAACACAATCCAGTCCCTCTTCCACGGGACCCAGTTCCGCCCATTATGACTTAGGCTATGTTGAGAAGTATAAAAGACTAAACTCATCTACTTTTATAGAGGGATCCCCCTTTAAAGAGACTGAATACTGGTTAGCTGAGACAGAGAAGGCCTTCATGACTCTTGAGGTAATTCCCGAACAAAGAGTCATACTTGCCACCTACATGCTGGTGGGAGAGACAGGCCGTTAATGGGAACTCAAGTAGGCTACCTTGCCCGTGTCAGTCACTTGAGAACAATTCTTGATGGTCTTCAATACTGAGTACTTACTAGAGCATCTCCAAGATCTGAAGAAAATGGAGTTTACACACCGGTCCAGGTATTCCCCTGAGAGCATGATGGATGAAGGCAGAAAGGCAAAAAAGTTCGAGTGGGATCTCTGTCCTAAGATTAGACAACAGCTGTATGTGTTCAAATTTAGTACTTATTCGGTCGTTCTAGGCAAAGCACAGCTAGTGGAGAGGAACCTTTGCATTTTTCCTCCAGCAGTAGGGAACCTTAGGCTCTCGGTTTTACACCACAGACCAATACCTACTGCACCTGTTTAGCAAAACAAGAGACTTAGGTCAATGACTCAAGCTCCTCCTCAGATTCCAACAATAGGACGCAGTAAGACTTGCCAACAATGTGGTAATGATCATGGGGACCGACCCTATTATCATCTCAACAATATTTTTCGTATATGTGGGAGTGTCTAGTATTACAAGAGAGAGTACACGAAAAATAAGAACTAGGCTACACCTCCTATCTAGGGCAGGGCTTACAACCTCACTCAGTAAGATGCATAAACCAACCCAGACGTAATACAAGAGATATACACTATCTGTAATTATCTTGCACAAGTTTTGATTGATACTGGTGCCTCATATTTATTTGTTTAACATGTTTTTACACAAAACTTGAATGTATTACCAAAAAGATTTGAATCTGTATTATTTGTATCTATTCTTGGGAGTAGCACACTATTGGGGGAGGTTATATACAAAGCCTGTGTCATAGATGTAGCAAATAGAAAATTGAGTGTGGATCTAATAGAGATTGACATAGGGGACTTTGATGTAATCCTAAGAATGAATTGGCTAGCGTTGTATCATGCCACCGTAGATTATTTTCATAAGAAACTTGTATTCGACCTTCCTAATGAAGAGTCAATTACAAATTAATAAAATATTTTAGCATTTATGCCCTCATGGAAATTTTTCTTATTATCAAGTACTTTAACTCAACTGTTTTCTCTAACTAGGCAAACTTAAGAAAGAAATTTGTATCAAAAGATTCTGGTAGTCCAAGACTTCCCGGATAAACTACCCAGATTGTTTGTGGGTAGAGAAGTTGAACTCACCATAGATCTCCAGTCAGACACCCAGCCTATTTTGATTGCCCCATACCGTATGAGTCGTGTTGAGATAGAGGAGTTGAGGAAACAGATCAATGAATCGCAAGATAGTGAATTTATCCAATATAGTGTGTTCCCTTGGGGTGCCGGAGTCACATTTATAAGGAAGGGGGATGGGACGTTAAGGTTATGTATTGACTACAAATGATTGAACAGGATCACGATCAACAAAAAGTAACCCTCCCCAGGATTAATGACATTTTTGAACAGTTGCAAGGTGCCCAGGTCTCCTCCAAAATAGACTTGCATTCAGGTTACCATCAGGTAAAGATCAAGACATAAGATATTCCCAAAATAACTTTTTGAACTAGGTACGGACACTATGAGTTTCTGGTCATGCCATTTAGACTAACCAATACACTAATCATCTTCATGGATTTAATGAACAGGGTTTTTAGACAATTCCTGAATCAGTTCGTTATTATATTTATCGATGATATTCTGGTCTATTCAAAATCAGAGAGGAATACGCTCACTATTTTACTCAGATTTTGCAGGTTCTCAGAGAAAAGAAATTGTATGCAAAGTTGAGTAAGTGTGGTTCTGGCTCAAGCAAACTACCTTCCTAGGGCACATCATATCAAGGAATGGAGTGTCAGTGAACTCTGAAAAAGTTGAGATAGTGCTCGGCTGAAAAAGAGATTCGTAGCTTTTTTGGGATGAGAGGTTATTACTGTAGGTTTGTGGAATGATTTTTTAGTCTAGTTGCTCCTTTGACTCGGTTCATAAAGAAAAACGTCAAGTTTTAGTGGAACGAGAACTGTAAAATGAGTTTTTCAGAACTAAAGAAGTGGGTGATTACTGTACTTATGTTGGCCTTGCCATGCGGGACGAGTGGATATACAATTTATAGTGATACCTCCTACCTAGGATTAGGTTGTGTTCTAAAGCAGCATGAGAAGATCATAGCCTATAAGTCCAGACAATTGAAGAGTCATGAGAAAAATGACCCTACTCATGACTTAAAACTCACCGTAATTATCCACACCTTGAAGATTTGATGTTATTACTTGTATGAGGAAACCTTTTAGATCTACCGACCATAAGATCTTGAAATACATGTTAACTCAAAAGGATCTCAACATTCGTCAGAGAAGATGGATAGAATTCCCCAAGAACTGTGATTGCAACATCTTGTATTACCCGAACAAGGGCAACGTGGTAGCTGACGTACTCAGCAGAAAAAAGTGCATGTATATTAGCTCACCTAATGGTTTCAGAATGCAGGGTAATAGGGGTCGCACAACAGGTACGATTTCAGGACCTGAAGAGAGCTACATGCTTGGCCCACCTAACTATTCAACCTGAGTTGATCCAGAGAATAGAGCAAGCCCAATCCGTCGATTCCACCCTAGTAGCCCTCAAGAAATATGCAGAACAGGGAGTGAATTAAAAATTTTAAGTCTTTGTCGATAGGTCGCTTAGATTTTAGGATAAAGTGTGTGTTTCATATAACAGTCAGCTAAAAAGAGACATCATGACCAAGGCCCATAGCTCGAAGTTTGTCATGCATCCCGGAGCACTAAGATGTATCAAAGTATGCAACCCAAATTTTGATGGAACATGATGAAAAGAGATGTGGCCAACTTTGTTTTCAAGTGTTTTGTATATCAAGTCAAGATAGAGCATCAACGTTCAGACGGGCTACTTCAGTCATTACTAATTTCGGAGTGAAAGTGGGAACACATCACAATGAATTTCGTGACAGGATTGCGCAAGGCACACTCGGGACATGACACCATTTGAGTAATTATTGACCGACTTATCAAGTCTTCCCACTTCTTGGCTATCAAGATGACTGATCTCTTAAACAAGTTAGTAAGAATGTATATCCGGGAGATAGTCAGGTTACATGGAGTGCCAGTGACAGTAGTGTCTGACAGGGATCTCAGGTTCACTTCTTAATTCTGCATTAATTTTCAACAAGTCATGGAAACGACACTATCCCTTAGTACCGCATTCTACACTCAGACCAACGGACAATCAGAAAGGATGATCCGCACACTAAATCATATGCCCCGAGCTTATGCTCCTGACTTCGGGAGCCATTGAGATGATCATTTCCCTTAAAAGAGTTTGCCTGCAATAACGATTACCTAGTAAGTATTAGCATGGCTCTCTATATGAGGCGTTATATAGCCACCCATGCAGATCGTCAATCTGTTGGGAAGAGGTAGGTGATAAAAAATTATTCGGTCCAGATCTTGTGGATAAGACTACAGCCAAAATAGTTAAGATCAGAAAGAACATCCAAAAAGCTCAAAGCAGACAGAAGAGTTATGCGGATACTTGGAAGAGGGATTGGAATTTGAGAAAGGTGATCTAATATTCCTTAAGGTCACTCCTTTTAAGGGAATCAGTAGGTTTTGTAAGAGGGAGAACTAAATTCTCCATTTATTTGACCATTTAAAATCTTAGACAGAATTAGCATAGCTGCCTATAGACTGGCACTACCTCCAGAAGTATATAGGATCCATAACGCGTTTCATATGTCCATGCTACGCAAGTACAATCCGGACCCCTCTCACATCTTAGCCCACAAGTCCCTTTCACTCTAGGAGGATTTGTCTTATAAGGAAATATCGGTGGGTATTATGAACCAAAAGAGCAGAGTACTTCACAAACGAAAAATTCCCTTCGTTAAGGTTCTATGGCAGAATCACACACACAGATAGGCCACATGGGAGCTAGAATCAGAATTCAGAGCTTAATATTCTCAACTGTTTGATTGAATGAGGAGAGAAAAATTTTAGGGATCAAATATCTTTTAGGGGGGGAGAGTTGTAATACCCGGTCCTAAAAAATTTAGCCCGAGATTGATTTTAAAAATTAAATTAATATATAAAAAATATAAATTTTAAATTTATAAATTTTTATTTAATGCAAAAAATAGATGGAGGACGAAATTGAAATCAATTTTGGAAAAAATGGTGAAAATTTGGGTTCGATGGATGTTTTTGAAAGAAAAATTAAAAACTGGGTGGTCAAAATAAAATTTCAAAAAAATATGCCACGTAGGACCGCCCAGTTAGTAGTCTCGATAAACTGGAGCGCGCCGCATGACAAGACATGTGGGCTCAGTGCCACGTGAGAGGCCACATTAGCAATCTGCGTGCCCTCGATCGAATGGTCCGAATTTGTTACTGCGCGTGTGGACTGTCCGATCATACAGTTCATATTAAATCGCGATGAATCTTCCAGATTCATTTTTTCTTTAAACGCGATCGGACTGTCGAGATCAAACGCGATGGATGATCTAGATTAAAGGAAGACGGGTATAAATATATTACTTCAGACTGAATCCTAATCCTATCCGCCAGTCCCCCACCGGAGATGAAGAACCAATCGCCAGATAAGGAAGATAACCGCCACCCGCCGCCGCGCCGGAGCCATCTTCGACTACCAAAAAAGATAAAAAAAATTTCATTCACTCGAAATTTAATTCTGAACACCCCCATGGCCAAATTGGAGCATAAAGACCGGCGGATGAGCTGGAAACCGTAGGTAAAGCCTAGCAGCGCCACTACAGACGGCGTCGTTGCTAGAGCACGGCGGAATCGCCGTGCTGAAATTCTGAAATTGGCCGAATAGGCCTGGGGTCTTATTTTTGAGTTATTTGGGATGTGTAGGTACCGTAAGCATGTTTCAGTTCCCAGAAAAAAAATTCAGGCAACCCAAGGACTGCCCGTAGGCGCAATAAAAATCTTATTTTCGGCTTCGAATCAAGTAAGGACCCCTCACCCTATTTCTTATCACGGGGTTAAAGTCTAATAAATGATAAAATTATATTTGTATGAATTAAATAGATATACATAATTATTACGGCTGCTAATGGAGCCCGAACCGGATATATTTCTCTCTCAAGTCCTGTTTGATTTATTTTACAGTCTAAATACAGTATAGTATCTGATTTAATTATTCTATTATTTTAAATGCATGAATCACTGCTTACTTTATTTCAGCCTGATTTCGTGGATCTAATAATATGTTTGCCTTATTGGGTGCTCGTTAATTATTTAAGTATTCATGTTTATGTGAGAAACGAAAAACTAAGAAAAAAATAGAAAAGGAATGTGAATTGATAAATAGATAAGTTGACAGCCTCACTAGATATCCTAGGAGATGGTGGACGAACCGGGTCCATAGGGAACCCTACCGAGAACGTTGTCTCATACCGGACAGGGTATCTAAACTTTAAATGTTTTGGCGCTCATATCAGACGGGGTATGGGGATGGCCCGCTTCACCCTCATACCGAACGGGGTATTGAGGTTTATTGTTTGGCACCCATACCTGACGAAGTATGGGGACGGCCCTGGAAATTAAGTTTATTAAGGGAATAGTTCACGGGTAGTAGGGACCCCTATGGATCCCCACGGATACTAGTAGGCTGATAAAAAGGGATAACTGTTATTTGATGATTGAGATATAAAAGTATGACATGTACTATGTTATAGATTATGTATGAACTTATGATATCTATGATGTTATTGTTTTCATATGTCGTTTTTATAAATTCTACTGAGGTAAGTGGAAGGTAAATGGATTGATTATTGATAAATAAATTTACTTGAAACTTGTGCTCCATCGGTTGTTTTTAGTTTTTTACCAACCTTTATTTCTGTGACAGTGATATAATGTGATGTCTTTACTGGGCTAGTGTAGCTCACTCCTTACTTAACAATTTCATATCAGGAGAACTTGGTTCCCGAGCCCGATCTACAAGAAGATGGTGAGTAGTTACCTAGATGTTTATTAATTTCTTTTATAGTCTTTCATTTTCAGTATTTTCCTTTAGATGACTTATTTTAGGTATTGTTAGTACGTTTAAGTTATTGTGTAAAGGATATGAACCAAAACCTTTTATTTCTCTTCCTCACTTATATTCTTTATATACATTTTCCTTTTAAATTTTCGGGGTCATTACACCAAATAGAACACACTTTAAAATTTTTAAGGGATACTTGGTATATTAGCATGTTGACATGAAAAAAAAAAACATTAAATAGAAAACTAATGAATAATATAACATAATTACATATTTTTTTGGTCAATTCAAACTCTGTCTAACCAATAAGACTAAGAAAATGATTTTCTTTTTCAACATTGCTTTAAAAAAGATTACTATAATTAGGAGTAAATAATCAATACTTTTAAGAGCACTTTTATCCTTTGTACATTGGGTCAATTTAATTGTTGAATTTAAAGCTCTAATGAATTTGATTACTTACAATATATCAAGTCTTTGTTAATCATGAAAATCATTTACTTGAGTCTAATAATTTGTATCCTCACTCTAAAGACCTTGGTCAAGCTCTTTGTAGAAAGCGCAAAAGTTCATGAATACCAAAGAGGTATAAACTTAATATAGTGATAGAGACATAAACATTTCTAAGAAGAGACTACATAAAAAAAAAAAAAGTAGTAGTTTGAAAATTATCAAGAATCTCAAGTGTCATAGAATTGACAGGTTTTTCCCTAATATACTAGAACATCTATAAAAGTTCTTATTAATGGTTTAATATTTTTCAAGCAAAATCTCATGCATGGTTGTTCTTATTTTTTAAAAAAAAGGAACAATAACAAAATTATTTACGCAAGAACCACATAAGGTGCAAAATATAGTTAGTAACATCAACACCTAGCCTCAACTCCTTCAAAAAGAATAGATATTAATGATGGACGAATTCATAAGTGCACGAAATCGTTCAAGTAATAAAATAATTAATAGAGTATCGTCCCACATAAATTGTGTATCAAATATCAAAATTCTAAATATTTTACTATGATCTAAAAATCAAAATTAAATTTATTGTAACACTTACATATGAATTTTAAATTTACAGATTTAAATTCAATTAATTAGTTTATACATAAATTAAATTATTGTGTTAATTTATGGGTTTAAATTCAATTAATTAGTTTATCGATAAATTAAATCATTAGAAAAATAAATAAATTTAAAATTTAGTCCTCAATATAAAAAAAATAAAATTATGGACTAAATTGAACAAAATTAAATCAATTTGGAGCCCTCTCTAATTTTTACAAAAATTGATTTGAGGGCCAAATTGCCAAAAAAAAATATAAACTCTAAGTTTTAGTGTAATTTCGAAAAAATGGGCCACCTTAGAGCAACGGTGTGGTCGTGAGCCAGTCATAGGAAGTCGCGTGGTGTTTGACCCGCACACGTGGTCAGCCATGCAGGAACCCAATGATCAAACAATCGAACAGTTCCTAGGAATGTAGAGGTAATCCTTGTGATCTAAAGGTTCACACGCAAGATATTGATCGAATGACTTGCATGCGTTCTAAGGTGATCCAACAGTCACGTGAACAGACTATTCTAATAAAAAAAGGATCATGATATAACAGCCAAGGGAATAGGATGAAAAAATTATAATTTTGCGATTAATGAAGCCTCATCCAACAAACTGCGTCCGGCCATGTGTGTCAAGATCGTGCAGTCCAAATTTTTTTAGGGTTAAGTTTAAAAAGCCCAACCACTCGACCCACCCTGGTCGGGAAGGAAAGAAAGAAAATAAAATAAAAGAGAATCAGAAGAGAAGAAAATAAAGAAGAAAAAGGAAAAAAGAAGACCAAAATCGTGAAAACCCATCGGGTTTTCTGGTGACTCACGACCAGGTGCATGATCAAACCTGGACTTTCGGGGATGATTTTCTATGCCTTTTTCTCTCCATTTAAATTCAATTAAACATTCTTGAGATAGCTTGCATGTAATAGAACACTTTTAAAGTTCAAATTAAAACAAACTCAAGACATGCATGCATTAATAATGGCATGCAATTTGCAGGTTTGTTATTAACTCATGAAAGATTTTTCAAATACAAGTTTTTTTCTTAACTTTAAGGGCATTTTTGGAGGTCAAATCACTTCTAACCACTTTAAAATTATAAGTATAATTAATACATAACTTGAAGCCTCCATAGCACAATTTTTATTGAATTTCGTTAATTGGATAAGAATTTACAAGCTTGCAAAGAGGAGTTGGTGAGCTAGGTTTAAAATCTAGCTCAAAACCTATCCAGGCGGTTGAAACCACCGGAAAAAGGTTTAAAAATTTATGTTTAGACATTTTAATTCTTTTCTTCATTTTTTAAACCCTCACTTATTTGACTAAATTATTTGAATGCGTGTGTGATGCTAATATGGTGTATATATGTATAATTTGCTCTAAAAAAGTTTGAAAAAATATGAAAAATGGGTTATTAAAATTAGACAAATTAAGTAAAAGGGAGAGAATGAAAATTAGAGTAAATGAGATAAAAATTTTGCAAAAATTGAAAGAAAAAAAAGGATATATAATAATAATGATATAAAAAATAAAATAAAATAATATATATAATCATATAAATAAATAGATAAAATACTAATAATAGATAATAAATTTGTAAAATAAGAGAAAAAAACAAAAGAAAAATAATACATATATATAATTAAATTAGAATAAATGTAATAGAAAACAAAATAATAATAATAATAATTACAAGTCATAACAACAATAACTAAACACAAATAATTTCATAAAGTAAACTAAAATTAACAAAAAAAAATTCAATTACTGAAATAAAATATCAAAATATGAAATTAGGAAGATTAGGTAGAAAAGAAAATGAATGGTGACGAGTAAAAATTCATTTTGTTAAATGAAACAAAATAAAATATCAATTTTAACTAGAATAGAAAGAAAAATTGAACAATACGAAGATTGAAATAAACAAAAATTTAGAGATAACTTATTTAAGATTCGTGTGGCTAAAATTTAACAGGGTGTTGAACCATATCCTTGGGTGGATGAAAGCTCTTCCAGACATTGGGATGTGTGTTCTGTTTTGGACCACCTAGCGACGAACTGTTGTAACTAATATGCATATTTTGTTGGTGTGTGTGTTTACCCTTGTAATAGTTAGAATCCTGATCCTACAATGATATCAATTGGATAATAGATACATTTATTCTATATCAAATAAAACTCTAAAATTTTAATAACTATAACTAGGTAATTTGGTTGTGATAAATCGAGAATTAGGGATGTCTATGAGGGACTACAAATGTCTCGATTTGGCTGTGAATTGTGAGAAATTTTGGTGGTGCTTATGAGGGATAAGATATGTCTTAAGAAAAAACTAATGGAGAAAATGAATCTAGAGGGATTTTCAGGAAAAATGAATATAAGGAGATTTTAAGGGATAAAGTGTGACATGAGTGTTTTAGGGGGATAGATTGAACTTATAGGGAATTTGGAGGGATAAAACCTAAATTTACAAGGACTTTGAGGGATAAATGGAAGTTATGGGGATAATGGAGGATGAAATAGGAAATTTAATACCTTTGTTTATTATATTTCCACTGCGTACTTGGTGACTAACAATGTAATCCCTTCAAATGAGAGTAGAGGCATCACAGGTGGTATTAGAGCCAAACAACCCTAGGATTATCCTTTGAACATGAAGTTCTAGAGTCTAAATGTAAATAAGTTTGATCTAAAAAATATTTAAGAATAATGCTTATAATAGAAATTGAAATGTTAAACTTGTGTTTTCTAGTTGTAGGATAACAATATGAGACATGGGAGACCTCTAGGGTAACCTCCCCATGATGATCCCCCTAGGGAGGAGTTCAACCGCCTTGTTCACATGATGGATACCATTATAGCAGATAGGTACAGATGAGCATTACCACCACCGCCTCCTACACCTGCACCTGTATTTGCTCCTACTCCTGCACATGCCCCTGTATCAGCACCTGTCCTTGATCTTGTTGGTGATCCTGATCCTGCTTTTGTCCCTTCACCACCTCTTCCTCGTGATCTTCCCCAACTAGCTCTTGAGCCATCAAAGATTGATGCTAACAACATTGATAAGTTCAGAAGATTTGGTCCAACCAACTTCAGGGGGATGTAATACCCAACTGTAGCTGAATAATGTATCAGTTCTATTGAAAATATATTCAAGGTACTAGGGGTCATTTTTAAGTAGAAAGTGGTCCTAGCAATGTGCATGTTAAAGGGTGAAACTGAACGATAGTGGTAACTCAAACAAACATCCCTTCCTAATCCTTTTACTTATAAGAGTTTCCTGAAAGCTCTCAATTATAGGTATTTTTCATAATATGTCAAACACTAAACAAAATAAGAGTTTTCACACTTGACTTAGGTAAATATGACCGTTGATAAATATGCAAAGAAACTTCTGGAGCTTGGTAGATATGCACCATATGTTATGGCTAATGATGGCAAAAAAAACCCATCGTTTCCAAGAGAGTTTGAGATTAGAGATATTTGACAAATGGTTGTTATCCAGCTTAATGATTTCTAAGTTGTGATGGAGAAGATAGTTGTGATTGAGGGGCTAATTAGGAGATCCACACCCTCTACTGGTAGTTTCAGGTTTCCTATGCCCCAGAAGAATGCAGGTCCAATCTATGTTCCACCAGACAAGAGGCTTAGAATTATTGCAGTTCAACCCATCAGGTATGTTCCTCCTCCTAGACCTATTACAGAGTGTCATAGATCTAATAAGAATAATGAAAATCAGTTTTTCTACTACGCCAACAATATATGTTATCATTGTGAGAATACTCAACATAAGATTCGTGAGTGTACATATCACTATGGGCAACCTGCACATGCCACCTAGAGCATAGCATACACCCTTACAGTGTTGGATGCTAAGGCCAATCCAGAGGTCGTCCACATTTGAGTGTTACACTTATTCAATTAGATAAGACTTTAATGGTTTCTATTATTGGAAATAGTGTTTTACTTTCCAATGTTATGTATAAGTCTTGTGTAAAAGAAATCGCAGAAAAGAAAGTAATAGATTTAATACTTTTATATGTAAAGGATTTTGATGTAATTTTAAGAATGGACATGCAACTTTAGATTGTTACAATAAAAATGTTGTATTCTGTTTTCCTAATGAAAAGCCATGTATGTCTTAAACTTATCTTACATGAATAAAATATAAATAGTTTCCAAAATTAAATTACAAATTTATTTATTTTCAATTAACTGTTGTAACTGATTGATAGACAACAAAACAAAAAAAAAATTCCACTTCAAGAAATACCAGCGGTTCAAGAATTTCTTGATGTATTTCCTAGAGAGTTATTAGGGCTACCACCAGATTGAGAGATAGATTTCTCTATTGATCTCTTGTCTGACACACAATCCATTTTCATTACTCCTTACAAAATGGAAATAACAGAATTAATAGAGTTACATAAACAACTTCAAGAACCCTAAGAGAAAGGTTTTGTTTGTTCTAGCATTTCTCCATGGGGTGCATCGATCCTATTTGTGAAAGAAAAAGATGGGACTCAATGGCTATGTATTGACTACAAGGTTCTCAACCAAGTCACATCAAGAACAGATATCCTATAGTAAGGATTGATGACCTTTTTAATCAATTGCAGAGTGCTAGAGTATTTTTTAGAATTGACTTAAGGTTTAAATATCATCATATCAAGATTAAAGCAAAAGACATTCCTAAGACTGCTCTCAAAACTAGGTATGGCCACTATGAATTTCAGCTCTTATCCTTTGGCTTAACAAATGCTCTTATAATTTTTATAGATTTGATAAATCGGGTAGTCATGCCCCATCTTGACAAGTTTGTTATGGTATTCATAAATGATATTATGATCTACTCTAAGACTGATGATGAATATGTTAAACATTTAAGATATATTTTGGGGACTCTCAGAAGGGAAAAGTTATATGCTATGCAAAGCAAATGTGAATTCTAGTTTAATAGAATCTTCTTATTTGGTTATGTGGTTTAAAAGGAATCACAATGGACTCTTCAAGATTAATAGAATAGTGAAATTTAAATGGACAAACAATTGTGAAAACAATTTCCAGGAGCTTAAGATTGGCTTGTTACTGCTCTAATGCTAGCTTTACCTAGTGGTTATAGAGGTTATGTAGTATATTCAGATATACTACATGATTGGGCTTGGGTTGTGTTTTGATGCAGTATGACATAATCATCGCTTATAGTTCACAAAAATTAAAGAACCATGAACGAAACTATTCAACTCATGATCTGAAATTGATTGCTACAATACTTTCTCTCAAGATGTGGTGTTACTATCTGTATGGAGAGACATTTGAGATCTTTACTGACCACAAAAGTCTCGAGTATCTCTTCAAATAGAAAGAATGGAACATGCACCAACACTGATGAATGGTTTTTTGAAGGATTTTGATTGTAACATATCTTATCATCAAGGTAAAAGAAACATAGTAACTGATGCCTTAGGCCAGAAAAGTATTTGTATGATGGCCAAAGTTGTGCTCTCTGATTAGAAGGATCTAGAGATAGTTCAAGAACTTCAATATAAGGATTACCATCCAAGTTATTATGTGGCTAGCTTGAGAATACAACCAATATTGATTCAAAAAATCAAGAATGCTCAATTTGGAAGCTGACTTCAGGGTTTATGATGATGGAATTCTTATATTCAAAAACAGGTTATGTATTTATGATGATCAAGATCTGGAGAAGAAAACATTAGAGGAAACTTATAGTTCTAAAATTTCAATCCACCCCAATATCACAAAAATGTATCGAAATTTGAGATCTCGGTATTGGTGGATAAGTATGAAAAATGACATCTTTGACTTTGTCAGTAACTGTCTCACATGTCAGAGAATTAAGATTGAGCATTAAAACCCTAATGGTTTGCTCCAGTCTATCCTTATTCCAGAATTAAAATAAGAACACATTACTATGGACTTTCTAATATGGCTACCTAAAAGTAGATTGAATCATTCTGCAATACGGGTCATTGTAGACAGATTAACTAAGTCAGCTCATTTTTTGCCTATGAGACCACAGATTCTCTTGATAAGCTTGCCAAGTTGTATATTAAAGAGATAATTAGACTCCATAGAAATCTTGATTCAACGATTTCTGATAGAGATCCCGGATTTATTTTTGAATTTCAGACAAGTCTTCAACAGGTTCTTAGCACTACACTATCCTTCAGTACAATCTTTCACCCTTAAACAGATTAACAACTAGAAATAATCATTCACACTTTAGAGGATATGCTTCGAGCTTGTGTTCTAGATTTTGGAAGAAATTAGGATGATCCCATTCCACTCACCGAGTTTACTTACAATAATAACTATCAGTCCAATATTGGCATAGCTCCATATGAAGCTCTTCATGACAGACCTTGCAGATCTCTAGTGTGTTGGGAAAAAGTCGATGATCAAAAACTGTATAGACTAGATTAATTAAAAAAAAAATTCCAAGGTTGGCTCAATTAAAAGAAATCTTTAGACTGCTCAAAATCGATAAAAGAGCTATGCAGATAACCATATGAAAGATCTAGAATTTCAGGTTGATGATAATGTATTCCTAAAGATATCATCACTGAAGGACATCATGAGATTTGAAAAGAAAAAAAAATTGAGTCCTCGTTTCATTGGATCGTTTGAGATCTTGACCAAGATGGGTACTTCTGCATATCATATAACGATTTCACCAAAACTAGCAAAGGTCCATAATGTATTCCATGTATCTATGTTATGCAGGTATCATCCAGACTCATCTCATGTACTACACTATAAAGCACTTTCAATTGAAAGGAACCTAACTTATGAGGAGTAGTGGCTATACTTGACAAGCAAAACAGAAAAAGATGCCACCTCAACCTAGTGACGTGGCCATGAGTCAGTCACAGGAAGCCGTGTGGCATTTGACTAGCACACGTGGTCAACCACGCAGGCACCCTATGGTCAAACAATTGGATGGTTCCCAAGCGTGCAAAGATAATAATTGCAATCCAAAGGCTCACACACGAGATGTCGATCGAATGGCCTGCATGCGTTCTAAGGCGATCAAACAGTCATGTGCACAGACAGTTCTGATCAAAAGAGAATCATGATTTAACGGTTAAGGGAACAGGACGACAAAATTACTATTTTGCCATTAATGAAGCCCCATCGAACGAATCGCACGTGGCCACGCGTGCCAAAATCATGCGGTCCAAATTTGTTGAGGGTTAGGTTTAAAAAAGCCAGCCACTCGACCCAACCTAGTCAGGAAGCAAAGAAAGAAAAAAAAAAGAGAATAAGAGGAGAAGAAAATAATTTAATTACAAAGACCCACGAACATAAAGCTTTTATAAGTAATGAATATCTAATAGATATCTTTTAAATTCTGTATTTACACTTTTTTTTTATTTTTTTTTTATTTCTATTGATTTGATCATCAAAGTGACTATCGAAAATAAAACTCAATTTCATCTATTTATTCATTGCTTATTGTGCCAGATGATCTAATAAATATAAAATATTATGAGTTACATTATAAGTCTATTATAAGAATTAATATTTTAGATTTTCTGACAACGTACTATTCTATTTTAAATTGTGCAAACAACAAAATACAAAACTTTAGTTTATTATTACATCTTTTTAATTATGAAAATTTTGTTCCTATATTTTAACATATGATAAATAATCAAGTTGCATAATTTAAAAAGATAAAGATTGTATGATGAGTTCTGTCATCACATACATTGAGAACCTGGCCATGGTTGTAAACTCAACCAAATCAAATGACATTATAGAACAGCATAATTCCAATGAATCTTACCTTGAAGGCAACATCAGTTCTTGGAACATGACATTGACCCTAGCTTGTATGTTCTTTCATGTCACAACTATATAAATTCTCCGACTTTTTAAAAAAATCACATGGCCATAATCAAAACAAATATTCTCTAGAATAACCAAAACATCTGAGCCCATGCAAATTCCAAATTGGAATCACTTGTAATGAATCAAAATCCAATTAGCTAGCTAACTGTACATATGTAGTGGGGCTGCTCTGCATGACTTCATAGACTCAAGTGGCTAAATTAGCACCAGCAAGTTGCAAAGATACAGACTTAGCTTTTCTAAAAGATACATGTATATATGTGTGTGTGTGTATATATATATATATATAAGAGAGACAACTCAAGCCCAGAAGTTGAAAAAGAGAAAACCAGAAGCAAAAGCAATTGGATGGTGCAAGTGCACGTTATTGCTAAGACACCACAAGCTCCTGGTTAACTTTCATGGCTGCAGCAGCCGGCAGGGTGGTGGCTAGGAATCTTAAGGTATAGGTGAAACTGGGATAAAAATTAGAATTGAAATGTAAATTTTTATATAAAATCTGGAAATTAAACTATTTCTCGATTCACTTATAATTTATCATAGAAGGAATTCTGGCTCAGATTCTATTCCTAACAAGACAGCAGCTACTGCCGGATTTTATTTTAAAAAAGAAAGAAAAAAGTTTCATTTAGAAGAATTAAATGTTTATTCTTATGTTGGAACACAAGAAGACTCCATCAATTATTTGGAATTAAATTCTTAACCTTTATATGTACGCCCTTCTCAAAAAGAAAAAGATATACATGCATATATATATATATATATATATATATGTTCCCATCAGTTCATCACAAAGAAAGTCTTCTTTTTCTTTAACCTCATAAAAGGCTTTGTAAATTAATTTACACATATATTTTAAAAATTGTATTATTATTTATGTTACACATATATATTAATTATAGTATAAATTTTTTAATAAAAAAATTTGTCAGGAAAATTTTCATTTTAAACCTGCAATCTCTCTGTAAGAGAAGAAAATATCAAATCACGGAGACAGAATTGATGATTGATGCGAAAGTGAAAGTGTATGTATAATGTTTATGATTTTATTATACAGTGCTCCCTTATCTAGATGAAAAGCTACACGTCATGAATCCATCCAAGTTGGAAACAAAAACAATTGCTTTTTCTCTGCTATACACACACACACACACACACACACATATATATATATATATATATATAATATCTTCTTTTTTTTTATTTTGTGGGCTATGACTTAAAATTCCAACAAAATTTTTTTTATTCTTTTAGAATTTCGTAAACTTGATTTGATTAATTTGTCATGTGGATGCTATAAACTTTATTAAAGAGAAATGAAGTCGGCCCAAACATATATGAGTGAGTGCCACATCCACTACATGTTGTTTCTGTTGATAATTTAATTAATAATTTTATTTATTTATTTATTTATTTAACGTCACACCATCAAATCCTATGATCTACCAAGAGATACGCTGCTTTAATTTAATTTTGTTGTTGATTAGTTTTTATTATAGCTAATTTAATTATTAAATGAAAACACAGGCATTTAGCTCATTTACTACTATTATTATTATTATTATTATTTTAGAAATATAACTTCGTTCCTCAATATTCCAAGTGATTAGAAGAAGTCCCACAAAAATACAGAGTAATCCAATTAAGAGTTTACTTCAAATGAATATAATTACCAACAATATTTAATCTATATAGCTAAAAGGTAT
Organism: Carica papaya; assembly: GCF_054855325.1. Taxonomy (NCBI): domain Eukaryota; kingdom Viridiplantae; phylum Streptophyta; class Magnoliopsida; order Brassicales; family Caricaceae; genus Carica; species Carica papaya. The sequence continues at coordinate 20,981,958 of NC_142315.1, forward strand.
GCAATCTAATTAGAATGTTTTCAAAATATGATAAATAAATAAAAGACAGAAACCAAAAGGAGAAAAAAAAATTTATTATATCCGTAAAACTAAAATAAAAAAGATGATAAAAAAAAAATTTGATATAAGCTTTAACCATATTTGAAAGCCTAAATATAAATTTCCTTTGATAATTAAATCCATTACACTTACCCGCAACCTCTAGCTTGTAAAATGCATTTCTCATTCTACAACTTTCACAAAACTAAAAATTTAAAGATTTTTCTCATACTTGCAAATATTATTCTTCAACTGCAATCTCAATACACTGTATCTAATCTAGTTTAACCATTTCTATTGAAAAGAGTATATTTATGACATTCTCTTAAAGAATCCACAAATTTTATTAAACTGAATTGTGTCTTGTTGTAATAAACTAAATGTATTATCGCCATGAATAATTTGAAACTCCAAAAATATTATATTAAATTTCATAGCAACTCGTCTATATTTCTTTTTTTTAATGTTTAAACACTCATTTAATTCTGTATCTACTAAATCTGCTAAAATCATCATATCTCTAGCCCTAGAACTCATACCAAAAAAACAAAAAAATAATTTATCACTTCAAATTAACACACTGTAACAATTTCTAATTTTACAATACAAACTTGTTTCGTAAATATTTTTACTTGCTAAGATGTTTTGCAAGTGAAACTAAGACGATGTCCAAAGCAACATTCTTAAATGAAACATGTTAAAAATATTTAATCTTTAAAATCGAAGTGAGTAATGAATTTAGATCTCATAAAATTCTCCATATTTATTAGTAAGTAATACTAAATTAAAACTCTTAGGCTCTTAAAAGTCAAAACTTTTTCTCATTTATGCTAAAATGTAACTTAAATTGCTCTAACTAATGTATTCCTTATTAGTGCTTCCTCCCCCCTCTTTTATTTTTTTCCCATTAAGAACAAGTAATTAATCACTCAATTTAGTCATAAACACTTTAAGACAACAGGATTCATTAGGTATAAAAAAATCACATATCCCACTATTTTCAGAAGAACCTATTTTCTCTTTCACTGTATCTTTTTATTTTTTTTTTATTTTTTTATTAATAAATATAATTTTTTGATTATTTTATTTATTTTATTATATCATATTTTTTTATTTTAATTTAATAAAAAAATTGAGTAAATTGATAAATGATAAATTGAAAAAAAAAAATTGGAAAAAAGGGGTGAAAAATTAGATTTTATAGGTATTTTTGAAAAAAAAAATCAGAAACCGGAGGGATCAAAACGCAATTTAGAAAAATTGCGCTATGTCAGACGCCCGGTCAGTAGCTCCGACCAACCAGTACGCGTCAAGTGGTAGAGGCGCTGATGAGGGAGGCCACACAGGGGGAGCCATGTGGGTGAACTACGTGCGCGCGATTGAACGACTAAGATCCGTTCCCGCGCGCACGGACGGTCCAGATTGGATCGCGATGAACAGTCCAGATTCAGTTCCTATTTAATCGCAATCGGACGGTCCAGATCAAAAGCGATGAACGGCCCAGATCAAAAGCGAATGGATATAAATAACCCCGTCTTCAGCCAAACCCTAACCCTAACCGCCAGAATCCCTTGCCGGAGAAGACAACCCAGCCGCCGGGGAGCCGACCGCCGCTGCAATGGAACCCTTTTCGACCGCCAAAAAAGGTTTAAAAAATTTCTTTTGCACGAAATTCAATTTTAAACCCACCCATGGCTAAATTGAAGTGAAAAAACTTGCCAATTGGCCAGAAAACACAGCTGAAACTCAGCGGCGCTGCCGCGGAGAATTTCATAAACCGCCTTCGATGAGGCCCTTCCCAATTCCCGTTTCGTGTAATTTTTCTATCGCTATGATCACCGTTTTTCTCTCTACAGGTTGACCGAAGCGAAACATACAACCGCAACGTGAGCTAGAGGAGCTGCCGCACCGGAGAGCCCCGCCGCTAGTGAGTTTCAATTTCTCGTATTTTTTCGGCCCATCGAGGACCTTTAGCGTGTGTGCTCGCAGGAATCGATGTAAAATCGACTGAATTCGGCCAAAAATGGCCGACCTGAGGCAGATCGCCATCGCAGACGGCGGCGCCGTCGCCAGAGCACGGCGGAGCCGCCGTGTCAGATTTCTAAAATTGGGCTAGTAGGCAATTGGACTGATTTTTGGGTTTATTTGGGATATTTGTAGGTACCATAAGTGCATTTCAGTTCCCATAAAAAATTTAGGGAACCCAGGGACCGCTCGTAGGTGCAGTAAACCATTTAGCTTTTCAACATCAAATCAAGTAAGGATCCATCATCCTATTTTCTATCATATAATTGAAGTTTGAATAAATAATAATACGGTATTTTGTACAAATTAAATAGATGTGCGTAATTAATTAGGGATTGCTAATGGAGCTCGAACCGGACATAGTTCTCTGTTGATTTATGTTGATTTATTTTACAGTCTAAAAGCATTATGTTATCTGATTTATCGATTTATGGTTTAAATACATTATTACTGCCTTACTTGACCACTGTTTGATTTTGGGATTTGAGACATGATTGCATTATCGGATACATATTTATTTGTTTATGTGATTATATTTGATTTGATAATGGAGACTAACGAAAAACAGGGAAGGGGTGTGATCAAGTAAACAGATAGAATGACAACCTTACTATATATCCTAGGAGATGGTGGATGGAGCGGGTACATAGGGAATCCTACCGTGAACGTTGTCACATACAAGACAGGGTATCGAGACTTAGTAATTTAGCATTCATACCAGACAGGATATGGGGACGGGCCCCTTCACCCTCATATCAGACGGGATATTGAGGTTTAATGTCTTTAGTGCTCATACTGGACGGGATATGGGGATGGTCCTGTGATTGAGATTGTTAAGAGAAATGGTTCACATATAGCAAGAACACCCCTATAAACCCCCATGGATACTAGTAGGCTGGTAAAATAAGAAACGATTATGATTTGGTTTATTATTAATGAATATGAATTTATAAAATGTTTTATGTCGTTGTTTGTTCACGAAATTATGATCTATATGGTATTATGGTCTTTATAGGTTATTTTCATAAATTCTACAATGGTAAGTGAACGGTAAATAATTTTATGATTGATAAATGTATTTGTTTAAATTTAGTGCTCCACTAGTTGTTTTGATTTTCTACCAATATTTGCTTTTGTGCCGGTGATATAGTGTGATATCCTTACTAGGCTAATGTAGATCATCCTTTATTTAACTATTTCAAATCAAAAAGACCTGGTTCCAAAGCCCGATCCGCAAGAAGATTGTGAGTAGATGCTAGATACTTTATATTTTCTATTACTTTTCTTATTTCTCGTGTTTCTTTCAGAGAATTCATTCCATAATATTTGTTTAGTACTTTTAAATTATTGTGTAAGGGATGTAAACCTTAACATTTTATTTCGCTTCTGCACTTAAATTATTATATATTTCATTTTAGATTTCTGGGATCGTTACAGTTGGTATCAGAGTTGCGTTTTTTGGACTCGTTCCTTACACAATGATGCTTAGGGAAACACCAAACCAATGAATTATCACTCAACCTTTCTTGTGAAATGCAGGTACAGATATATGAGGAGAAGAAGACCCCCACTAAACCGAGCAGCCCAGGATGGTTCGCTTAGGGAAGATGTTGACCGGATATTTGAGATGCTAGAGAGACTCATTGCTGCCCAACAGGGCTGAGAGGAGAGGAGGGAGCTACATGACCCTCCCCTGCTGCCACAGTTTGAAACACATATTCACTTACAAAGATCTCAACATGTGTCAGAAAATGTGGATAGAACTTCTTAAGGACTATGATTGTGGCATCTTGTATCATTCGGGTAAGAGCAACGTGGTAGCCGATGCACTCAGTAGAAAAAGTGCAGGTACAGTAGCCCATTTGATGGTTTTAGAATACAGGTAGATTGGGGCCACACAACAGGTTCAGCTTCAGGACTTAAAGAGAGTCACATGTTTGGGTCATCTGACCGTTCAGCCTGAGTTAATCCAGAGAATAAGGGAAGCTCAGTCCGCCAATTCCGCCCTAGTAGCCCTCAAGAAAGATGCAGAATAAGGAGTTAGCTCAGAATTCTGAGTCTCCGCCGATGGGTTGCTCAGATTCTAGGACAAGTGTGTGTTCCAGGTGATAGTGAGTTAAAGAAAGACATCATGATAGAGACCCATAGCTCAAAATTTGTCATGCATCCCGGAAGCACTAAAATGACCAAAGTATGCAACCCCGATTTTGGTGGAACGGGATAAAAAGAGATATAGCTGACTTTGTTTCTAAGTATTTGGTATGTCAGCAGGTCAAGACAGAGCATTAGTACCCAGGCGGACTACTTCAGTCATTACCGATCCCAGAATGGAAATGAAAATATATCACCATGGACTTCGTGACAGGATTACCTAAGGCACGCTCAAGACATGATGTCATATGGGTAATTGCTGACTAGCTTATCAAGTCTTCCCACTTCTTGGTCATTAGGATGATCGATCCCTTGGACAAGTTAGTAAGAATGCATATCCGAAAAATAGTTAGATTACATGAAGTTTCAGTGACAGTGGTGTCCGACAGGGACCCCAAGTCCACTTCTCAGTTTTAGAGTAGCTTTCAGCAAGCCATGGGAACGAAATTGTTTCTCAGTACTGCATTCCACCCTCAGACCGATGGACAGTCAGAAAGGATAATACGTACACTTGAGGATATGCTCCGAGCTTGTGTCCTTGACTCCGGGGGCCATTGGTATGACTATCTACCCCTGATAGAGTTCGCCTACAACAACAGTTACCAAACAAGTATTGGCATAGCTCCGTATAAGGCGTTATATAGGCGCCCATGCAGATCACTGATTTATTGGGAAGAAGTGGGCAATAGAAAACTGTTCGGCCCAAATATGGTAAAGGAGACTACATCCAAAATAGTTAAAATCAGGAAGAACTTTCAGACGGTTTTGAGTAGGCAAAAGAGTTATATGAACACCAAGGATGAGAGATTTAGAATTTGAGGAATGCGACCCGGTGTTCCTTAAGGTCACTCCTTTCAAGAGAATTAGTAGGTTCTGCAGGAGGAAAAAACTGAATTCCCGATTTATTGGACCATTTGAAGTTTTAGACAGGATTGGTACCACCGCTTATAAACTAGCACTGTCTCCAGAATTTTCTAAGGTCCATAATGTGTTTCATGTGTCCATGCTACGCAAGTACAACTCAGACCCCTCTCATGTCTTGGCCCATGAGTCTCTTCCACTCCATGAGGATCTATCCTACGAGGAAGTACCGGTCGGCATTGTGGATCGAAAGAGCAGATTACTCTACAGTCGAGAAATTTCTTTTATAAAGGTCATATGGCAGAACCACACACCGAGGGAGGCTACATGGGAGTTAGAATCAAACTTTAGATCCCAGCATCCCCAACTATTCGATTGAGAATGAGAGACAAATTTGAGGGACCAAATTTTTTTTGGGGGGGGGGGGAGTTGTAACACCCACCTAAAGCTTTTATTTTTTTTTATTTTTTATTATTATTAAATATAATTTTTTGATTATTTAATTTATTTTATTATATCATATTTTTTTATTTTAATTTAATGAAAAAAATTTGAGTAAATTGATAAAGGATGAAATTGAAAATAATTTTGGAAAAAAAGGGTAAAAATTTGGTTTCTGGTGGCATTTTTGAAAGAAAAATAAAAAACTGGATGTCAAAACATAATTTAAAAAAATTACGCCACGTCAGACGCCTGGTCAGCAGCCCTAACCAACCAGGACATGCCAAGTGGCAGAGGCACTAACGCTGGAGGCCACGCAGGGGGAGCCACATAGGCGATCCGCGTTCACGCGATTGAACGACTGAGGTCCGTTCCCGCACGCACAGACGATCCAGAGTGAATTGCGCACGGGCGGCCCAGATTGGATCGCGATGAATGACCCAGATTCACTCTCTATTTAATCGCGATTAAACGATGCAGATCAAAAGCGATTGACGGTCCAAATCAAAAGTGGATGGGTATAAATAACCCCATCCGCACCCAAACCCTAACCCTAGCCGCTAGAACCCCTCGCTGGAAAAGACAACCCAGCCGCCGGGGAGCCGATTGCTACCACCACACCAGAACCCTTTTCGACAGCCAAAAAAAGGTAAAAATTTTTCTTTTTGCACGAAATTCAATTTTAAACCCACCCATGGCTAAATCAGAGTGAAAGAACCGGACAATTGGCCAAAAAATACTGCCGAATCCCGGCGCCGATGCCGCGGGAAATTTCACAAACTGCCTCCGATGAGGCCCTTCTCGATTTCTGTTTCGTATAATTTTTCCAACGTTTTGATCACCATTTTTCTCTTTACAGGTTGACGAAGCGAAACACCCAACCACAACGTGAGCTGGAGGAGCCACCGCACCGAAGAGTCCCTCCGCCGGTGAGTTTCAATTTTTCATATTTTTTAGCCCACCAAGGCCCTTTAGCGTGTGTGCTCATAGGAATCGATGTAAAATCAACTGAATTCGGCCAAAAATGGCCGAAAATAGCTGACCTGAGGTGGACCGCCGACGCGTGCGGCGGTGTCGTCGCTGGAACACGACGAAGCCGCCATGCCATATTTCTGAAATTGGTCGAGTAGGCCCTTGGACATATTTTTGGGTTTATTTGGGATATTTATAGGTACCATAAACGTATTTCAGTTTCCAGAGAAAAATTCAGGGAACACAGGGACCACCTGTAGGCAGTGTAAACCATTTAGCTTTTTGGTGTCAAATTAAGTAAGAATCCATCACCCTATTTCCTATTATAGAATTGAAGTTTGAATAAATAATAATACGGTATTTTCTACAAATTAAATAGATGTGCATAATTAATTATGGATTGCTAATGGAGCCCGAACCGGATATGGTTCTCTGTTGATTTATTTTACAGTCTAAAAGCATGGTGGTAGATAGTTTATCTATTTTATTGTTTAAATGCATGTATTACTGTCTTACTTGATCACTGTTTGATTTTGGAATTTGAGACATGATTGCATTACCGGATGCATATTTATTTATTTATGTGATTATATTTGATTTGATAATGGAAACTAAGGAAAAACAGGAAAATGATGTAATCAAGTAAACAAATAGAATGACAGCTTTACTAGATATCCTAGGAGATGGTGGACGGACCGAGTACATAAAAAACTCTATCGTGAACGTTGTCACATACCGGACGGGGTATGAAAACTTAGTAATTTGACACTCATATCGAATAGGGTATGGGGACGACCCGTTTCACCCTCATACCGGAATGGGTGTTGAGGTTTAATGTCTTTGACGCTCATACCGGACGGAGTATTGAGGTTTAATATCTTTGACACTCATAGGAGATGAGGTATAGGGACGACCCTATAATTGAGATTATTAAGGGAAATGGTTTACGTGCAGCGGGAACACCCCTATGAACCCCCATAGATACTAGTAGGCTGGTGAAATGAGAAACGGTTATGATTTGGTTTATTGTTAATGAATATAAATTTATGATATGTTCTATGTTGTTGTTTGTTCATGAAGTTATGATCTGTATGGTATTATTGTCTCTATAGGTTGTTTTCATAAATTTCATAATGGTAAGTGAACGGTAAATTATTTTATGATTAATAAATGTATTGGTTTAAATTTAGTACTCCATTAGTTGTTTTGATTTTCTACCAATATTTACTTATGTGTTAGTGATATAGTATGATATCCTTACTGGGTTAGTATAGTTCATCCTTTATTTAACCATTTCAAATCAAGAGGATCTGGTTCCAGAGCCCGATCGGAAGAACATTGCGAGTAGATGCTAAATACTTTCTATTTTCCATTACTTTTCTTATTTCTCGTGTTTCTTTCAGAGAATTCATTCCATAATATTTATTTAATACTTTTAAGTTATTGTGTAAGGAATATAAACGTTAATATTTTATTTTGCTTCCGCACTTAAATTATTATATATTCCATTTTGAATTTCCGAAATCGTTACATATTCTTCCCTAAATATTTAGTAAAAAACATTAATGCAGCTCTAAAAAGTATTCATTCCTTAGTACAAGATAGAAATAAAGAATAACTATCTCAAAATGCCAATATTGTCCAAACCTTGGTTTGCTAATTATTAAGAAAAAGAGATGAGTGATTAATTATAATTAAAAATGGGAAGAGGGGCAAAGTACAAAAGCGGAGTTGATGATCAGATGATGTACTATTTGAAAGCAGAAATATCTAATATTTAATTGTTAAATCAATTGGAATAAAATTTAGAGGAGAATTTCAACTCCAAGTGGCTTTAGGCTAGAAGAAAAAGAGTATCCAATGATGGGAAAAAAGAAAATTAATTAAAAAGCACTTAAGATAGACACAAATAAGTACTTGAGTACTGTTCAATAAAAAAATTAAGAGAGAAATTGGGATTAAGTATGAGATTAATTAGTATAAATATAATATAGCTATATATATATTGTACGAAACTAATTGATATAATCCAGTGGAATATCGAATATGTATTTTTATTATTATTATTTTTATAACAAAAAAAAAAAAAAACAAGATGAAATCAAGCAACATGATTCATGGGCATAAGAATCAACTATACATATAAACATCACATTCGGATCAGTCAGTGTATTTATCAATTTTGAACCCACAAAAGTAAGGCCGCCTTAAAATGCTTTGCCATTAGAGAAAAACAGTTTACACAATTCAAATCAATTAATTATTTATACATAAATACAATATTTTGGAGTTTAGATGTAAATATTAAACTCTAAATCTAACACGACTCAGAAAAACGTCTACTAATTATAATTAATTATTCCAAAAATAATTTTAAGCTAGTAAAAAATATTACTTCATTATTTATATATTGAGACCATTTAATCTATGAAATTAAAACAATATTTCTTTTTTTAAAAAAAAAAAAATTGAAAATACTGAAATGGTGTTAAGCAAAAGCATTAATAGCGAGCAATGTCAGTGAAATTACAAGAGTAACCCGCCATGGTTGATATATTATATTTTAGAATATAAAATCAAATGGAGACACCAGAGTCCTTGCAAAGTGTACCTTCTTCATCTTTCATAAGTGGGAGATGATCATCGTCGTCATCATGACGTGTGGGACCCTTCCCTACCCCTCCTCCCTTATTTGCAAATGGAAAACAACTTTTCACATGATTAAATATTGGACCCACATTTTCCTTTTCCGGTGACCCCTCCCTAACCGTACCACCTCTTGGCTCTTGCCCTTTCATCAATTAATAATAAAAAATTAATTTCTGAATTAAAAAAAAAAAGAATCTTAATATTTGTATGTAATATATAAATAATAAAATTATATAATTTAAAATAGATTTATGTCTTGCTGGCCCACACAAAAATATTTGATGACCTCATTTTTTTGTTTATTTAATTTAATTAATTATTATAATTACCTCTGTGATTATCAATTGAGCATTTGACTCCACTCACTCCTTCCAATTTTATGCCGGATAACCACTACCTCACTACATATATATATATATATATTTTAATTATCCTAAATATAATTATGAGTTTTCCACATATGCCCAATCCTAAACCATCAAATGATATAACCCAACATCTTTTATGTGGCATAAGGGGCCACAAGTAAATAACACTATTCTCCTTCTCCTACCCTAATTGCCATATCATAATCTGGATTATGAACCTACATCTGCAAATCACCATTATCTATATGTGCTTGTATATATACATAGAGGAGCATTTAGTAATTATCTATTATGAAATAATTAATTTTGAAAACTGAGCTACTTAACTCAATCGATAGATTAAATATGGTTGTAATTGACGAATGCTAATTACTTTTGAGCTTGTGAACTTGCATGGCCGGCCTAACCACACTTCACGAGTTAACCTATGTTTCCTGTGACCTTACTAACGTCGTTCATTTAATGCATGAAAATTAGGTCAACATTCTTGGTCAAGAGTTGACCCTAACTAAAGACACCTATACCATCCATATTAATTACATATACCGTACACCAGACTTCATTATATATATATATATATATATAATCATTACCTTCCTGCGGCCGGTACATTGATGTGGATTTTGAAAATACCCCACGAACCAAATTGAAGATATTTTTCCCTACTGTATATATATATAGATGTTGTTTGGTTACTTCTGGAAAGCTCACACGAAATCAATCACCCACCAAAAAATAGTAAACACAAATAATAATAATAATAATAATATGAATAAAAATAATGATAATAATAATGCACTGTGAGTAGCTACTACAATGTACAATCCTCCATGATCATTGTGAGTGTAAAGCTACAATTTCTTTTGATTGATTGATTTAGACTATACATACATGCACAGAAAATATATCGTATTAGTTATTAGTTATTAAATCAAACTCATAATTATTAAGTTCTACTTAACATTAATTTTAATAAAAAATAAATTGTAATTAGTTTTCTCAAATTATTAAATCTTGTGTTGAAATTTAATTTATTATAGCTAATTACAAAAAAATATATTTATTATATCATCTCTTTTACTTGAATTCTTAGAGTAATAATTTATTGATTGATAACTTGGGACATGCATAAGTAATTGATTAGAGGGAGAGAGATGACGTAATTAATTGGCTTGGATGGGCAAATCCAATTTCATTTTTGAGAATTTAGTAAATATATATAATATATAGTATAATATATAAGCTCAATATTATGGTTAGCTTGATTATTTCATGCATAAATATCAATTAATCTATTAGATAATTCTATTCTTAATTTATAAAAAATTAAACATATTACACAGAAGATTAATTAGTCTGTAAAAATATTATATTATATATATATATATATATATAAGATTTATGTAATATACGTAGAACTAGATAAGATCCTCGGGAAACATTATATACATATTAAAAAATAATAATAAATAATGATCTATTAGAAATGTTTAACAAGATCGAATCATATATATATATATATATATGTATGTATATAGATACATATATACTTGTCTCCATATTGGTTTTCGTTGATGTAAATATATTATGTATATGATAGTTATGTTATAAATAGGAAGAAACTTTATATCCAATAGAAATTATTAATTAAAATATGAAAAGTAATTAAGTTGAAAGTGAGGATAATTAGGAAAAGGGAATGGGATATTGAAAATGGTAAATATATACATATAGATTAATTCAAAAGATGAGACACCATGAGATCAAATCACCAAAACCATCATTCTGATGTAATTTATATTGTTGCCACTTTACCTACATTAATTATTATCTTTTATCTTAACTTTATGATTGTGCCATCATCCATATGTATATATACACATTTTTTTTATACCTACTAATACTTAGTAGGTTAATTATTTTTTCATCTCTTTCTCTGTATAATTATTATATGTATATCATTCAATCAATAAGTACTTTTTACTGAAAAAGCTTTTTGTAAAAAGTTCAAAAAACAAATTTTTTTTACTTTTAAACTCAAATTACTAATTTTAAAAAATAAGGTGTAACAAGCAATTAAAAGTAGCATTTATAAATAAGTTATTAGGATATGTACACTATGATATTATGTATAATGCTTAACTATTGACGTCATAATATACTTAAAGCACTGAACAAATCAGAAAATAGTTTTTCATATTAATACGTGTAAATTAGTTCGATTAAATAGTTAATTCAATTGCAAATATACGTGTGTGTGTGTGTGTGTGTGTGTATATATATATATCCTTCTAGACTCCTTAATGGAGTTTAATTTGGAATATAATACGTAGCTCATTATTCCATTTCATATATCTAATTTAAGAAAAAAGAAAAAGTAAAGATTATAATCTGTTTTACTGTTACCCTTCGTTTTCTTAAATTGCATTATTAATCGAGTGGATTAATTGTGCTCCAGTAACGACATACACAAATCCAATCCACTCTTTCTCAGTGCAAAGACAATAATACCTTTCATTGGCTTTTGCACTCAGAAAATAGTTAATTGGAATAATGAGGGTTATATCTGGAATAAAAAGTATTCGCTAATGAACAAGGGCATTATAGTAATTGACTTAATTAATTAAGGACTAAACTAAAAGAATAGGAAGGGGTAAAAAGACAAGAGTTACCCTTGCCATGTAATAGGGCTGCGATTGGCTGTCGCTGTCGGGCCCACACTAGCAATTGGTCCAATTCTCATGGGCCCATCGGGTCACTATCTGGATACGGAGGATCCAAGTTTAAGGCACCTTCCTATTTTTTAATTATTTAATTTTATTTAAGGTTCGATACCCATATTATTTCTTGAACTTTTTTTAAAAAAAAATTTATTGAACTTATTAAAAATAAACTCACACATTTTTCAAAATAAACAAAAAAAAGAAGAGAGGGCAGAATCCGTGAGCAAAATAAAAAGCAAAAAGCTTCTTCTTCCTTCTCCCACCTATAAATACCGCAGTTCAGCTCCTGTGTTTCTCATTCAAAACCTTCCTTTCCATCTACCTTCTAACTACTCTCCCCCACAAGAAAAAAAAAATGAGGACACTCAGCGTCTCTTACAAGTCAGCAGCAGCAGAAGCAACAATGGCGGCGAAGGCCGCATTTTCACCGGAGGCAAACCCACAAGAGAAATCTCCATGGCACTCTCCGGTGCCCTATCTGTTCGGCGGTCTGGCGGCGATGCTGGGTCTGATTGCTTTTGCTCTCCTCATCTTGGCTTGCTCTTACTGGAGACTCTCTTCTCGCTCGGACAACAGCAACGCTGAAGGTCAAGACATAGATAGCGAAGGTGAAAAACAAGGAGAGTGCTGTGACAAGGCAATGGACAAGGTTTATGAGGAGAAGATCCTGGTAATAATGGCCGGCAACGAGAAGCCCACGTTCTTGGCTACTCCTGTGTCGAGCAAAGCTTCTTCCTTTGCTGACAAAGATGGGAAAATGGAGAAGAATGAAGCAGAGAAAATGGAGAATGGAGAAAAACCAAAGGAGGTGATTGGTTATAATCAAAATCAACAAATGCCAACACAAGAAGAAAACAGACAAACTCAACAACAACACAACCTGTGATCCTGGCTTATTTTCTCTTGATTACCTAATTAACATCTATTTGCAGAGAAGGACACAGAGAAAAAAACAAGAGTGAGCTGTTTTGCTTTTTACTTTTTTTTTTTTTTTTTTTTTTTTTTTTTTTTTTCTTGGAGTTAATTTTTATGGATTTTTGGAAAATTTTCCCTTGGTAATCCGAGAAATGTAAATTATGCTGAGAAGAAATAGATATTGGAGCAGAAACTTAATTTCCTTTGAAGCTAATTACAGTTTGATCACTTCCTTTTCTCATCTAGATTTGTTTAGAGTTGCAACCAGCTTTTTGTTTTTTAATTTAAAAAAAAGGGGTGGATATAAGGAGGTAATAAAATGTGTTGGTGTATATGAAAAGATTAATCTAATGTCAAATTTAAATAATGAACTAGATTTTTTAAAATAAAAAATTGTGAGGCCTAAATGGTTCAAGCCTTTTTTTCACGACACCAACCTGAACTTAACTTGCAAGCAAACATAAGAAAAAGCAAGAAAACCGGAAAAAAGAAGACGCAATTGATAGTCTGCTTAAAGATAATATACAAAATAGAAAGCGTATTAATTTACATATGACATTATCGTATATGTGGTGATGGAATAAATTTTTTGTTAATATTATTTGTATAAATAAATAATGGAGAATAAAGAAAATGGGTTTAAAGCAGAACATATTCTCTTTTTCTTTTTTTCTTCTTTTATTTAATTTCTTAAAGGGAGGGTTACGTTTTCTCTTCTCCTGGATTATGCTGCCGGCGAAGAAGGCAGAGATGGTGGATTGATTGAGACTAGAGAGATGAGATCAGCTGCATGCTTCCATTTTCTTGGAGTTGGGAAGGTGCGGGACACGTGTTGGCATGTAATTGGTGGGGTCCGGCTATTGGAAATTTTGGCAGCACGCTAACTTCAAAGCACTGCGCCGCGACGTGATGCCGCGTTTCCTTTTAGATTTACAAGAAAAATGTGCTTCAACTTTCCTTTAATTTCCATTTTTGAATTAATTTTACTTCTTCTAAAAAATTTTTCAGCTCCATAGATCCACGCTTTTTAATGAATAAAAAACTTTATTCTAATATTAAAAAAATATTGTACATAACACTAATTTTCTAACAAAACTATACAAAATATACACCATTCATAATTAAAACTTAGAAGTGATTATTATCCAACACATATCAGAGAATTGGAGTAGACCCGACTCAATTATGTTCGGGCCAATCTTTGGTTAAAAAATTTTTGGAACAAAAATATTTTAGTTTGATCTGAACTTGATCCATCAATTTGAATTAATCAATATTTTTTAATAGATATAAATAATACATATGTTTACTATATTAATTATGTGAACAAAATATTAAAATGTTAAGTATATAAACAATATATATAAGTTCTTTAATATTTAAATTAAAAATATTAATATATAAATAATATATCTAAAAAATCAAAATCACTTTGATTCAAAATCTGAACGAATCAAAAATTTTTTTTTTATCTAATCCAATTTGAAACAAAGTTACATGAATTTTTTTAATTTAGTTTCGATCAGGTCCAGTTCTAACTGATACTCACCCCTTTTCAAATTTGTGCCTTTTGATAAAAGAACAGAAGTATCACAATTTAGTTAAAGCAAATTTTGAAATATAAAGAAATTAATAACTAAAATAACTTAAGAAAAATAATGATATTCTCCTATTAAATTAAAACATTGCATTATACGTGACCGTCCACAATCTCATCGAGGAACTATAGTCGTCGAATGCTGACTAATTCGAATAATTAGTTATTCACAACACATAAAAATATAAATTTATATAATTATTTATTCCTTGTATTATTGTAATATCAAATTACAACACATGAGACAACAAAATTATGTAGAGTCAAAATTAAATATATTTTACCCGAACAAAGCATAATACAACATTCTGATTTGGGTGTAACAACCTAACTTTTCTTATCTGAAAAAGATGAAAGTTTAATTGGGTGAGCTTTCCACGCGCTCAATAAATATGAAAAGTAAATTATGGCCTAGGCATGTGACGCACAAATAATTAGTCAGTCAGAGATGTAAAACTTTTCTTTCTCTTCTATTTAAAAACCATGAAATGCAAATATATTCAATATTTCTAATTCGTCCCTCATATTCTCCCTAATTCTCATTTATCCCTCAAAATCCCCCTAAATTCAACCTATCTCTTGAAATCCCCTTAAATCATATTTTATCCCTCAAAATTCCCCTTTCAACATATCCATCAACATCTCCTTAGGTTCATTTTATCCCTTGAATTCCTCATAACACAAATGTTTTTCCTCAAATCCATATACCAGAATTTTTTTGCAAATTTTTGGTCAAATCAAGACATCGATAACCCTTCATGAATATCACCGATTCTCAATTTGTCTCAAATTAATTATCTAATTAGAGTTATTAAAATTTTAGAGTTTTATTTGAAATTAAACGGATGTATCCATTGTCTAATTGGTATCATTGTGAGATCAAGATTCCTACTATCACAAGGATAGACATATATAGACAACATGCAAATGGTCACAACAGTCCATCGTCAGGTGACCCAGAACAGAACACACATCCCAACCACGTTTGAAAGAGCTTTCATACACCCAAAGATAAGGTTCACCACACCATTGAATTTAATTCATACTAATCTTAAATGAATTGTCTCTAAGTTTTCATTTCTTTCAAATTTTTATTTTGTTTTCTTTTTCTTCTTATTCTAGTTAAGATTAATATTTTATTTGTTTCATTTCATATTTTGAAATTCTACTCATCATTCTCAACATTCTCTAACCACATCATTTTTCTCTTATTCTCTAACTAAATTTTCATAAGTTAATCTTAATATTTTATGTAATATCTGGGCCCAAAATTTGGTTCGAGATTAATTTTAAAATTAAAAAAATGTATAAAAATCTAATTTTAAAATTAATAAAATTTAATTTAATGTAGAATTATGAAAAAAATAGGTTGAAGACGAAATTGAAAATAATTTAAAAAAAAAGTGGTGAAAATTTGGGTTTAAATGGTACTTTTGAAAGAAAAATAAAAAACTGATGGTCAAAATGCAATTAAGAAAAATTGCGCCACATAAGACTGCCCAATCAGCAGTCTTGACGAATCGGAGCGAGCCGCATGGAAAGGCACGCTGACCGGTGCCACATGGGAGGCCAAGCTGGTGATCCGCGTGCCCCACGATCAGACGACCCAGAAGCATTTCCACGTGCGTGGACGATCCGGATCCATTCCCTCCACAGGCGCGATCAGAAGATCGCGATTAAATACGATAAACGGTCCAGATTCGTTTCTTTTTTAAACGCGATTGAACGATCGAGATCAAGTAGAGATGAATGGTCCAAGTTCATCTTCTTTTTAAACGTGATCGGACGGTCGAGATCAAACGCGATGAACGGTTCAGATTTACGCGAGATGAGTATAAATATTTCGCATAACACCGAACCCAAACCTTACCTGCCAGCCTCCTGTCTGAGAAGAAGAACCAGTCGCCGGAGAAGGGAGGTGAACACCGCCCACCCCCCCTTCCCCCTCCCCCCCCCCTGCGACGCCAAAGCCACTTCCGACTGCCAAAAAAGATAAAAATTTTCATATTCACTCGAAATTTTATTCCGAGCACCCCCATGGTCAAATCAAAGTAAAAGAAATAATGGATGAGTCCAAAACTATGGGCAAAATCTGACGACACCGCCACAGGCAAAACCTGACGACGCCGCTGCAGGCAAAACCCGGCGATGCTGCCGTAGGCAAAACCCGAAATCGCCTCCGATGAGTCCTATCCCATTTCTCGTTTCGTGTATTTTTTTACCGTTGTGTTCACCGTTCTATTTTTTACAGGTTGACCAAAGAAAAACAACCAACCGCGAAGGTGAGTTGGTGGAGCCGCCGCACTGAAAAATTCTGCCGCTAGTAGGTTTCTATTTTTTGACCTTTTTCGGTCAACCGAGGCCCCCTAACGTGTTTTCTCGTAGTGATAAGTATAAAACCGGTAGAAACTGGCCAAAAATAGTCAGGTTAAGGCAAATTACCGCTGCGGACGGTGGTGTCATCACTGGAGCACGGTGGTGCCGCCGTATCAGAATTATAAAATTAGCAAAAAAAATATTTTTAACACCAATTTTAGATTTTTTAGGGTATTTTTAGGTACGTAAAATACGTTTTAATCTCCATCGAAAAATTCAGAAAATCCGGAGACCACCAGTAGGTGCAACAGAAAATTTAGTATTTTAGACACCGATTCGAGTAAGAATCCATCACCTTATTCTCTGTTATGAAATTGAAGCTTAATAATCGATAATATGGTATTTTGTGTAATTTAAAAATTTTGAGAATAATTACAGATTACTAATGGAGGTAGAACCGGTTAGTTATCTATTTGTCATGTTTAACTGATTGTTGAATTTACAGTTTTAAATGCATGATGACATACTGGAATGGTTAAATGATTCAGTTGTGCTTTCTTGATATGATATATATATTGTTTATCTTACGTGATTTATGGTTGATTTGTGAAATTGAAAATTGATATGTAAACGGAAAATTATTTGGTCATGTGAATTAAGGAATGGTAGCCTTACTGGATATCCTGAGAGATAGTGAACGGACCGGGTATATAGGAAACCCTACCGTAAATGTTATCTCATACTGGACGGGATATCGAGGAATGATATTTTAACGCTTATACCGGACGAGGTATGAGAGCGACCCGATTCGCCCTCATACTGGACGAGGTATTGAGGGATGATAATTTTGGCGCTCATACTAGACGGGGTATGGGAATAGCCAATTAGTTAACAATGTTGAATATTGGTTCACGCGTAGTGGGATATCCTTATGGGGTCCCAA
This sequence comes from Carica papaya, assembly GCF_054855325.1. Lineage (NCBI taxonomy): Eukaryota > Viridiplantae > Streptophyta > Magnoliopsida > Brassicales > Caricaceae > Carica > Carica papaya. The sequence goes on from NC_142315.1 coordinate 20,999,958, forward strand.
GGATACCAGTAGGCAAATAAAAAGGAAAAATGGTTGCTATTACTCACTGAAAAATGAGATTGAAATGTTATTTGAGTCATTGTATCTTTATAGGTCGATTTTAAAAATCTCGCAACAGTAAGTATATGCAGTAAATGATTTTCCTTGTGATAAATGAAGTTACTCAAATCAAGAGCTTCATTGATTATTTTTATGATTTTTAAGAACCTTCAGTTTCTATATCGGTGAGTAGTGTGATATTCTTACTAGAGTAGTGTACCTCACCCTTTCATTAACTATTTCAGGTCAAGAGTATCAAAATCTAGATCTCGATTAACAAGAGGGTTGTGAATAAGTTCACCACCCAACTCCCTTCAAAAGCTAGTGAAGGTCGTCCTAGAATACTCAGTTATTTATCTTTTGTTTTTTTTTTTCGTTTGTTCTTTTAGAAGAGACATTCTCGTATCCTTATTGGACATTCTAAATTATTGTGTAAGAAATGTAAACTCTAAACTTTATTATTTTGCTTCCGCATTTAATTTATGGCTTTATTTCCTTTTAAGTTCTAGATCTTTACATTTTATTTTATTATTTAAATTTTTATTTATTAATATTAATTTATTTTATGTAATTCTTTGTGATTTAAGGATTAAATTAGTTAATATTATTATTGCTATTATTTATTATCTATTATTATTGCTTTATTTTATTTTTATCAATTTGATGTATTTTATTTTTATTTTGTAATTCTTATAAGTCTTATTTATCAATTATTTTTACCTAATTCCTACTTCACTCCTAATTTTTCTATAATTGACATTCCACTTCATATTTTATTTCCTTCTAACTTAAATAATATCTATGCAATCTTCCTAATACGTTCAAAAATATAGAAAAGATACAACCAAGCATTCATGACCATCAATAAGTAAATGAGTATGAAAATTGTAAAAATCATTAAAATTTCATTTTCAAACCAAATCACCATTACTATTTGCATGCTGTTAATTTCATAAAATTATAATAAAATACTTAAAAAAAAACCGATGATATGAAGTCTGCAAGTTGGTTACTAATTATACTTATAGATTTTGGAGTAAAAAGATTCTGATTTGAGTTTCAAATATCATCCCAAAATTAGCAGAAAATTTGCATAGCAATTACGTCTTCTCAGGTTAGTGATGAAACCAAGATTTTCATGCAATTCCATTGCATGCACGTCTCATTTCTACAACTATTTCAGTTACTAAGGTGGTCATTCAATTTAATTTTTCTTATTTTGTCTATTTGATTAGTTATATAGTTTTTTTTTTTATCAAGTATTACCTTCTTCATTACACTAATTTATTTGCCCAATTAACCCACTAGTTTATTTCTTAAAAATCTTTCCTTTAAATTTATTTAAACTATCATTCCCTTATTGAAAAAAATCTATTTCTATGTGTTTAAAGGTTTATTCCTACAATTTTTAGACTATATGAAATCATTGTTTACTATTCATTATTCATTTTTCTTAATTTCTTTCTTCTTATTTTATATTAATTTTATACATAAATCTCTTTATTTAATTTACTCCTAATTTTAATTCTTTTCTTTTTTTATTTTTTGTTATTTTATTTAACCTCTTATTTTATTACTTAATTTAATGTACATATTAATTTATAATATCTCTTAACTACTTCTAAATTCTGCATTGGTCACATAAATTATCTCTTTTTTCAACAACTAATTTTCTTATCTATTCTAAACAAATTTATTAATTAGTTTACATATTTATTAAATCAAATGATTTCAAAATTATTTCTTTTAATATTTTAAATTACCTTTACATTATTATTATAAATGATGGCTAAATCAATTTGCCCATTAATTACTTATCCAATCAAATTCAATTCATATTAATTATTTGTTCAATCAGATTCAATTCTTATTAATTATTTGGTTAATCAAATTCAATTTGCATTAATTACTTATTCAATTATATTCAAGTCTTATTAATCAAATTCAATTTTTTATTAAAGATTTATTTAATCAAATTCAATTTGCATTAATTACTTATTCAATTATATTCAAGTCTTATTAGTTATTTATTTAATCATATGTTTTTCACATACATATACATCATTTCATTCAAAGATATCTATAATTTCTCAATCTCAATTGCATAATGTTATAATTACTTTGATTACACATATCCACATATAAAATATCGTTATTCCTATATATTTCAAATCATCCAAAAGATATCCACTATTATGTAACTATATGTTCGTAAATTACTTTTGGTTTAGTCATAATCTCATAAACGCAATATCGTATTCATATTAATTACATATATCCACACATAAAATACCCTTCTTTACATACGTATCACACATAAATATTTTTTCTTAAATACATATTTACACATGTAATATATTTCCTTAAGCACGTAGAATATCCTATCTCATAAACATATTCACGTAACAACATATTCTCATTATTCACCAACACAACCAATCACATATGCATATAAACTCATTATCATATCATATAATATCATTCAGTCACACTTATGGAAGGAGATGATAATTCACACTACCAATATGAACCAAATTATAGCTTCCATAAGTCATAGTTACCGTCATAGTTACGATTTCACATCGTCCCCTAGGGACATAGTCATAATTACAATAATAGTTACAATTCACACCGTTCCCTAGGAACACAATCATAGTTACAGTCATAGTTACGGAGTAATAGGCGATTCATGATATAGATTCATGATCATTCTATACCGATTCAAAACTGCACATTTACTCACATCACTCCGATAAGAAATCCTTACTGTTTATTCTATGTATTAACTAATACGATTTATTATAAATTATAATTTTAAACTTCTTACTTAACTAATTTCATTTAATTCTCATAAGAGACCTATTTCTTTATTTTTAAATGTCTAATTTATTCATTCCAAATCTTCAAACCCATTCCCTCTCAAGATAATTTAAGTTGTCAAGGATATCTAAAAAGGTTTATCACATAATTACACTTAATTATTTTTGTTTCACAACCCATTACTGTTCAAATTTATTTTTTGTTTACACAACCCATTACTGTTCATTCACAATATGAGTAGGTGACCTGTTTGGATGTTTCTTTGGACACAAATAATTATTAGCTTCAACCTGCTTTATTTGTTTTCCAGGCTACAAGTCCAATAAAATATTCCTTCCCAACCATCAGAATTGTGGTCAGATTTTTAATTCTTCTGATTTATTTATGTTTTAATATGTGTAACACCTCATTTCATTCTTATTTCCTTTCTTTTCTTTTAGTTGGCCTAACTCTTGCTTCCTAGCCCATTTAAGATCTGCCTAATCAGTATTTAAGTTTTTATTACAAATACTTTCTTTTAAAAAAAAAACAAACAAACCAAAGGCTTACTGGGCTTGGTCTGACCCAAACTACCAGAGCTTTCGGATCCGGGCCTAACGGGTTGCAAACCCAACCGGCTACTTGGCAAAAAAAAAAAAAAACTCATATTTTATCTCCTGATGCCTGAGACATCCAGAAAACCTCAATCGCTCCTTGTTTCACCAAATTTCAAACTCATCATATACAAAATGTTTTCCAAAAATTTCAATATCTTCATTCTCAAATATTCTTAAAATAATTAATCTCCGTACAACACCATAATATTCATTCAATCAAAAAATCAAATCACTACATTATTTCAAATATGAGAAATTAGAGTAATAAATTACTCTTAGTTTTTCCTAGATTTTGGGACAAACAATAGTCGTAGTGCGGTGAATCTTTCTTTTATAGATTATTTGCACAAAACGAGTTGATAAACTTTACATTACCTTGGCATTCAATGTAGGACACCGAGCTTAACCGCATTCAATGTAGGATATCGAGCTATCTTCGAGTTTAATATTAAAATAAATAGAAGTCATCTAAGACAAAGAATTTACCTTTGCATCGACAGCAATACGCCTCTAAATTGAGCTCGCGCGGCTACTTCCCCTCTCATTCCTTCATTGGTCGACGGCTCCTAAGTCTTTTAAGGTTTTTACTGCCAAAAATTTGAAAAGTCCTAGTTATATTTATAGCCTCTCTAATTAAATCCAAACTTTCAAAATTTGAGGAATAGATCATAGCCATTGATTATACAACTTTAAATTTCTCAGCAAATTTTCAATTAAGCCCCTATGGAGTATTTTTCTTAATTTATTAAAATTTTTAAAATTTCAAATTTATTTAATAAATTTGACTTATCCACTTCATCAATCCTAAAGCATCCATATATGTAAAAAAAAATTAGGTCATTACAATTCTTCCCCCTTTACAGAAATTTAGTCCTCCAAATTTTTATACTACACTAAAAAATTGGAGATACATGGCTTTAAAATCTGATTTTAACTCCCAAGTAGCTTCGTTCTATGAGTGATTATGTTATAGTACCTTGACAAAGGGAATAATTCTTTTATAAACATTCTCTCTTGACGCTCTAGAATACGAACGAGCCCCTCCTCATAAGATAAGTCTTCTTGAAGTGAGAGAAGTGTGTAAGATAGAAGATGTGAAGGATCATGATTATATTTATGCAATATTGATGCATGAAAAACGTTGTGAACTCGAGACAATTTTGGTGGCAATGATAACTTGTAAGAAAACACTCCAATTCTTTTCGAAATTTCAAAAATTTCGATGAAGCGGATATAATTTTCCTCTCATTGTAAATATGGTAACACCCTTTAGAGGAGTAACCCTAAGAAATACACGAGCACCTGCTTCAAACTCTTAGTCCCTTTTTCGAGTGTATGCGTAATTCTTTTGTCTACTCTGAGCTTTTTGAATATATATATATTTTGATAATCTTTGCCATAGTCTCATCCACGATATCAGGACCAATTAATTTCCTCCCCCTACTTATTTCCAACAGATCGGGGACCTACAAGGTCAACCATACAGTGCTTCATAAGGTGTCATGTCGATACTTATCTTATAACTGTTATTATAAGAAAATCTATTAGTGGCAAATGATTATCCCATTGACCTCCAATATCTAAAACACGTACTCTGAGCATATCCTTAAGTGTATAAATGGTTCTCTCGGATTGGTCATCAGTCTGGGGATGGAATGTTATACTAAAGGATAGCTTGGTTCACATTGCTTGCTGAAAACTTTCCTAAAACCTGAAGGTGAACTTGGGATCTCTGTCTGATACTACTGACACTAGAATCCCATGCAATTGGATTATCCCTTTGATGTATGTCATGTCCATCTTATCCAAGGGATCAATCATTTTATAATAAAGAAATGTGATGATTTGGTAAGTCGGTCCACAATCACCCAAATAGTGTCATGATCAACATGGGCCCTAGGCAAACCCACAACACAAAGTCTATTATAATATGTTCCCATTTCTATTATAGTATTAGTAGTGGTTGTAGTAAGCCACTTGGTCTTTGGTTTTTTGCCTTAACTTGCTAACAGGTGAGACATTTTGAGACAAAAGTAGCTATATCATTCTTCATACCACTCCATTAAAATCAAGGTCTCAAGCTTTGACACATCTTTACGTTGCCCGGGTAAATAGTGAACTTTGAATTATGAGCCTCAGCTAAAATATCTCTCTTTATTTCTTCAACCTTAGGAATACACAACCTATCTTGGAACCTGAGCAAACCGTCGTATGAGACTCTGAATTCTAGCTTCAAACCTCCTTCTGTGTCTTTTCTGATGGCTGCTGGAGTTGGATTGGTCAACTAAGCCTCTTTAATTCTTTGAAGTAACTCAGGCTTGATTATCAATTTTTTCATATATGTAACATTTTTCCTGTCTTGGAGCTGTAAACCTTGTATGGCTTCTACCATTTGCCACTTTGAAATCATTATATAAGCTAACATGTGTGTATTTTTTCTACTGAGGGCATCAATCACCACATTACCTTTACCTTGGTGGTACAATATCTTGCAATCATAGTTTTTTAGGAGATTCATCCAACGCCTCTAGCGCATGTTGGTCTTTCTTTGGGTAAAGATGTACTTCAAATTTTTATGATCAGTATAAATCTCAAAAGTCACCCCATATAAATAATGACGTTAAATATTCAAGGTGTAGATGACTGCAGCAAGCTCCAAGTCATGGATGAGATAATTTCGTTCATGAGTTTTCAATTGTCTTGATCCATAGGCTATAACTCGCCCATGCTGTATTAACACACAACTCGATTCCTGATATGAAGCATCACTGTACACTGTGTATCCTCCGCTCCCATTTGGTAGAGTCAATAGAGGTGTGGTAGTTAATCGTTTCTTAAGCTCTGCAAAACTTCTCTCACATGCTTCATCCCATTTAAACTTGACATCATTCTTTGTAAGTCGTGATAAGGGAGTTGTAATTTTTGAAAACCCTTTCATAAATTTGCAGTAATATCCAGTAAGTCCTAAGAATCCCATAATTTCCTTGACTGTAATAGGTCGTTCCCAATTCAACATTGTCCCAATCTTACGTAGATCTACTAATACTTCATTTGTTGATATTACATGTCCTAAAAATGTGACTCGGTTTGTCCAAAATTCACACTTACTTAACTTAGCATACAAATTTTTCTCTCTAAGAATCTATAAAGCTTATATTAGATGTTGAGCATACTCTTCCCTACTCTTAGAGTAGATTGGAATATCATCAATAAAGACTATAACAAACTGATCCAAAAATGGTCTGAAGATTCTATTCATCAAATCCATAAAAATCACAAGTGCATTGGTTAGTACAAACAGTATGACCACAAATTCATAATGTCTATATCTTGTCCGAAAAGCTGTCTTCAAAATGTCTTCAACTCTTACCTTCAATTGATGATATCCCGAATGCAAGTCAATTTTTAAGAACATCTTGGCATCCTGAAGTTGATCAAAGAGATCATCAATTCTAGGAATGAGATATTTATTCTTGATTGTAATCTTATTCAGCTCCCTGTAATCAATACACAACCTCATTGTTCCATCTTTCTTTTACGCAAAAGTGACCCTGCACCCAAGGTGATACACTATGTCAAATGAAGCTCTTATCTAACAGTTCTTGAATTTGTTTCCCCAATTCTTTCATTTCAAAACAACTCAATCAGTAAGGGGCTATTGAGATTGAATAGATTCCTGATTGGAGGTCGATCATAAATTCAACATCTCGATCTACTAACAACCCTGGTAGGTTGTTAGGAGAAATATCGGGGATGTCTCGAGCTATAGGGATGTCCAGCAGATTAATCCCTTCCATGGTTTTTCCTATTCTTGAAAAAATATCTCGAGTCAGTTTTTTTTTAAAAGTAAAATTTAATTGAATTGATTTTTATTTCCACACATAATGGATTAAAATAAAAGGAATATTAACAAGAAAATGACTCTTCATTAGGGATATTGAATACAAGTCTTTTGTAGTGACAGTCCATCATAACATAATAAGCATCTGAATAGTCCATGCCTAAAATTACATCAAAATCCTCAAAATCGAATAATATTATGTCTACTATTAATTCCCTACCAGCAATCTCTATAATGTAGTTCTTATATATTACATCAGTATATAGCACCCCACATGCTGGAATTGATACAGGTAACCTATAATGTAGTGAAAAAGGATTGACATTTATACGTGATGCCAATATGGGTGATATGAATGAATGTGTGGATCCAGAATCTATTAGAACCGTAGCAAGATGTTTAAAGATAGAAAACATACCCTGGATGACCCTTGGTGTTTCCTTGGCCTCTTTTGTGGAAAAAGAAAATGTCTGGCTTGGAACCATAGGTCTAGCTTGTCTTGAGAGCTCTGGGCAACTATGGATCATATGTTGGGTACTACCACACTTGTAACATGCATTGTTGAGACGATAACAAGGTTTAGTCCCGTGATTCTTATCACAATGTTAAAAATTCTAATCTTATCCCATATTCGAATTCTAGATAGTATGGATAACGTAGTTTTGAGTCTTTTACTCTGTTGATATGGTATTGTGGGTGTTGAGACGATAACAAGGTTTAGTCCTGAGATTCTTATCACAATGTTAAAAATTCTAATCTTATCCCATATTCGAATTCTAGATAGTATGGATAACGTAGTTTTGAGTCTTTTAGTTAACACTTCCTTGTAGGTACGAAGTTCCAGTACATACAACCGACGTCTAATCTCTATACATAAACCCCACTAAAATATTCTAGCCTTCTTTCCCTCATCAATCATAACCTCCAAAGCATAACGACCTAGCTCTATGAACTTGTGAGCATATTATGTTACTAATAGACTCTCCTACCTAAATTGCATAAATTCCAACTCTCTCTGGTGGCGTACGTGTTTCGAAAAATATTCTGCGTTAAATACTGCCACAAAATCCTCCCAAGTGATAGGAGTAGACAAGATGGTTTGCTTCAGCTCCCATCAACACTGAGTTTCTCCCACAAGCATGTAGGAGGCAAGAATAACCTTCTGTGCTGGAATAATTTTCAGTACCTTAAAGACCCTCTCAGTCTCCTTCAACTAATCTTCTGCCACCTCCATTGTGGATGCACCTGCAAAAGTAATAGGATTCAGCCTCTTGTACCTCTCGATATAACCTAAATCCATTGCAGGTCATGCCAAGTCACGCTAGGAAGGAATTAGATTCTGTTGGGGTGGAGGTGGTGGAGAGTCAGGCGCATCACCCCTAGGAGGCACAAAAGGATCCCTCACATCATCTCTTGCATGTTGGCTACTAATGAATCTCTCTATCATATTATAAAGACGATCAATACCTTCTCGCAGAGAGTCTTCCCAGGCAACTCTATATAGTGAAGGCCTTCCTTGCCTCATTTCCTATTTCTTATAGTTACAAGACGATAATTTTCAAGGTTAGTCATCCAAATATTCTAAGGAACTTAGGCTACGATACCAACTATAACAACTCAGAATTTCATAAATAATATGGTTGTTATCTTTCATTCATATATATCGAAGTAAGTAATAACATTTATATTTTTCTATAAGGATTGTCATTCTCACAACTAATTCCAACATGCTTCAACTATAACATATTGTAGGGTATTTAAATCTTTTTCCTATTATACTTGAAAGCTAAGAGGTCAAATGACGCTTTAAAAATCTGAAAGATCAAATTCATAAAAAAAAAAACAAGTGTTTCTCTATCATTTATTCTTTTTTTAGCAAGATCTCCTTGTTCTAACGGTTCTTCGGCTTGGCTCTGTACTCCTTGTTTTAAAATTTATAAAAAAGAAGTGAGCCACCACTTGTTTAGTAAGAATAGTTTAAGACTCTAATCCAGATGTCAGAGATAATATATTGATCTGAACCATTATCTTTACCTCTAACTTACCACGCCCTTCACAACCATCTGATTTCTACATCCTACTACAACTATGTTGATCTTACTAATCATATATTTTTCATTTACATATACATTATTTTATTCAAAGATATCCATAATTTCTCAATCTCAATTGCATAATATTATAATCACTTTGATTGCGCATATCCACATATAAAATATCTTTCTTCCCATATATTTTAAATCATCTAAAAGGTATCCATTATTACATAACTACATTTCGTAAATTACTTTTGGTTTATTCATAATCTTACAAAAGCAATATCGTATTCATATTAATTACAATATCCACACATAAAATACCTTCCTTAAACACATATCACACATATAAATACTTTTTTTTAAAACACATATTCACACATATAACATCTTTTCTTAAGCACGTAGAATATCCTATCTCATATATATTCACATAACAACATATTCTCATCATCCACTAACACAACCAATCATATATGCACATAGACTCATTATCATATCACATAATATCATTTATTCACAATCATGGAGGGAGATGATAATTCACACTATCAAAATGGACCAAATCATACCTTTCACAAGTCCTAGTTACGGTCATAGTTACAATTTCATATCGTCCTTTAGGAACATAATCATAGTCACGGTCATAGTTATAATTTACATTGTTCTCCAGGGACACAGTCATAGTTACGGAGCAATAAGTGGCCCATGAGGTAGAGTACATGATCATTCCATACCGATCTGGAACAGCACATTTACTCATATCACCCCAATAAAAAATCCTTACCCCTGTGTATTCACTAACACAATTTATTATAAATTATAATTTTAAACTTCTTACTTAACTAATTTTATTTAATTCTCATAAGAGACCTATTTCTTATTTTCAAATGTCTAATTTATTCATTTCAAATCATTGAATTCATTCCCTCTCAAGATAATTAAAGTTTGTCAAGGATATCTAAAAAGGTTGATCACATAATTACACTCAATTACTTACTTCATGAAATTATTTATTCACTTCCTAATTTATACTCGTCCAACACTTTGACATTTCCTCATGATAATATTTACTATTAATCTTAAAATATTCATACATATTCTATAACAACATAAATACTTTATTATTGTTTCTCAATCATTAATTCTTGATGCACTTTCTTTACTTTTTTTTTTTAATTTTTTTTTATTTTTAATGTTATAGCTTTATTTGCTATCAATATTACCATATAAATAATACTTACCATTTCAAGAATTTAATAAAAATTTTCTTAAATTAACTTAACTAATTCTCAAGACTTTTGGTCCCTGATATTTATTTTTGTTTACACAACCCATTACTGTTCATTCACAATATTTGAGTAGGTGACCTGTTTGGATATTTCTTTGGACGCAAATAATTATTAGCTTCAACCTGTTTTATCTGTTTTCTAGGCTAGAAGTCCAATAAAATATTTCTCTCCAACCTATCTTAATCATCAGAACTGTATACCCTTCCAACTAAACCAAAAGCACACTAAGGCTTAGTCCATTTGGTCATATTTTAATTCTTTGGATTTGTTTATGTTTTAATTTATTTTAATATATGTAACACCTCATTTCATTTTTATTTCCTTTTTTTTCTTTTAGTTGGCCCAACTTTTGTTTCCCAACTCATTTAAGGTCTGCCCAATCAGTATTTTAAGTTTATATTACAACTGCCTTTTTATTTTTTTTTAAAAAAAATCAAATCCAAAGGCTTACTGGACTTGGTATGACCCAAACTACCAGATCTTTCAGATCCAGGCCTAACGGATTGCAAACCCGACCTGCTACTGGCCCAAAAAAAAACTCATCTTTTTCCTCCCAACGGTTGTGACATTCAGGAAACCTTAATCGCTTCTTGTTTCACCAGATTTTAAACTTATCACCCTACATCGTCTTGTACATAATATTTTCCAAAATTTTCAATATCTTCATTCACAAATATTTGTAAAATAACTAATCTCTACATAATACCATAATATTCATTCAATCAAATATAGGGATTTAGAGTGATAAATTACTCTTATTTTTCATGAATTTATGAACAAACGACGGTTGCAGTACGGTGAACCTTTCTTTTACCGGTTATCTGCACAAAATGAGTCGATAAACTTTATGTTATCTCGATATTCAGTGATACCAAACTACTTTCAGGTTTAATATTAAAATGAATAGAAGTCATCTAAGGCAAAGCATTTACCTTTGGATTGATGACGGTACGCCACCAAAGTGAGCTCGCGCGGCTGCTCTCCCTCTCCTTCCTTCCTTAGTCGACGGCTCCTAACTCTCATAGGGTTTTTATTACTTAAATTTTGATAAGCTCTACTTATATTTATAGCCTTTCTAATTAATTTAATAAATTAGTTTATTAAAATTTCCAAAATTTCAAATTTATTTAATAAATTTTACCCATCCACTTCATCAATCAGAAAGCATCCATATATGTATTTTTTTGGGTGATTACATATATACCTTCATGCAGTATTGTTTATATTATTATATACATAAATACTTATTAAAGCATATAAATTATAAATGCTTCTATTTATACATAGTTATATATATACACATAAAATATACGTACATTGTGTATTTATATATTTTTGTCCTTTTATACATGTATACCTAATTCATGCATATAATTATACTTTCACATATTCCTCATAGTTTTTATACATGTATATCTCATATGCATAATATATATAATCACATATATATCCTATATAAATATAGGGATATAACTTAACTTTTAATCACTCTCTCACTACATGAACCCTCACCATCTCTTCGTTTAAGTTTAAGTTTTTTACTCAAAATATATTTGTCTTAAATATTATGCATGGTACGGTTTAAACAATTTAAAGAAGAAATAACATAAATAAAGTTAACAAAGAAAATAAATAGCTTGCTAATGTCGGTTAACCCGCATGCATCACATTTTTAAAGAGTTAAATGATTCATTTTAACATTTTAAGTTAAACCTTGAATAAACGGATCTAAAAAATAATAGTAATTAGTATTTATACATTAACCGAAACAAAAAACAGTTAGGCTTCGTGATGGAGGGATGGGCTTCCCTTCAACCAAAGGTTTACCCTTTCAGATTTGGATATTTTTTCCTAAATGTGTATAAAAATTAATGAAATCTAAAATAGAGAAAATGAAGAGAAATGGGAAAAAGTTGACTTAACTTTATTGTTTTTCTTTTTCCGGTGCAGTGGCTCCGCCTGGCTTTGCCACCTTCTTCTTCTCTCCAAAGACAGTGAGGTGGATTAATTTAGAAGACATGGCAACTTTGGGGGAGAGGGGGATCTCCTTTCCTATTTTTTTCCATGTTTTAATCTCACGTGCACTCCCTTTTATTTGACTGGTCGTTTCCTTTATTGTGAAATCTTGGCTATAACAATTTTAATCCTAATTTACTAGCATTTTTTCTTTTTCTTTTTACATTTTCTATGATTTCAATTGCATTTCTCTTACATTTTACATTTTTTTAAACATATATGTTTATATACATATATATATATGTTTTTATTTAGATTTTACATTTTACTATATATTTATTTCATAAATTTCATTTACTTTTAATATTTTTATCATTTTTTCTTCATTTTATAAAAATATTTTTTTAAGTCTCTTGAAAAATTCGACTTCTTTTTTATGCCCTTTCTCTTCTAGAATTTTTTCTAAAAAATATTTTCAAAATATGTATATTAAATTCGGAGTGTTATAAATCTCATTCTTAAGAAATTTGGTCCTCTAAATTTTAATTTGCGAGAACCTAGAAACAACCATCCATGAATCTCTGTTAGTATATTCATTAATAATGTGCTCAATGTAACTTTTAGACAAATAGTGCAAGAAAATCTTCTTTTACTAAGTGTATAATATCTTTTATTATTAAGAATTATTCATGTATCCCCATTTTGCCTTGATTTATTTATTTTTTCGATATCCACACTAAACAAGACTCAATCGTAGAAATACCAAGTGTCATCATAAATACACTTGTTTGCAAATTTATATCCCTCTTATTACTGAAAAAATCAATCTAATTATATCCCTCTTATTACTAAAAAAATCAATCTAATTCATAGATTTTTCTATAAGTTTGATGACAAAAAAATGCTTATAAAGTTGTAAGAAGTTAATATTTAAATATTCAATTTTTGAAAGACATCAATATTTCATCGTATAACCTTTCTAGTAAACAATATTTATCAAGAATACAAGGATGAAAAATAAGAAAATAACTTAATACCTTCGAAGAGACGCAATCCAAACCCACCATGAGAGAGAAACTCTATTAGAGTTTTTTATTTTGCCAACCAAATGAGAGTTTTAGGAGAATGTGAGGCATTTATTCATTAGTTAAAAATATATATTTACAATATGGTTGCACCGCATCACTGTCTCTGTTTGTATAATAAAACATTGCATTTTTTTATCCTCAGCTCATTATTGATTTAGGCACATGCTCTATCATTATCAGCCCAAGATCCAATAACATGCCCCCTCAAGGTCGTGTGTAGATATCCTCCACTCCCATCTTGAATGTATGCTCCTTATACAACTAACAAGATAAGATCTTCATAAAGATATATGTCAACTATTGTCTCCTACTTACATGCCTTGTTATTATGCTTTTATCTTGAAAATTTTCTTTGATTAGATGACAATCCAACTCGATATGTTTGGTTTTCTCGTGGAATACTAGGTTGATAGCTATATGCATAGTTGTTTGGTTATCACAGAACAACTGTATTACATCTAGATGGCTTATCCCAAGATTGGTTAAGAGATATTTGATCTATGTAATCTCACAATATATATTGACCCTATATTTTGCCTCTACTATGATGTAGAAACTATTTGTTATTTCTTAAACTTCTAAGACACTAATAAGTCCCCAAGTAAATAATACAATACTTTGTAATAAATATTTTTTATTAGAGTATCCTAACCAGTCACTGCTAGTATAAACTCTCAACTTCAACTTAGATATGTTTAAGTAAAATAAACCTTGCTTTGATGTCTCTTTAACATACCTCAAAATTTTTAAGCGACTTTCAAATGTTAATTTTTTGGACTTTCCATTAATTAACTCAAGAACTGGACTGAGTATGGAAGAATGGTCTCATAAATGTTAGGTACATTAGTCTCATAATTGACCTCTTGCACATATTAGGATCTAAAATTTGCTCTCCTCCATCCTTAGACAGCTTGGCATTTTTATCTAGTGGTTGTAAGGAAGTTTTAGTACCTAACACACTTGCATCCTTCAGCTGGCTAAAATTTTTACAAAAGCATTCACTAAAGAAAAATTTATACATAATTAGAAACTAATCGACATGTCAAAGAAAATGAATTAAAGGAAATGAATTAAAGGGGGAGATTGTTAGAATTAATTAAGTTTCTTTATCAAAAATAATAAATTATTGGTTACAAGAGAAAATTATAAATAGATGGATATGAGAAAATTAAAATGGAATGATGGTAAATTAAATCATAATTAACTAAAAAAAATAGATGGTTACGAAGAGGAAGATTAATAAACGTTATCACTACCTATATAGATCTCATGTATTGTTGTGTATTGGCATCTCGTTTTGATCAATAGAAGTTTTATATTATTTGTTCTCATTATATATGTCCAAATTAAACAATTTGCATCAACAACAACTTGTAATCTTTAATTTAGTCCCAACATAGATAAGTTGGCAAGTATATCTACTTGACCTTTGTTTCTCGTAGTTGTCGTCCATAGTACTTTTTGTAGGGATTAGTAAAAAGATGTTCTTTGGAAATAATTTAGGTATTTTGTGATCTTGACATGTTGTCTTGATAAATCTAAATATGGTTGTCTCATGGATCGTTTGTAGACCATTAACGTAAGATGCATTTAGGAAAATTTAAGTAATTTCCTATAAACATTTCATTCTCTTTTGGAGTACTGACTATGTGAAGGATTTTAAGTGTTGTAGTCGTAAAATTCACTTGGTTAAAAATAAATATATATATATACTCATATATATTCAAGGAAAACTTATAATGGTATGTTTTTGTTCTTGTAATAGTTTAAATTCTATGGTTTTAATTGAAATAATTAGCTCCTATGTTCTGTTTATTTTTTTTATTAATATTTAGTTAATATTTGTTAAATGTTAAATATGTATTTCACTTTTAATTCACTTATGATTCCACTTACAATTCTACTATTATTTTCAATGATATTTGTAGATATATTACAAAATGGATATCAATTATGTAACACCCAAATTTTTTTTTTTTCTTTTATTATTTTATTTTTATTTTATTTTATTTTAATAATTAATTTATAAGGTTTTAATTTAATTTAATTTAATTTAATAGAAATAAAAATAATAAAAATAATAAAATGGGGTAAAATTATTTTTGGGATTTAATTGAAATTGATTTTGGGAAAAATGGGTGAAAATTTGGATTCTGTAGGTGTTTTTGAAAAAAAAATCGAAAATCGGAGGTCAAAACGCAATTTAGAAAAAGAGCGCCACGTCAGCAGCCGCATCAGCAACCCGGTCAGCAGCCTCGGCCAACTAGGACACGTCGCGTGGCAAGGACACTGACGCGGGACGAAGACACGTGGGCGATCCGCGTGCACGCGATCGGACGGCTCAGATCCGTTCCTGCACGCACGGACGACCCAGATCAAAAGCGCGCATGGACGGCCCAGATCCCATTGCGATGGACGGTCCAGATTTATTTCTAATTTAATCGCAATCGGACGGTTCAGATTAAATCATGATGGACGACTAAGATTAAAAGGGAAAGGTTATCAATAATCGCATCCACACCCAACCCCAAACCGTAGCCACTAGAACCCTCGCCGGAGAAGACAACCCAGCCACTAGAGGAACCGGCCGCCGCCACCCGCCGCCGCATCAGAGGATTTTTTGGCCGCCAAACGAGGTAAAATTTCTCCTCTTGGCTCGTTTTTCGATGTTGAACCTCCCTGTGGCCAAATCGGAGCCAAACCACTAGCCGATTGGCCGAAAAACACCGCCGAAGTCCAGCAGAGCCGCCGCGATTTTCCTCAATTTTTGCATCCGATGAGGCTCTTCTCGATTCCCGTTTGATGTAATTTTTATACCTCTGTGACCACCGTCATTTTCTCTACAGGTTGACCGGAGCAAAACACCAAATCGCAACTCGTGCCGGAGGAGCCACTGTACACGAGAGCTTCGCTGCCGGTAAGTCTCGATTTTCTGGAATTTTTTGGCCCACCGAGAGGGCCCTAAAGGTGTTTTATCACATGAAACAATGCAAGTTTGGCCGAATTCGATCGAAAACGACTGGAAACGGCCAACCCGAGGTGGATCGCCTCCGGAGCACAGCGGAGCCGCTGTGCCGGAATTCTGAAATTGGCCGAAAGGGCCATGGGTCTGATTTAGAGTTTTTTGGGGACATGTGGAGGTACCGGAAGTTTGTTTCAGTTTCTGAAAAAAAATTCAGGGAATCTAGGGACTGCCCGTAGGCGCAGTGAGAACCTGATTTCAGACTCCGAAACAAGTAAGGATCTCTCACCCTATTTCCTATCACAACATTAAAGCTTAATAAATAATTAAACGGTATTTTATGAATTTATAGATATGTATAATTAATTAAGATTGCTAATGGGGCCCGAACCTGATGTATTTGTCGGTCTGTTTCTGTTTGATGTATTTTATAGTCTAAATGCAGTATGGTGCTTGATGTGTTTATTCTATGGTTTCGTATGCATGAATCACAGTTGCATTTATTATGATTTGAATTATTGTGAACCGATGTTGTGTTGCTTTATTTGGTGTCCATTGTTAGTTTACGTATTTATGTTGATTGGGTAATTGAGACTAAGAAAAATAAGGATGGTATGTGAATTTATAAGTGGATAAGTCGACAGCCTCACTAGATATCCTGGGAGATGGTGGACAGACCGGGTCCATAGGGAACCCTACCGGGAACGTGGTCTCTCATTTCGGACGGAGTATGGAGACTTTATGTGTTTTGGCGCCCATACCGGACGGGGTATGGGGACGGCCTGTTTCACCCTCATACCGGACGGGGTATTGAGGTTTATGGTTTTGGTGCCCATACCGGACGGGGTATGGGGATGACCCTGGAATTAAGTTATTAATGTGAATGGTTCACGTGTAGCGGGACCCCTTATGGATCCCCATGGATACTAGTAGGCTGATAAAAGAGGAAATTTATTGCCTGATGATTGAAATACAAACGTATGACATGTACTATGATACAGATTATGTATGAATTCATGATATTTATGATGTTATTGTTTCCATAGGTCATTTTCATGAATCTCACTGAGGTAAGTGGACAGTAAAGGTTTTTATTATTGATAAATGAGTTTATTATAAATTATGCTCCATTGGTCGTTTTTGTTTTCTACCAACCTTTACTTCTGTGACAGTGAGATAGTGTGATGTCTTTACTGGACTAGTGTAACTCATTCCTTACTTAATTATTTCAGATCAGGAGAAGTTGGTTCCCAAGCTCGTTCTGCAGGAAGACGGTGAGTAGAAGTATAAGAATTTATTAGTTTTCCTTATAGTATTCATTTATAGTATTTCCTTTAGTTAGTTTATTCTTTCATACGTTTAATTCGTTTTGGTTATTGTGTAAGAGATGTTAATCATAATCTATTTTATTTTACTCCCGCATTTAGAATAAATTTATACATTCCCTTTTAATTTCCGGGGCCGTTACAGTTAGTATCAGAGCCGCGTTCCTCGGACCTGTTCCTTACACAATAATACTTAGAGGAATACCAAACTAAGAATTATTACTCAATCCTTCCTTGTGAAATATAGGTGCAGAGAGATGAGAAGAGGGAGACCCCACTAAACCGAGCAGCCCGGGATGATTCGCTTTGGGAAGATGTTGACAGAATATTTGAGATGCTCGAAAGG
The DNA here is from genome assembly GCF_054855325.1 of Carica papaya. Classification (NCBI taxonomy): domain Eukaryota; kingdom Viridiplantae; phylum Streptophyta; class Magnoliopsida; order Brassicales; family Caricaceae; genus Carica; species Carica papaya. Next base: position 21,018,259 of record NC_142315.1, read on the forward strand.
ATCATTGCTACTCAGCAAGGTCGAGAGGAGAGAAGAAAATTACCCGACCCTCCCCCACTACAACAGTTTGAGCCACCGTTGCAGCGAGCGGATCCTGAGCCACCTCGGCAAGAGCCTGCTCCTCCACAGTACCACCCGGCACCACCGCCGCAGTATAATCCGGTGCCTCAACCACAGTATTGCCCGGCACCGCCATAGTATAATCCGGTGCCCTCACTATATTAGTAGATGCCACCACAAGGCCCCCCAGTCTATCCTTAGCTTGGCCTAGTCCCTCTTCCACGGGACCCAGCTCCTTCCCTGATTGACCCGGGCTATGTAGAGAGGTACAAGAGATTAAACCCTTCTACTTTTGCAGGGGAGTCCTCTTTCGAAGATGCCTAGTACTGGTTGGCGGAGACAGAGAAGGCTTTTAAGACCTTAGGAGTGGTTCCTGAGCAAATGGTTACTCTTGCTTCTTACATGCTGGTGGGGGAAGCAGATCGTTAGTGGGAGCTTAAGCAGACCACCCTGCCTACGCCTGTCACTTGGGAGCAGTTCCTAGCAGCCTTTCATGTTGAGTACCTCCCCGAGCACATCCGACATTTAAAGGAGACGAAGTTTTTCAGCTGGTCCAGCAAAACATGACAGTGTCGGAGTATGCTCGTAAGTTCCTAGAGCTAGGCTGATACTCCCCTAAGACATTGATGGATGAAGGCAGAAAGGCCAGGAGGTTCCAGTGGGGCCTCCGCCCAGAGATCAAACGGCACTTGTTGGTACTAGAGCTTAAGACATATTCAGTCGTTCTAGAAAAGGCGCAGATTGTGGAGAGGAGTTTCAACACCCTTTCCCAGTCATCAGGGAGTCAGACCCTCAGCTCCACCCCGCAGACCAGCACCTACTGCGCCTGTCCAACAAATTAAGAGGCCTAGACCGGCGATTTAGGTTCCCCCTCAGGCTCCAGGGGCAGCATGTGGCAAGATCTGTCACCACTGCGACAGGGATCACGGGAACCGACCATGCTATCGCCTCAACAACACTTGTCGCATATGTGGTAGTGCCGAGCACTATGCGAGAGAGTGCTCGAGGAACCAGAATTAAGGAAAACCTCCTTTTCAGGGCAGGGTTTACAACCTCACACAACAGGATGCCGACGTCGACCCGAACGTGGTACAGGGTATGTACACTATCTGTGACCATATTGCTCATGTTTTATTTGACACTAGTGCCTCACATTCATTTGTTTCACATATTTTTGTATCCAAACTTAATGTATCACCTGATAAATTTGATTCAATGTTGTTTGTGTCTACTGCTGGGGATGAAACACTATTAGGGGAAGTTGTCTACAGGGCTTGTGCCGTAGAGATAGCAAATAGAAAACTGAGTGTAGACCTTACAGGGTTAGACACGGGGGATTTTGATGTAATTTTAGGGATGGATTGGCTAGCGGCGTATCACGCCACCATAGATTGCTTTAACAAGAAGATTGTATTCAATCCTCCTAATGAGGAGCCATTTACAAATTAATAAAATTATTTGATACTTATTCCTTGATGGCCAGTTTCTTTAATTTTCAAGTACTTTAATCTTGTTATTTTCTTTAACTATGCAAGCCCAATAAGGAAATTTGTATCCAAGAGATTCCGATAGTCCGAGACTTTCCAGATGTATTTTCGGACAAACTGCCCGGACTGCCAGTGGACAGGGAAGTTGAGTTCACTATAGACTTACAACCAGGCACCCAGCCCATTTCGGTTGCTCCTTACCGCATGAGCCGCGTTGATATAGAAGAGCTGAGGAAACAGATCACTGAATTACAAGACAGTGGTTTTATTAGACACAGTGTGTCTCCTTGGGGTGCCAGAGTCACGTTTGCCAGAAAGGGAGATGGAATGTTGAGATTGTGTATTGATTACAGAGGATTGAACAAGGTCACAATCAAGAACAAATATCCCCTTCCCAGAATTGACGACCTCTTCGATCGGCTGCAGGGTGCGCAGGTCTTCTCCAAAATAGACCTGTGATTAGGTTACCATCAGGTGAAAATAAAAACAGAAGACATCCCCAAAACAGCATTTCGAACCAAGTACGGACACTATGAGTTCCTGGTCATGTCATTTGGTCTAACCAATGCCTCGACCATCTTTATGGATCTGATGAACAAGGTCTTCAGAGAATTCTTAAATCAATTTATTATTGTGTTCATCGATGACATCTTGGTATACTTAAAAAGTAGAGAAGAACATGCTTACCATCTAGCCCAAGTTTTACAGGTCCTAAGAAAGAAGAACCTATATGCAAAGTTGAGTAAGTGTGGATTCTGGCTTGAGCAGACCGCTTTCCTATGACACATCATATCGAAGGAAGGAGTATCAGTGAATCCCGAAAAGGTTGAAGCGGTACTTGGCTGGGAAACGTTGACATCAGTTAAGGAGATCCATAGCTTCCTGGGAATGACAGGTTATTACCGCATGTTCGTTGAAGGATTCTCTAGTCTAGCGGCTCCCCTAACCCGGCTCACAAAGAAGAATGCCAAGTTTGAGTGGAATGAGAACTATGAGAGAAATTTTTCAAAATTAAAGGAGCGGCTGACCACTGCACTCGTACTGGCTTTACCGATTGGATCGGAAGGATATACAGTTTATAGTGATGCCTCCTATCTAGGCTTGGGTTGTGTCCTGATGCAGCATGAAAAGGTCATAGCTTATGGGTCCAGACAGTTAAAAAATCATGAGAAGAATTACCCCACCCATGACTTAGAACTTGTCGCAATCATACACGCCTTGAAAACCTGGTGTCATTATTTATACGGAGAGACCTTCTAGATCTATACCGATCATAAGAGTCTAAAGCACATATTCACTCAAAAGGATATCAACATGCGTCAGAGAAGGTGGATGGAACTCCTTAAACACTATGATTGTGATATCTTGTATCATCCGAGTAAGGGCAACGTGGTGGCAGATGCCCTCAGCAGGAAAAGTGCAGGTATCTTAGCCCATTTAATGGTTTCAAAACGCAGGCAAATTGGGGCCACACAACAGGTTCGGCTTCAGGACTTGAAGAGAGTCGCATGTTTGGGCCGTCTGACCGTCTGACCGTCCAGCCCGAGTTAATACAGAGAATAAGAGAAGTCCAGTCAGTCGACCCCGCCCTAGTAGCCCACAAGAGTGATGCAGAACGGGGAGCGAGCTCAGAATTCTGAATCTCTGCCGATGGGTTACTCCAGTTCCAGGACAGGGTGTGTGTCCGAGACGACAATGAGTTAAAGAGAGACATCATGACAGAGTCCCATAGCTCCAAGTTTGCTATGCATCCCGGAAGCACCAAAATGTACCAAAGCATGCGACCCCAGTTTTGGTGGAATGGGATAAAGAGGGACATAACTGACTTTGTATTTAAATGCTTGGTATGTCAGCAGGTCAAGGCAGAGCATCAACACCCAGACGGGTTACTTCAACCCTTATCGATCCCGGAGTGGAAGTGAGAACATATCACCATGGACTTTGTAACGGGATTACCCAAGGCACGTTCAGGACATGACGCCATCTGGGTAATTGTTGATCGGCTTACCAAGTCTTCCCACTTCCTAGCCATCAGGATGACCGATCCCTTGGACAAGTTGGCAAGAATGTATATTCGGTAAATAGTCAGATTGTATGGAGTTCCAGTGACAGTGGTATCCAACAGGGACCCCAAGTTCACTTCTCAGTTTTGGAGTAGCTTTCAGCAGGCCATGGGAACAAAGCTATCTCTCAGTACTGCCTTCCATCCTTAAACGGATGGACAATCAGAAAGGACAATCCGTACACTTGAGGATATGCTCCGAACTTGTGTTCTTGACTTTGGGGGCCATTGGGACGACCATCTACACCTGATAGAATTTGCCTACAACAACAGCTACCAAGCGAGCATTGGCATGGCTCCGTACGAGGCGTTATATGGGTGCCCATGCAGATCACCGATTTGTTGGAAAGAAGTGAAAAACAGAAAATTGTTCGGCCTGGAGTTGGTGGAGGAGACCACGTCTAAAATAGTTAAAATTAGAAAGAACATTTAGACGGCTCAGAGCAGGCAGAAGAGTTATGTGGACACCTGGAGAAGAGATTTAGCGTTTGAACAAGGCAACCGGGAGTTCTTAAGGTTACTCCTTTCAAAGGAATTAGTAGGTTCGGCATGAGGAAAAAATTAAACCCCCGATTTATTGGACCATATGAAGTCTTAGACATGATTGGTACTGCCGCCTACATACTAACACTGCCTCCAGAGCTCTCCAAGGTCCACAATGTGTTCCATGTATCCATGCTACGTAAGTACAACCCGGACCCCTCTCATGTCTTGGCTCATGAACCGCTTCCACTCCAAGAGGACTTATCATATGAGAAAGTACCAGTCAGTATCACGGACCGAAAGAGTAGAATACTCTGCAACCAAAAAATATCATTTGTAAAGGTAGTGTGGCAGAACCACTCACCAAGGGAGACTACCTGGGAGCTAGAATCAGACTTTAGAGCCCAGTATCCCTATTTGCTTGACCAAGAGTAAGAGACAAATTTGGGGGACCAAATTTCTTTAAGGGGGGAGAGTTGTAACACCAAAAAAAAAATATTATTTTATTTTTATTTTATTTTATTTTAATTTAATTTGGAATTTTGTTAATTTTATTTAATTTTAATAATTAATTTATAAGGTTTTAATTTAATTTAATTTAATAGAAATAAAAATAAAAATAATAATAATATGGGGTAAAATTATTTTTGGGATTTAATTGAAATTGATTTAGGAAAAAAGTGGTGAAAATTTAGATTCTGTGGGCGTTTTTGAAAAAAAAATCGAAAATCGAGGGTCAAAGTACAATTTAGAAAAATAGTGCCACGTCAGCAGCTGCGTCAGTAGCCTGTTCAGTAGCCCCGGCCAACCAGGACACGCCGCGTGGCAGAGACACTGACGGGGGAAGCCACGCGGGACGAAGACACGTGGGCGATCTGCGTGCGCGCGATTGGATGGCCCAGATCCGTTCCCGCGCACACAGACGACCAAGATCAAAAGAGCGCATGGACGACTGAGATCTCACGCGCATGGACGGTTCATATTTGATCACGCGCGGACGACTCAGATTTATTTCCAATTTAATCGTGATCGAATGATTCAGATTAAATCATGATAGACGGCTAAGATTAAAAGGAGAATGTTATAAATAATCGCATCCACACCCAGCCCCAAACCCTAGCCGCCAAAACCCTCACCGGAGAAGACGACCCAGCCACCGGAGGAACCGGCCGCCGCCACCCGCTGCGGCACCGGAGGATTTTTTGACCGCTAAACGAGGTAAAATTTCTTCCATTGGCTCCTTTTTCGATGCTGAACTTCCCTGTGGCCAAATCGGAGCCAAACCACCAGCTGATTGGCCGGAAAACATTGCCGAAGTCCAGCGGCGCCGCAGTAGATTTTCTCGATTTTTGTTTCCAATGAGGCCCTTCCCAGTTCCTGTTCGATGTAATTTTTATATCACTGTGACCACCGTCCTTTTCTCTACATGTTGATCAGAGCAAAACATCAAATCGCAACTCATGCTGGAGGAGCTGCCGTACCCGAGAGCTTTATCGCCAGTAAGTCTCGGTTTTCTAGAATTTTTTGGCCCACCGAGGGCCCTATGGGTGTTTTATCACATGAAACAATGCAAGTTTGGCCAAATTCGGCCGAAAACGGCCAACCTAAGGCGGACCGCCGCCGTGTTGGAATTTTAAAATTGGCCGAAAGGGCCCTGGGTCTGATTTGGGGTTTTTTGAGGACATGTGCAGGTACCGGAAGTGTGTTTTAGTTTTCAGAAAAAAATTCAGGGAATCTAGGGACTGCTCGTAGACGTAGTGAGAACCCGATTTCAAACTTCGAAACAAGTAAGGATCTCTCACCCTATTTTCTATCACGGTATTAAAGCTTAATAAATGATTAAACGGTAGTTTACAAATTTATAGATATGTATAATTAATTAAGATTGCTGATGGGGCCTGAACCTGATATATTTGTTGGTCTGTTTCTGTTTAATGTATTTTACAGTCTAAATGCAATATGGTGCGTGATGTGTTTATTCTATGATTTCGTATGCATGAATCACGGTTTCATTTATTATGGTTTGAATTATTGTGAACCCAATGTTGTGTTGCCTTGTTTGGTGTCCATTGCTGGTTTACGTATTTATGTTGATTGGGTAATTGAGACTAAGAAAAATAAGGATGGTATGTGAATTTATAAGTGGATAAGTCGACAGGCTTACTAGATATCTTGGAAAATGGTGGACAGACCGGGTCCATAGAGAACCCTACCGGGAACGTGGTCTCTCATATCGGATGGGGTATGGAAACTTTATATGTTTTGGTGCCCGTACCGGACGGGGTATGGGGATGGCCCATTTCACCATCATATCAGACGGGGTATTGAGGTTTATGATTTTGGCGCCCATACCGGATGGGGTATGGGGATGACCCTAAAATTAAGTTATTAATGTGGATGGTTCACGTGTAGTGGGGACTCCCTATGAATCCCCATGGATACTAGTAGACTGATAAAAGAGGAAATTTGTTGCTTGATGATTGAAATACAAAAGTATGACATGTACTATGATACATATTATGTATGAATTCATGATATTTATGATGTTATTGTTTTCATAGGTCGTTTTCATGAATCTCACTGAGGTAAGTGGATAATAAAGGTTTTTATTATTGATAAATGAGTTTGTTATAAATTATGCTCCATTGGTCGTTTTTGTTTTCTTCCAACCTTTACTTCTGTGACAGTGAGATAGTGTGATGTCTTTACTGGGCTAATGTAGCTCATTCCTTACTTAACCATTTCAGATCAGGAGGACTTGGTTTCCAAGCCCGTTCTGCAGGAAGACGGCGAGTAGAAGCATAAGAATTTATTAGTTTTCCTTATAGTATTCATTCATAGTATTTCCTTTAGTTAGTTTATTCTTTCATACGTTTAATTCGTTTTGGTTATTGTGTAAGGGATGTTAATCATAATCTACTTTATTTCGTTACCGCACTTAGAATAAATTTATGCATTCCCTTTTAATTTCTGGAGCTGTTACAAATTAGATGAAAATGTCTAAATTGAATGAAGAATATCATCAATTTGTTAATGGATTTCTTGAATTTTCTTTTGAATGATCTTTTCATGATGGAAAAATATTATGTCTCTATAAAAAAATGTTTTAGTCCCTATTAGCACACATATAGACATGTAAATGTACACCTAATATGTGAAGGATTTGTTCCTAGATATATGTTAAGTTTTTTGCTCATAGAAAGAAATTTAGAATAAAGATTACCTTCTAACAATTAAACCTCTCATCACATGTTAAGTAGACTAGTCCATAAGCACCCAAGTTTATAAAAAAAAAAAATTTGAATCCATAATTTACAAAAAAAAAATGTTCAACAACTTAAAAATCAAGAATCTAATTTGAAGGCATTCAAATTTTGTAAATTACTTCAAGATGGGAAACAAAGAAGTATATTTGGGGTGTACAAAATTTTCAAAATTTATTTTGTGTTGTAAGTTGTTTCATATGAAGTGTTTTAATAGATGAACTAACAAGTCGTTCAACATGTTACTTTATTTTTAGTGGATTTACTTCCTGAAATTGTAGATATTTAAAAGTCAACCTATGAACTTGAAAAGTTCATCAGAGAGTTGGGTTTAGACTATGATAAAATAGAAGTTTGTCGTGATGGTTGCACGTCATACTAGAATAGAAAAGAGAATGAGAAATTCTGTAGTATATGTGGGGCTTTTAGGTGGTCAAAAAAGAACAATGATGATTCTTGAAATAAGGATGCAACTAACGCCATAATTGGATAACTTGGATGAGGATTCATTAATGTCGATTACGGTTGAATATGTGCAAGGTTTATTAATCTTTAAATTTAACAATGTTTCGATTATGATCTATTAATGTTTGATAATGATAGCTGTTTTTGTTTGAATTGACAGAATGATATGATTGTATATTCGAGTAAATTTTTTATTTCGTTCCTACTTTATTGTATATAATAATAAATAAAAAATAAAAAATAAAAAAATATATAGTATTAAATATAAAGATATATCATTAAATATATACATATATATAATTAAAGATATACATACAGTTAAATATATTATATATATAATTAAAATATTATATACATACATATTTTAATTAAAATATTATATATATATATATGTATAATATATAAATAAAATTATAAATACATATATGTGATAAAATATATATATCTAAATATATTATATACATATATTTATATATAATTAAATATATAAATACATATATACATATATAAATTTATGTATATATGTAATAAAATATATATAATTAAATACATAAATATATAGAAGCTCCTGTGTGTAGTGCTGCAATCTCACAAACTCTATTGTGAGAAGAAGAAGAAAAATAAAGAAGTGTTGGGTAGAAAAAATTAAAGAGAAGGGTAATTCTGTAAATCACAAAAAATATTAAGGGTATAAAGAAAAAAAATTATCAAACCATCATAAAAATACCGAATTGATGGTTTAAAAAAAAAATAATACTTTTGAGAACCTTAACTCAACCACAATAAAATTATAAAATATGTTTGGAAATGTAAATAAATAAATAAAAAATTATAAAAAAATTATATCATCATTATTGAACAATCATTTAAACAAAATCTAATAATGAACTAAATGATTGAACTACTAAGAAGTTACATAATGATGGTTCAAATGTTGAGTTTGAAAAATTGAAAACACTCATGCAATTGACTGTCAACTTTCAGCTTCTCATTGAAAATAACCATAGTTTTGTCATACCAGGTTCGTATCCAATAAGAGATCAAGTATATTTTAGTTGAATTTATTTATTTCATATTTATTATATTGTAGACTTTGTTTCTAATAATTTAATATTATATTTATATCATTTGGAGAAATGATAACTATACTTTAAATTTATTGACAAGTTAATTATGATGGAGTCATACTATGTATCACTTGTCAGATTCAAATCATATTCCATCAGTTAAATAATATACATACATTATGAGCTAACTTATATAAAAAAAATTATACTATATTATGATATGATACAATGGATTATGAAACTGTCTTAATAAGTTATTGTATTCACATATTATTTTTATATATAGTGAATGAATATTTTATGGACATTGAAAAGTATAGAATGTATGTGAGTATATGAAAAATGTGGATTCAAATATATAATGTTATATTTTGTTATAAAAATAACTAGAAATATAAATATTTGTTTATGTGGCATTTCCAGCTGGTCACAAAAATATGACTATTATGATTTAGTGCAAATTTTCAAAGGTTGCTGCTAAAAATGTTAATCACTAGATATTAACACTTTTAGCTTCGGAGAGAAATAGTGTGCCATTTTTCTTTATGGTTATATAGGTGATTGGCGATGAAATAGGAATCTTCACCTGTTTATCTAGAGGTGGTTTCTCGATGTTAATATTGTAAAAAAGCAATTTTGTTGTAATGTTATCAAATAATTTTTTTTAAAGAAAATTACATATTTAAATTTTAACATCAGCTATAATGTAACACTCCGAATTTAATATACATACTTTGAAAATATTTTTTGTGATATTGTTGTTCTCTCTTAGAGGGATTATAGTTGTCAATCACCAAATACGCAATGGAAATATAATAAGCAAAGTATTTATAGATTCAAAACATATACCATTTATCCCTTAACCACATTATAATATTATTTACAATACATGAGATCTATAAAATAGAGTCAAAATAAAATAAATACCTGTTGATTATAAAATATAATTTTCGTTATAGGTGCTCATATAGTTCCTTCTTGATCTGATTCAAGGGTGAGATCCTCATGACCCAAAACTAGATCTTCTTGATGTGGAAAAGATGATAATTTAATGGGTTGGTAATTTTAACATCCCTAGTAAGTATAAAAAATATGTTTCACCCTAAACATGCGACATACAGATAAACAATTAGTCAGAGATGTAAAATTTTTCTTTTTTTTATTATTTAAAAACTATGAATTGCAAAGGTATTCAATTTCCTATTTCATCCTTCATTATCCCCTGAACTTCATCTACCTCTAATTATTCCCCTAAGTTTAGGTTTTATCCCTCAAAATCCCCTAGGTTCAATCTATCCCCAAAAAATCCCCTTAGGTCGCACTTTATTCCTCAAAATCCCCTTAGGTTCATTTTCCCTCAAAATTCCTCTAGTTTCATCTTATCCCCCAAAAATCCCCCTAGGTTTATTTTAACCTTTAATTTCCCCCTAAGCAATGTTTTATCCCTCAAAGTTATAAATCATATTTTCTTGTAATTCATGGCTAAATCGAGACATCTGTAACCCCTCGTGGGCATCCCCGATTCTTGATTTGCCTCAACCCTATTACCTAGTTAGAGTTATTAAAATTATAGAGTTTTAGTTGATATTGAACAGATATATCCATTATCTAATTGGTATTATTATGGGATCAGGATTCCTACTATCACCAAGACATGCAAACACAGACAAAACATGCACATTGGTCACACGGTCCGTTGTTAGGTGACTCAGAATAGAACACACATCCCAACCATGTCTGGAAGGACTTGCATTCACTCAATGATAGGGTTCACCATATTGCTGAATTTCAGCTACACTAATCTTAAAAATGTTATCTCTAATTTTTTACTTTTTTCAATCTTTGTATTATTTTTTTTTCCTATTCTAGTTAAGATTGATATTTTGTTTTCTTTTATTTTAAGAATTCGAATTCCTGCTCATCACTATCATTTACTTTCTCTAATTAATTCTTCACATTTCAATTAAGTTAGAATTTTGTTTATTTATTAATGTTTAGTTTTCTTTTTTTTTTCTTGATAATTTGTTTGTGAATTTATTATTATTATTATTATTATTATTATTATTATTATTTTGGTGTTTTATATAAATATATTACATATATTTTATTATATATATTTATTATTATTATTATTATTATTATTATTATTTTCATATTATTCATTTTATGTGTGAAATTAATATAAAATGAGGAGAAATAAGAAAAATTAAATTGAATGATCGCCTTAGTAATTCGAACAACTATAGAACCAAGACGTGCATGAATAGGATTGCATGAAAATCTCGGTTTCATCACTGACCCGAGAAGACGTAGTTGTTGTGCAAATTTTCTACTAATTTTGGGATGATATCTGGAGCTCAAATCTGAATTCTTTCGCTTCAAAGTCTATAAGTATAATTAGAAACCAACCTATAGTCTTCATATCATCGTTTTTTTTTTAAGTGTTTGCATTATGATTTTCTGAAATTAAGAGCATGCAAATAGGTAAGGGTGATTTGGTATGAAAATGGAATTTTAGCGATTTTTACAATTTTTTTACTTATTTGCTTGTTGATAGTTATGAATGTTTGGTTGCATCTTTTGTATATTTTTAAACATGTTAGGAAAATTGAATAGATATGATTTAAGTTAAAAGGAGATAAAATTTGAAATAGAATGTCAATTATGGAAAAATTAAGGAGTGAAGTAGGAATTAGGTAAAATAATTGATGAATAAGGCTTAAAAGAATTACAAAATAAAAATAAAACTATTAAGTTGATAAAAATAAAATAAAGCAATAATAATAGGTAATAAATAATAGAAATAATAATACTAACTAATTTAATCCTTAATTTACAAGGAATTACATAAATCAACTTAATATTAGCAATAGAAATTCAAATAATTAAATAATATATCAAGATTGATTTAGGAAGTTTAGTTAGAGAATAAGGGAAGAATGATTTGGTTAGAGAAGGTTGAGAATGATAAGTAGAATTTCAGAATGTGAAATGAAACAAATAAAATATCAATCTTAACTAGAATAGGAAGAAAAAATAAATAAAACAAAAACTTGGAAGAAATGAAAATTTAAAGATAACCCATTTAAGATCGGTATGGTTATAATTTAACAGTGTGGGGAACCCCATCCTTAGGTGGATAAAGCCTTTCCAGACGTGATTGGGATGTGTGTTCTATTCTGTATTACCTGGCAGCAGATTGATGTGACCAATTTGCATGTTTTGTTTGTGTGTGCTTGCCCTTGTGATAGTGGGAATCCTAATCCTACAATGATACCAATTGGACAATGGATACATCCATTTAATTTTAAGTAAAACTCTAAAATTTTAATAACTCTAATTAGACAATTAGTTTAAGGTAAATCGAGAATCGGGGATACTCGTGAGAGGTTATGGATGTCTCAATTTGGTTAAAATTTGCATAAAATTCTAGTATGCGGATTTTAGGAAAAAAAAATTTATGTTAGGAGGAATCCAAGGGATAGAATGAACCTAAAGGGATGTTGAGGGATACATTAAAATGAGGATTTTAAAGGATAAAATATGACTTGGGGGGATTTCGAGGAATAGGTTGAATTTAGATGGATTTTGAGGGATAAATGAGAATTAGGGGGAATGTGAGGGACGAATTGGAAAATTTGAATATATTTGCATTTCATAATTTTCAATTAAAAGATAAAGAAAAGTTTTATACATCTGACTGATGATTGTTCGTATGTCGCATTCTTAGATTATAATTTACTTTTCATATTTATAGAGTGCGTGGAAAGCTCACCCAATTAAATTCTCTTTTTTTTTTCAGATCAAGGAAGTTAGGTTGTTGCACCCAAATCAGAATGTTGTATTCTACTTTGTTTGAGTAAAATGTATTTAGTTATGACTCCATAAAATTTTGTTGCCTCATGTATTATAATTTGATGTTACAATGATATAAGGGATAAATAATTATGTAATTTTGTATTTTTATGTATTGTGAATGATTAATTATTCGATATCTGATGACCATAGTTCCTTGATGGGACTGCATGTAACACCCAAAACTTTTTATTTTATTATTATTGGAATTTTGTTTGTTTTTATTTTATTTTAATAATTAATTTATAAGATTTTAATTTAATTTAATTTAATTTAATAGAAATAAAAAAAATAATAATAATAAAATGGGGTAAAATTATTTTTAGAATTTAATTAAAATTGATTTTGAAAAAAAAGGTGAAAATTTAGATTTTGGGAGTATTTTTGAAAAGAAAATCAAAAATTGAGGGTCAAAATAAAATTTAGAAAAATTGCACCACGTCAGCAGCCACGTCAGCAACCCCGGCCAACCAGGACACGCCGCGTGGCAGGGACGCTGATGCGGGAAGCCACGCGGGACGGAGACACGTGGGTGATCCGCGTGCGCGCGATCGGACGGCCCAAATCCGTTCCCGCGCGCACGGACGACCCAGATCAAAAACGTGCATGTACAGCCCAGATCTCATGCGTGCGAACGGCCTAGATTTGATCACGCACGGACGGCTCAGATCGCATCGCGATGGACGACCCAGATTTATTTCTAATTTAATCGCGATCGGAGGGCCTAGATTAAATCGTGATGGACGGCTCATATTAAAAGGAAAAGGTTATAAATAATCTCATCCACACCCAACCCCAAACCCTAGCCGCCAGAACCCTCACCGGAGAAGACAACCCAGCCACCGGAGGAACTGACCGCCGCCGCACCGGAGCACCTTCCGACCACCAAACGAGGTAAAATTTCTCCTCTTGGCTCATTTTTCGATGCTGAACCTCCTGTGGCCAAATCGAAGTGAAACCACCGGCCAATTGGTCGGAAAACACCGTCGAAGTCCAGCAGCACTGTTGCGGATTTCCTCAGTTTTTGCCTCTGATGAGGCCCTTTCCGGTTCCCGTTCGATGTAATTTTTACACCACTGTGAGCACCGTCCTTTTCTCTACAGGTTGACCAGAGTAAAACACCAAATCGCAACTCGCGCTGGAGGAGGAGCCGCCGCACCCGAGAGCTTCGCCGCCGGTAAGTCTCGATTTTTTAGAATTTTTTAGCCCACCGAGGGCCCTAGGGGTGTTTACCATAGGAACTAATGCAAGTTTGGCCAAATTCGGCTGAAACCGGCCAATCCGAGGTGGATCGCCGCCGTGGGCAGCGGCACCGTCGCTGGAGCACGGCGGAACCGCCATGCCGGAATTCTGAAATTGGCCGAAGAGGCCCTGGGTCTGATTTGGAGTTTTTTAAGGACATGTGCAGTTAGCGAAAGTGTGTTTCAGTTTCCAAAAAAAAATTCAGGGATTCTAGAGACCGCCCATAGGTGCAGTGAGAACTCGATTTCAGACTCCGAAATAAGTAAGGATCCCTCACCCTATTTCCAATCATGGCATTAAAGCTTAATAAATGATTAAACGGTATTTTATGAATTAATAGATATGTATAATTAATTAAGATTGATAATGGGGCCCGAACCTGATGTATTTGACAGTTTATTTTTATTTGATGTATTTTGCAGTCTAAATGCAGTATAGTATCTGATTGTTTATTCTGTGGTTCCGTATGCATGAATAACTGTTTAATCTATTATGGTTTGAATTATTGTGAACCTGATGTTGTGTTGCCTTGTTTGGTGTGCGTTGATGGTTTACGTATTTATGTTGATTGGGTAATTGAGACTAAGAAAAATAAGGATGGTATGTGAATTTATAAGTGGATAAGTCGACAGTCTCATTAGATATCTTGGGAGATGGTGGACGGACCGGGTCTATTAGGAACCCTACCGGGAATGTGGTATCTCATATCGGACGGGGTATGGAGACTTTAAATATTTTGGCGCTCATACCGGACGGGGTATGGGGACGGCCCGCTTCACCCTCATACCGGACGGGGTATTGAGGTTTATGGTTTTGGTGCCTATACCGGATGGGGTATGGGGACGGCCTTGGAATTAAGGTGAATGGTTCACGTATAGCGGGGACCCATATGGATCCCCATGGATACTAGTAGGCTGATAAAAAAGAAAATTTGTTGGCTGATGATTGAAATACAAGAGTATGATATGTGTTATGTTACAAAGTGTGTATGATCTTATAATGTTTATAATGTTATTGTTTTCATGAATCTCACCGAGGTAAGTGGACAGTAAAGAGTTTTATTATTGATAAATAAATTTGTTATAAATTATGCTCCATTTGTCATTTTTATTTTCTACCAACATTTACTTCTGTGACAATGAGATAGTGTGACATTTTTACTGGGCTAGTGTAGCTCATTCTTTACTTAACCATTTCAGATCATGAGAACTTGGTTCCCGAGCCCGTTCCACAGGAAGACGGCTAGTAGAAACTTAAGAATTTATTAGTTTTTCTTATAGTATTCATTCATAGTATTTTCTTTAGTTAGTTTATTCTTTCATACGTTTAATTCGTTTTGGTTATTGTGTAAGGGATGTTAATCATAAACTATTTTATTTCGCTTCCGCACTTAAAATAAATTTATACATTTTCTTTTAATTTCCGGGGTCGTTACACTGCAGGCCGTCACATGTGGAATAAAAGCAACACGAACCTAAGACCATCCCTTGTAGATGAGGTTTAAGCATTGTTGTGGAGTCTTAGGACTATATTGGCAAAGAAATATTCCCATGCGGGGAAGAAATTTCTTAAGGACTATATTAGCAAAGAAATATTCCCAAGAAGGGAAGAAATTTCTTAAATGGAGAAACCCCCCTCCCCCCCTAATGTGGGAAATTTTCCAATATTGGTGGAAAATCTCCCATGTTAGTGAGAAATCCCCCACATTGATGGGAAAATCTCCCATGTGGGGGAAATCCACCTAGTGGGAGAAATCCCCCTAAGTGGAAAAAGTTCCCCATGTGAGAGAAACATTCCCCAAGCAAGAGAAAATCCCCTACCATGAGAAAATACCTCCATCAAAAAATAAATTCTCTCATGTGGGAAAAGGTCTCAATAGGAACAAAAAAATTCCAAGAACAAGAGAAAATTCCCCAACTAAATACACTTTAACAACAATTCTTATATTCTTGAGGAGCCAAAAAACCATCCCAGTTTTTTTAATAATTCTCTTTGAATTCCTTTATAAAAAACATATGCCCTCATTGTTCCAAAATTCTTGTCCTAGTTCCGCATTAGATTATAATAACAATTCAAAATCCTAAGAAGTTGAATAACCATATGCTTAGGAGATAGGAAACCATTCTAATAAATAAAATAAGCAACGCCTAACTAAAATCTTTCCTTATAAGAGTCCCTGTCATTTCTAAGTAAAATTTCTGCAAATAAAAAGTAAGACCTTAGTGAACCCTCACCACAACAAGTCATTATCAAGTCAAACCTTCGAAATTTATGTTATCATAGTGGTGCAACGGAAGCGTGATGAACCCTAATCACCACACTTAGAGAATTTCTCTCTTCAAACCAAAAAGAGGAAATGATAGCGTAATAAACTAGTGGCATATCTTAAGGCCATACTTAAGAGTAGTCACTTGAATTCTTAGGAACATAAAATGTGCTTACAAGAAATAGAACTAACCATAATAATTCATAACAAAACTAATGATTGAATCTACTACTAGAAGAATTCCTAATAACCATTAATGTTGTAACTCTCTAAGCCTATTTCCACTAATCATGTTCTAACTGTTAGTTAGAAAATTAATAAATTAAATTAGACACTTAAAACCCAAGGATTACTATGGCTTTAGATGAAATATTAAAAAAATTTGAATATAACACCACCAAACCTAATCTCTGAAACAAAGAAACACACCCATAAACAACATCCTTAAAGGATGTGTTCTAGTAACCAAACCATTAACATGAAATCGGAGAAATATAGAAGCAATTAGGTACTAAAACTACAAGTGTTTATTCTATGTTAATTGGATTCGACCATATAAAAAACTCATACTAAATTCTTACATTGATAATCAAATCAACATAAGTATTAAGCAAAGACTGAATCACACTAGACCAACTAAACTAAATAATTTTTAATCTAAATTAATCTATATAATATTTTAAAATAAGAAAACAAATTTTTTTACCACCTTTTAAATTAAAAATCAATTGAAACTAGACTATACTAGAAGTTCATTTTTAATACTATGTTGTCAGGTCCATCTGATTACAACCAAAGAAAAAAAAGCAAAGTTCTTCCCCGGAGTCCTAATTTCATGTAGGATATTTTCCATCCTCCAATATGAGGGTTCCCACTGTGAATCGCCGTCTGGACAGCCGTCTGCCGATCACAAAAGCTTTACGGGCACTGAAGACAATTTATTTTAGCTTTCGGTATAAAGGGTCTGTGTTAGGTATGCCATTAATCTTTACTTTTGGTTCCAAAATACAAGAAATTGTTGTTGTGTTCTCGTTAATCACGGCATCACAGTATATATGAGTTATTACTTCGTTTGCTGTTTGTAGCCGAACTTCATGAGCATCATAATTGTTCTGAATTTGGTACCTGGAAGAGACTTGTTCAGGAGACGCCACCATAGTACTTTTTTGTTGTTCCTAAATTTTTTATTTCCAGAGAGCCATCCATAATGAGAAGCCTTCTTTTGATCTTGATTAGGGTAGATCAACCAGCAGTGGATAGAAAGTTGCTCTTATAACCAGCTAGCTCGGTTTTGAATTTCCCTACCAGTGCAAAGTTCTTAAAGGAATATTACATTTGTTTCCTTAAATTTTTGCTAAATAGAATTGAGGATTTCTCTCTATTTAGTTTCTGCCTGAACCAAACACAATAACTGTTGATGCATGTCATGACCTCTTTTGGAGTTCCCAAAATCCTTAAGATTTGATAAAGAAAATATCATTCAACTCCTTTTGAAGCCTTTTCCATGTCATGTTTTGGAGCTACTCAACCTATTTTGCTCTTTTTCTTCATCATAGAATGGATCATTCCATGTGCTATTATAGCGTTCTCCTGAATTCTCCAGCCTTTGACAAAAGGCAATTACATAGGAATGATCTTCCGCATTATTGATCTAAGTCCAAAAAGATTCTGAACAGCCTCAACTGTTTTCTTCTTGATTGTATCTTAGAAGACCTGATAGAACAGCCCTGGCATTCCATCTGGGCTTAGGGCTTTACGAGCCCCAATACTTTTAATAGTATCCAGAATTTTTTGTTTCCTTGGGACTCGTATGGCCGTTGCATTCTCTTCAGCTTAAAGAACTATAATATGCCCTTTATTTGTGCAAGTATTACCAGAATCATCTTCAATCTTTTAAATAGCATTTCCAAGTTTCATTGCAATTCCAGTTGCATGGAAAAACTTAGTATTAAGGTCCCTTTGCTCAAGCTAGTCTTTTTTGGCTTTTCATTCCCGTAAAATCTCTTCTTTTTTCATCATTTCCAGTCTTTTAAATTGGAGTTTTGCTTCTCTAACCAAATTGGAACCAGTTGGATCTATTTGTTTAATGAATTTGAGTCTTCTTGTTGTCCTCATTTTGGTTTAAATATGACCAAATTGCTTCTGGTTCCATAGCATTAAGGCTCTCCTAGCATTCTTGATTTTCTGGTGACAGATGTATGCTTTTGAACCCTGGAGCCAAATATTCCAAGCATCTTCTATCACTTTCCAACAAGTGTTATCCCTCAACCATACCTCTTCAAATCTGATTAGCTTACTTTTGCCAGGCTTAACATTAATTCTAAAAGTAAAGGAGAATGATCAGAGAAAATTGCCTGCAAATGATGAAGTTTTACAATCTGCTAATAGGTTTATCCAGTTAATTATGGTAAACTCCCAATCTAACCTTACTGTTAGCAAGTCCAACCTCCTATCTGTGTGGCTTGTAGAATTGTTATGCTGAGTCAGCTGTTGTTAAAATTAGTTAGATGAGCTGGCAGGTAGTTTCAGTTTTAGATGAACTGGCAGGTAGCTTTAGTATTCTGTTTTGTATATAAAGATGCTAGGAGAGCTATATCTCCATGAATCAATAAATAAAGAAGTAATTTCTTCTTCTACTTCACTTTTCTGAGTTTCTTTACTCTCTAATATTATGTTCATGGCTTACCAGTATAGCTTAGATCCATCAGTTCTAGAGAATTAACTATCTCCAAATAATAAGTCAGAATTACCTTCCAGGTTCCTTGCGGGGAAATTGCGTTTGTGATCCACTAAAGTGATGTTAAAGTCACCCATGAGAAGCGAGGAAGATGGATTATATTACCTAATAGAAGTAGCTTAGCAATAAAGGTCTTTTGTTTCGTGACAACCAGATGGTCATAGATTCCTGAAACTTCCCATTTAGGATTCTCAGTTTTATGCAGCCAATGCATAGCCTTCCTTTGTATCTCAGTGGCTCATGAATGATGAAGTTTGAGAATTTTATATTCTTCAAAACAACTTCCATTTTTTCTATCTGAACATTAGCTTCTGAGAGAAAAGTCAGAAAAGGATTATATTGTTTTACAAGGGCCTTTATTCTGAGAACTACAGAATCTGACCAATTGTCTGCAATTTCAGGCAAAAACACTCATCGCTTAAAAGGAGGCATTTGGGCTGTATTCGCTGCCTTCTTTTGATTTTTAAGAGAGGAGGTTGCCTGGTTTACTGTCATTCCTTGCCTCCTATCAAGAAATCTTGCTCTGCACTTGAGAGAGATTCTTTAAGAGGGATCTCGTGAAAAGGCTTGAGTGGATGGTCCAGTAGGCTCATGTAAGGATAAATAAGCAAATTTAGTGTAAATACATTCAACAGGTCCAGATCCTTTTTCATAATTTCATGGGCTTTATAGCTATCAAGACTTGAGGGTCTCTTTTTCATTGTTGGGCTGACAACAGTACTTACTTGAACTTAACTTATACCTCAGTATTTGAGTGTTCAGTGTGGTCTATAGATCTCCCCAGTTCAGATTTAGTGAGGTCCTCTTTGGTCAGCATTAGTTGGACAAGGTTGGTAGAGGGATCTCTAGCATTAATTGCGAATGAATCTGGATTTCCGATCTGTCCTTGTGTCCTCGTCTAATACTTCCCTGATCCCTCCACCTTCATTATTTCTCCCTGCATGAACATTTAATATTGGTTGCATGTACTCACTGTCATCCTGAGTCGATCCCGATGGAGATACTTCCTTGGCATAGATGTATATTCCTTTATTCTGTCAACAAGAAATTCAAGGAAGTATACCTTGCTGCTAATGTCAGTAATTTCTTCTGTATCATGGATTTAATCTTCCTTAGCCTAGTTTCTGTTTTGCCAAAATTTAGTGCTATTAGAAACCGGCATCAGCTCGTACCAAAGGGCCATAATGCTTGAGTCATAGGCTTGATGGAGCTTGAATAATAGAGACTTTCTCTTGCTTACAATCTTTTCTCTCATTGTCAAGCCTGCCATAATGATAACAGAAGTCTAGAATAGATTCATGCTTAAATTGTATCCAATGCAGAGGATTATATTGCTTTACTAGAAAGAGGCCGGGAAGCAGGGATTTAAATATGTCAACACACTCATTGACTCGACTGTAATCAACCCATGTCCCTTCTTTCCAGGAAAATCGATATCCATTTCCTGATCTATTTTCATAGCAATTGCTCATGCATTTGAGTTGTTAAACAGGCCAATGGGAGACCGAATATGTGAACCTAGAAAGTCATATCGTTGAACTTTATTTCATCTAAAGATAAATCACGCTTACAATCCTTCACAATAATTAGAGCTCCTTTTGCATTCCATGCACCAAATACAACAGATGCATTTCTTATTATCCTCTAGCTCAAACGAGCAAATGAACGAATTTCTACACCTTTCAATGTCCTCTAAATATTAGTTGAGCACTTGCTTATGATAAATAATAAAAGTTCCTCGTTATTTGCATGAATTGCTTTAATTGCCAAAAGTTTTAATTGTGTATTGACTGGAAATTTATTATCTTCTTTTGATGCCGATGCATGTAATTGCCATATTACGTGTTCCAAGATGTCAGAGCTACACACTTGCTTTTTATTTTTCCCCTTCACATGCAGCTTAGGAGCATGCATGCATATTAGTTCCCCAACGATACGACTAGTGAAACAACAGAGTCCGTAGGAGAGATTGAATATGATGAAAAGAAGATGAGAGAAAAAGAAATATGGAAACCCTTACTGAATGGGAGAAAACTCATGGAGAGAGGGGAAACCTCAGTAGGAGGATTATAGACATATATAAAACTTTGTTTGATTCTACTGTAATTAACAAGGAAAAACTTAGTCTAGTGCTTGTAATTATGAAAGTCATTCTACTGTTATTGGACTTGTTCAAATTAATAAGTTTTGCGGTAACAAAATATAAAAACTAAGTTATTAAGCAAAAATAAGTAAGTGATTAAATTAAGATTTTTAGTGTCTGAAAGTTTGTCGCAAATCTAATCATGCAATAATTTACACGCATGAAATATTTTAAAGGGATTAGCAGCAGATTGAATTAATTTATATTATATATTTTGTCATAACTGGTTTAAATAACAGAGAAAATAGAAGAATAATTAAAAAAAGTACATAATAATAATAATATATTTTGTAAATAAAGAGGTAAGAAATGTATTTATAATTTGATGTAAATAGCAATTTGATTTACCCTGTAAAAAAATAGTGTAAGGTAATAATTAACAAGAAGCAAGTAAACAACACATGTTGATTACAGACTGTACACGCTCAGAGAGATGACAGAAAAAGGCAAGTGAAGAGCCGTGAGCAGCTTTTCTAAGTTTCCTGAAATATATATTTAAATTTTCTAATTTATTTTATTTTATTTTATTTAAGAGAGTACGGAAAGCTGAAGCTACAGCTTGTCACACAAGACTCACGAGTGTCCCCGTCGCTCGTGCCTTAAATTTCTTCGGCACGTGCCCTTCCTTCATTACTCTTTTTTTTGTTATTATTTATTTTTTTTTTGGAATTATATTATTACGATAATTATCCAAAGCCTCTGTTGATAAGATCAAAGATGCAATGCAACTGGCTTTTTTCCTAATAAATTGAAAAAGAAAATTAGAGGATAATTAAAATTTAAATAATTAAAGAAACTATAATTTTATTGAGTGAGTATTTAGAAATAATAACAAAAACAAAAGAAAAAGAATTTTTTTTTTCAAGAATATCTTTGTCTTTTCTTTAAGTATTATATGTGATTTTTAAGCAATTATCCCAAAAAAAAAAAAAAGTTAATTTTCCATACCATTTTTGACATTGTACCTCATATATAAGGTACGTTAGCCAATTCTAATTGCTACAACTATGGGAATAAAAGTTAAATAAATTAATTTTATTAACTATAAAATAATATTTTGAAGTAAATCTGTGAGCATACTCAACAAATTTTGTCATAATTAAGTATAATTTTGTAATATCCCTATTTAATACATAATATTTACTACTATGACAAAATATTAAATATATATTCTATGCAATTTAAAAATTATGATAAAATATGTAAATATCCGAAAATAGCGGAATAAAATAATACTAAAATTTATAAATTAGTTAAATTAATTTAGAATTTAGGGTTACATTCCTTGCACAGCTTGCTTAAAAACGCTCAATAGGGGTACATAAATACCTCTAAAGAACATCAATGAAAAAGAATAATAAAGAAAACTAATGTGATCAACCTCTGCTCGAAATTAGAAAAACAGATAGACAATCTTCTATCTAGTTTTCTTACTGTTCAAAATACCGGTCTTGGTCGTCCTGATCTAAAATGGTGAACTACACTATCTCAGTAAAAATATCAATATCTTACCACTGATATGGAAAATCAAATATTTATAGAAATCGTAAAATAACTAATTGAGCTCATTTTTAAATAAAACTCGTTTAATTGAAAATGTTAATTTTCTTAACTCACCTGTAAATTCCTAAATGTCATTTATGGAAACAAGAATCATAATAGTGATCTATATTACGTATTCTAAAAGACATGCAATAATTAACCTTTCATTATTCTCCAGAGATGAGTTCCGATCTTATTCACTTTTATCATTTTAACTTGCCTATCGATGTCCTTGGGGGTCCATATGGGTCCCCACTAAACGTTGACTAAATATTCATTCTATTAATCAAACGGTCATTCCCATATCTCGTATAGTAATGGGTACTTAAAATATATAACTTCTTCACTATATCGTCCGGTATAAATGTAATCAAAATAATTTTCAACTTTTTCTTGTATTAGACTTCTCAATCCCGTTCGACTGAGGGTAACGTTCACGGTAGGATTTATCTTATGCACCAAGTTCATTCACTCTTTCCCAAGTCACCCAATAAACCCTTTTTATTTGACACAATTAATTTATGCATATGCTCTATTTCATTTACTATTTAGCCCTAATGGCCTATATATCTATATCACAACACATGACTTCACATTTTAAAAGTAAGTACATGAAATAAAAATGCATCATACCGATAGAAACATGTTAAATACACGACTGGATAATGGACAAAACGCATAGGGAGCCTTACCGTGTCCGTCGTAGAATTTATAACAAACATATCAAAATAAACAGTATAGTACACAAAATAATATAATAATAACTGTAGGAATATTAACTACAATTAAGGACTCAAACAAACACAAACTGACCAGTTACTTACTTCATTAACAACTTATACTTTTATCAATTAGAGAATCACAGATTAACTAAATTTTTTGTTTATTTATCAGTTTAGCTTCAATTTTACCGAACAGAAAAAAAAAAGGTGAGGGATTCTTACCCTAAGTCGGTGTCTGGAATACTACCTTTTTTACTACGCTTCATGACGGTTACTGGTTCCTAAATTTTTTAGATTTTTCTGTTAAAACAATATTTACGTCAAAATTGCATAAAAATACATGAAAAATGGTCAAAATGGGCAAAACGCTCACGAGGAGGTCGTTTTAAGGTTCCAACATGGCAGCCCCGCCATGCTCTACCGCCAGTTCCTCCTTCTACAACGGTTCCTCCTTTTACAGTGGTTCCTCCTCTCGGTCAGGCCGTTTTCCGTCGGTTCCTGATAAAAACTATTTAAATAATGATTAAGGGGTGTCTATCGGCGAGAAAAAAAAAATTTTGAAGCTTACTGGTGGTTTTGGCTTTCTGATGCGGTGGCTCCGTCGAGCTTCATTGCTTCTTCCTCGCAGTCGCAGCTTTCTTTCGACTACCCTGCACCGAAAAACATGTTAGATAGCCTAGGGTCGGGAAACGAAAGGAACGAGAGAGGATTTCGGGTTCACTTGAGCATTTTTGGTTTCGGGTGTGGCAGCTCTGGTGAGCTCCACCATCTGTTTATGGCTTTTTTTTTTTAGTTTTCTTGCATCAAGAAGTGTTTTTGATGGCTTAACATGAAAAAACGGAACGAACGAGAGAAAATCGCACTTATCGGCGTCGATTTGGGTTTCTGTTGCAGCAGCGCCGGTGGCTGGCTTCTCCTCCGACCGCCCTTCTTCTTCTTCTTCGACAGCAAATGTGCGGCAAGGGTTTTGGGGGTCTTCCGAAGCAATGTTTAAATACTCCCCTCCTCTCGATCTGAGCCGTCCATTCGGGCCCACGTAGACCAACCTTAGCTGTCAAATCCCACTTATTCAAGAAATAAATTCGGACCATTTGATTGAAGGTACACAGACCGTTCGATCGTACTTATCCAGGGAATTAATCTGGGTCATTCATGCGTGCAGAAGAGGCCCTGAACTGTTCGATCAGCTTATTACGCGGATTACTCGCGTGACTTCCCACGTAAAACACGTGCTGGCGTGTCTGCCACGTAGCGCACAGCAATTGGCCGTGCTGCTGACGTGACCGTTTTTCTTCATTTTTTTGCGATTTGACCCTTACTTTTATTTTTTCTTTTATATTCCAGTTTAGCCCATTCTTTTTGAAATTATTTTCAAATATATCCAAAATTCATGTATTTCAAAAAAAAAATTAAAAGATTAAAATTAAATATTTTTAATAAAATTTTAGGCTCAGGATATTACAAAATATCATATTCTTATGGCAAAATATATTTTTCTCACACTTGAAATTGAACATCTTACAAGACTAAGAACTTAGTCAAATTTTAAATAAGCTAACATAATATGTTAGTGCTAATTAAAATAGATAAGAAACATGTTTCTTTAAGTAATCTAATTGTAAAACCGAGAAAATATCAAAATAAATAAAATCAATATTTAAGGAGTTTTTATAATGACTATATTTTATATTGTAAATTTTAAAAATACTATTAAAATAATTTTTCAGCAATAATAATTTTAATTAAAAATTACTTGATATTTAATAAAATTGGTTAAAAAGTGTTATTATTTAAAAAACAGAAAATATATATTTAATAGAAATAATTTTTAAATTTTTATCAAATACAAAAAATTATTTTTTAAGAAGCTATAGATTCTACTTTTTTGTTTAAATATATAAATTGTAGATTTTGATTCTGATTTTTATAAAAAATATTCTTAAAATACTCAACATTAAACCGGAGGCGTCTCAAACGTCATTTTTTAAACTTTGCTAAAGAAAGATTAAAATAAAAAAATTATGTTTAATATGAATTAAATTAAAATATAAGTAAATTAGTTTAGATCGAAATTAAATTTTTAAAAAAGGTGGAAAAAATATAAGACTTGAATAAAAAACATATTTAATAATTAAATATTAATTTTAATAAGCGAAGAGCTCTCTCTTCTGGGATCTTATCTGGAACGCCAACTTGTGCACTCGAGCATCTTGTGGTCCCCACCCACCACCAT
Source organism: Carica papaya (assembly GCF_054855325.1). Classification (NCBI taxonomy): domain Eukaryota; kingdom Viridiplantae; phylum Streptophyta; class Magnoliopsida; order Brassicales; family Caricaceae; genus Carica; species Carica papaya. The sequence goes on from NC_142315.1 coordinate 21,043,886, forward strand.
CACATCTTCTTCCTTTCTCACTCACGACAAAATGCAATGCAACCCCCTTCGGCTCTGACCTTTTCCATGTGGACCCCACCCTTCTCTATAATTTGATAACTCCCCTTTTTTTTTAATAAATAAAACCCGTGGGGCCCTTCTGCGAGATGGCCAACTTCTCAGTCCCTCATAAAATCCCCATTTTTGGCTAAGGTTCATCCACGTGTACTCTTCTCATTGGTCACCTCACAGATCTCCCTGGCCCCACTAGATAGACCCCTTGACACACATCTCCACTGCTGCCTCCCCAACCATCAAAGCTATACAGAGAGAAAGAGAAACTGTATTATTGTCTGCACAGTTCTAGTTACAGAAATTAAGAGACGGAGCGGGAAAAGGGAAAAAAACATCTTACAAATTACGCCGTGAATTCAGAAAATGGCGTCCAAGTTGTGCGACTCCTGCAAATCGGCGACGGCAACTCTCTTCTGCCGGGCTGATTCAGCATTTCTATGCGTCAATTGCGACTCCAAGGTTCATGCTGCGAACAAGCTCGCTTCCCGCCACGCGAGGGTGTGGGTGTGCGAGGTCTGCGAGCAGGCGCCGGCTCATGTCACCTGTAAAGCCGACGCCGCCGCCCTTTGCGTCACCTGCGACCGTGATATCCACTCCGCAAACCCGCTAGCCAGAAGGCACGAGCGCGTTCCCGTCACCCCCTTCTATGACTCCGTTGCCTCAGCTCCCGGAGCAGTCAAGCCCAACGCTGCAGCAACTGCTGTCAACTTCCTGGACGATCGCTACTTCTCCGACGTCGACGGCGACGCTGACGTCAGCAGGGAGGAGGCTGAGGCAGCATCGTGGCTTCTGCCGAACCCGAACTCGAAGGCAGTGGCGGCGAGCCCTGACCTGAATACTGGTCAATTCATGTTCTCAGACATGGATCCGTATCTGGATCTTGATTACGGGCCGGTTGATCCGAAACTGGAGGCCCAAGAACAGAACAGTTCCGGCACAGATGGAGTGGTTCCGGTGCAGAGCAGGAGCGTGCAGGCTCCATTGGTGAACGAGCACTGCTTCGACCTGGATTTTGGCGCCTCCAAATATTTTCCTTACGGGTACAACGGTCACTCTCTCAGTCACAGTGTAAGCTCTCTTCTCCCCTTTTTACTTCTTACGCTAACTAATTAAGAAATTGTTTGGTTGGTCAGAAAATTAAGTAAAACACAAGAAAATAATCAGCTCCGATTAAAATATTATTTGATTTGAAAATAACTGTTACCACAAAAAGAGAAGCATATAGTTTTAAAGTGAGAGGAGAAGTGATTGTGTGGTTGGCGGCACAGGTGTCTTCATCGTCGGTGGATGTTGGCGTGGTGCCAGATGGAGGATCAATGGCTGACATAACAAATCCGTACAGTAGGGGAACGGAGTCAGGAAATCAGACGGCGGCGCAGCTTTCATCAGCCGACAGAGAAGCGAGGGTGTTGAGGTACAGAGAGAAAAGAAAGAATCGCAAGTTCGAGAAGACGATACGGTACGCATCACGAAAAGCGTATGCCGAGATGAGGCCGCGCATCAAGGGAAGGTTCGCCAAGCGAACCGACATCGAAGTCGACGCCGATCGCAACAGTATCTACGGATTCGGCATCGTTCCGACCTTTTAAATTCTAAAAACTAATTATCATAAAACCTTGTAATCATAAATAAAAAAAAGATTCTACTCTCCGTCCTGGTACCAAGTAATTTTTAGTTTTTGGGCAAATTTTGGGTTTTGCCAACCATTTTCACCAAGTTGGTTATTATTAATTATTATTAATTTTCTGGTTTTGGGGAAGCTGCAGTTGAAACCTTGAACGGTGGGGGGGTGTGTTTTGTGTATATGGTCGAGTAGGAGGTGTTTGTAGAAGTTTTTTAAGTCGTAGCAAATAGGCTTTGATCAAAATGGACCTGTACTAAGGTGATGCTAGTTTTAGAGCTGTAAAGCTCACCAACTTTTTTTCTCACATTATTTTGGAGCTTATGGTTTTTGTTGAAATTATTAATTTATCATTATATCTTAATGCTTTGTTAGTGGTGAACTGCCTGCCGTTCTAAAATACTAAGTAATATTGGATTCCAATCTACATGCATACAAAATTTGATTTACTACTCTCCTATTATTTACTTAATTTTTCCAAAAGTTTGTGTCATTTCCTTAATTTAATATTCCTTCAACATAAAACATGGTTGTTTAAATTTGGGTTGATGGATATGCCATATATATAGTTTGGTCAAAAATGCGAGAGAGGAAAAAAGTTTTTCCTCAATCGGAGGTCCTAAAAAAAATGTGGAGTTACCAATTTTGGACAAGATTATTGTTCATATTTTACATTTTTTTATACATCAAAATAAATTTTAAGTTACACTAATATGTATCATACTTATATTGTTTTTAATTATTATTTTGTCATATTAAAATTTTTTAAAATCAAATTTCAAGTCCCAATAGATTAGTTACAAATTACGCATATGTCCCTAAAAATAAAAAGATAAAATAGAATCAAAATATTTCCTTAAAAGCATGGTATCATCTTAAGATGAAAATTGGGATATTCTTTGTGTTTTCAGCTTGAAGGGATGTGAAAGCTCGTCTATTGTTCTTTGAAATGTGAACTTAGGGCATTATATATTCAATAATTGAGGCTTTAAATTGTCAAGTTATGAAAGATTGGTGATAGGACCACAAATAGTTAGTCGTATTATAGTTTTCTAATTTCTTCTTCCATCCAAAAATGACTTTTATTTCCAAATAAGCGGCTAGGATTACGCCCTTGAAATTTATTTTGATTTTTGATGGAATTGGTACCTGCCCGTCTCATCTATTATATATATATATATATGAAGAAAAGGGATTTTAGATCTTTTCAATCTATTAATTATTTTTGTTTTATATGATTTTAACTTTGTGCTTCCAATAGATAAGGATTATAATTTATTCTATAAGATTTTTAATTGTCTAACGTGATTTTGAGCAATAAAGATGTAAATGTTTTTGATAAATTCTTTAGTTATGTTTTCTTTAACAAATTCTTAAATAATTCTATTTTATTTTTAAATATCATAACTCTTTCTTTGAATTTTAATAGGTATAATTTAATAACCTAATTATATAAATATTCTAAAATAGCATTTGAACTTGAATATTCCATATCAGAAAATTAGGAGTAGATCAATAGGCGCAAAGCTCTAGTAGAGTCCTAATTTTTTAATGGTAGTTGTGGGATGAGTTGTAAAATATCAAAACCTGTAACATGAAAACCTTTATAGGACATTAGTTAGTGATCATTGAGAATCTTAATGATGTTGTTTATTAGATTGAAAGATAAGAATCACCAACCAATATCTTTTTGAATAATTAATTCTTAACGAAACTGCAATTTAATACATTAATAGTCGCAAAGGAGTAGGGTGCTAATTGAATGATGGGATCATGACTTAGCAACACTAATTAGATCTCGTTTTTTTCTTACATTATACTTGTAGTTCTTCCTCAAAATCATTCCAATAACCTCCTTTTGTTTGTAAATAAGTCATTTCAGTATATAGTTGCTTAGGTGCAAAATCAAAATTTTCTTAAAGTAAGTTGATGCTTGGGACATGACTAATAGAAATATTCCCTACGGAATTAAAAATGCAAATGAGTTACGTTATGGATGGGTAATAATGTTTCTAATAATATCTTTAGAAGGAAACAAGAGGTTATTGATTAGTTTAAACGATATATAAAAAATATCTCCGAAATAACAATTAGAATTCTACTTGAATTTTGAAAAGATTTCATGGACTAATCCTAAACTGTCCTTAACTATGAAGAAATCTTTTAGTTTAAAAAAATTGAAAGTAACAATAAGTTTAGGATACTTACAAGAAGACTAAATTTTCTAAAATAAACATCATAACTAAACGTAGAAATTTAACAAAGATATATTTAATTTTTAAGATTGAAAGCGACATATTTTTGTAAAAATTTATTTATTTCTACCAAATAATATTTACTCGAAACATACTCAATTTTAATACAATAAAATTAGTATAGATGACATGTATCTTCTGAGCTTATCTCTTGAGATTAAGAAAATTATAACTATTATTCAATGAAATTTTGGAAAAAGCCAAGCTTGATAATAAAATTTATGAAAAGTTCTATGAGAAACTTCTCTATAACTTCAGTACTTCTATATCCCACATAATTAACATGAATATTTCATGATTATAATTTCTCTACTTCTTTAAAATGTATCTTCATTATCCCCATTCCTAAACTAGAAAGATTAAGAAAATGATATTATTAAAGTTAGAACAATTTTTCAGAAATAAAATTATTTAGCTAAGTGATTGGAATGTACATAAATTTTAAAGGGGGAGAGAGAGTATTAGTTTATGCTTATTAAAGTAATTCTAATAACTTTTAATAGTATAATTTCTAATCAATTTAATCGGATGGTCACTCCTGATAGAATCCGACTCTAGTTTAGATTAGTGGTAACTGCTTAGTAATTACTATTTAAAATTCAAAACAGTAGTCAGTTATCACATCTAAAAGAGAGAAAAATTACCCACTTAGTAATATGTAAAAATAAAAAAAAATTATCCCCTTAGTAATATATATATAAAAAAAAATTATCCACTTAGTAATATGTATAAAGAAAAAAAAAAGTACATAATAAAAGAAGGACTCTATCTCTCTTAAAAAGTTCTTCATCTTTGATTCTTGTGAAGAAGAATGAGGATTTTGTTTTTATTGATTCGCTTCTTCAAAAAGTTTGAGTTTCTACAAGAGATATTTATATTATAAATATTTTTATACAGTTCATTATTTGTTAATGTAATTCTATGTATTACTATGCATATTAATCTTGAAAATTATTTATATTGTGAATTATATATTAACTCCATTAATTCATAACATTGGTATAAAAGCATTTTGGTTAATTGCATATTTAATTTTTGTTCTAATTCGTATTTTGTTGCATTTTTTAGTAAAATTCATTTTTTGCTTGTGGTAAAATAATTTTCTGTTTTATTACTCAAATATATGCAATATTGGTTTTAAATGAAAATAGAGACCAAAAGCTTTAATTTAGTATATTATTTGTAATTTTTGAACAAAAAAATAAGAGAGTAATGCACTTTTTAAAGTTAATTTTGTTTAGAAAAAAAGATTATGTCATGATACTGTATATTGTTCTTTTACCGATATAAAAGTTTAAGATGGGAATATTTTAGTCTTTTTATCTATTTTATTTTTGTTTTTTAACAAAAAAAATAATATAGACCATCATGGGGCTCAAACTCTAGCCACAAAGTAACGAGTTTTATGCTCTACTGATTAAATTAGACAAACGTTAGGTAATGATTACAAGTAAAATAAAAGAATATAACCATAAGTAAAATTACTGTGGGTGACAAGATTCAATCCTGCACGGGCAGAGCTTGAATGATTTCTAGACATGTCAGATAACCACTCTGGCACGCCCACTTTATATAAGACAGTATATAAAAACTTAATATTTTATCATCTAAACAATATAATAAAACAGATATTGTTATATAAATAAATTATTAGTTAATTAATTTATCATACATGAATAAATTAATTATTAGTTAATTAATTTATTATAATAGCTAGTTTGAATGTATTAATTATTAGTTAATTAATTGTGTCATATTTGAATAAACTAATTATTAGTTGATTAATTTATTATAATAGCTATTTTATATGAGTTAATTAATTTATAAAGATAGCTTATTAACATATTCTTTATTTTCTGTATGTGTTATATAAAATTAATGGTGATAATGATAAGAACTTCTGTGGCAAGTAAGATTCCTCAACAAAGAGAGAAAGTTAATCGTATGATATAAGATTTCAAAAATACTCATATGGAGGAGATTAGCAGACAAATTAAAGTTGAATTTTTAGTGAACTATATTATTAAAGTAAATGTAAAAATTCAAAAAATATATGGAAATGAAGTCTTTTAAAATATTAAGAAAAGTATGATTCTCTCAAGAGAAGTTTACATATTCCTAGTCATAGAAGCTTGCTTGAGCTTTGTTAGAATAAAGAATGAATATATAAACCCACAATTAACAAATTCATCGAGAAATATGTTAATTGAGGCACTAAAAAGATAGTTGGTGTTTTAATAGGGGTATCCTCATGAAGAGGACATCATAAAATTATTGGTGTCCCTTTACTAAAAAAAAAAACATAAATTTTGTAACAGCCTTAACTCTCATATAGAGTCCTAACCGTACGCTCACAATATTTATGATAAAATAATTAATAGAGATATTTCGCGCAGCAAATCTTAAAATAATAAAAGTACATCCTTTGCATAATTAGCTCAAAATATCCAATATCCAATATCCAATATCCATGAGACATGTCTAAACTCTAAAATAAATACTTACTAAAAATAAAGTAATTAACATTAAGTATTGTTCGAATTAAAATAAAAATTAAACGATCTCCTAGCGAGTCTTTTGCTGTTCAGGAGCGCAGTTCTGAATATCATGATCTGGAAGAAATGAATAATAAATAGGGTGAGCTTAATATGCTTAGCAAGCTTGTAAGTACCTATAAATAATAGGATAATCTATCAAATTTGTTAGAAAACATAAAAATACCGACAAAAATTATTCAAAACACTTTTATCTTTAATTCAGAAAACACGTGGTATCTACAGCCTAATTCATTAATAAAATATTATAAATCAGTTTATTTAGTAAACATTCAGAATTCATTATTTCGATATCATAATTAAAGGTATAAACAGTTCAATAAATAGCATAATTTAGTATTAAGTATCACAATTTAGATAGTAAGCGGTTCAGTAAATATTTATTTAGTATTTCAGTATCATAAAAGTAATATATGACTTCCTATTCATTCATATCAGTTTATATCCTATTAAAGTGGTTTCACCGTGCGATGTCATTTTTGCTAGTATCAATGATAGCAGTGAGAATCCCCTCTACCATGTGAATACATCACAATTCAGTTCACAGTTCACAGTTTGCAGTATACATTCACAGTTCTTATCATTTCGTCATGCCTGGCTAAAGCTGTAACACCCCAAAATAGGATTTTAATATAATTTAAAATTAATAAATATAATTTTTTGATTTTCTCTAATTTAATTTAAAGTAAAAATTGAAGGAGGATGAAATTGAAAACAATTTTGGAAAAATGGGTGAAAATTTGGGTTATGTGGGTATTTTTAAAAGAAAAATAAAAAATAGAGAGTCAAATTGAAATTTAGGAAAGTTCTGCCATGTGGGACGCCCGATCAGCAGCTCCAACGAACCAGGACGCGCCGCGTGGCAGCAACAATTCGCGTGCCCACGATCGAACGGCTCAGATCTGTTCCCACGTGCACAAACGGTCCAGATGCATTCCCTCCCCAAACGCGATCGGACGGTCAGATTTGAACTCGATCAGACGGTCTAGATTAGATCGCGATGGAAAGTTCAGATTAGATCGTGATGAACGGTCCAGATCGACTCTCTATTTAATCACGATCGGACGTTTCAAATCAAATGCAATGGATGGCTCAGATCAAAAGCGGACGGATATAAATAATTTCCATCCACACCAAATCCTAACCTTAGTCGCCATACCCTCTCGCTGAAGAAGAAGACCCAGTCGTCAGGAAGGAGACCGCCGCCACCCGCCGCCGCACCGTAGCCATTTCTGACTGCTAAAAAAGGTAAAAAAAAAATTTTTTTGCTCGAAATTCAATTCTAAACACATCCATGAACAAATTAGAATAAAAAGATCAGCCAATTGGCTGAAAAATACAGGCAAAGCCGCAGCGGAGAATTTCATAAAACACTTCCAATGAGGCCATTTTGATTCCTGTTCTGTGTAATTTCTCCACCGTTGTGATCATTGTGTCATTCTCTACAGGTTGACTAAAGCAAAACAACCAAACGCAACGTGAGCTTAAGGAGTCGCCGCACCAGAGAGCCCTGCCGCCGGTGAGTTTCGATTTTTTGTATTTTTTTCCGGCCAATCGAGGCCCTTTAACGTGTTTTCTCACAGGAATTGATACAGAATCGGCCGAAAACAGCCTACTTGAGGCAGACCGTTGCAACATCGTTAGAGCACGGCGAAGCCGCCGTGTTGGAATTCTGAAATTGGCCAAGTGGGTCTTATGACTGATTTTGGGTTTGTTTGGGACATTTGTAGGTACTATTAATACATTTTAATTCCCGAATAAAAATTTAGAAAATCCGAGAATCAACCGTAGGCGCAGTCGAATAGTTTAGCTTTTCGGGTATCAAATCGATTAAGGATCTTTCACCCTATTCCCTATCATAGAATTGAAGTTTAAATAAATAATAATACGATATTTTGTGTGAATTTAAAAAATGTACATAAGTAATTACGAATTGCTAATGGAGTTAGAACCAGAAATTCTCTACTGTTGTTTTATTGATTGTTTTACAGTTTAAATGCATGATAGTACCCTATTAATTGATTTCATAGCTTTAAATGTATGTATGGTTTATTCTATGTGTTTACCACTGAATCAGAAAAATGAAGATTAAATGGTAAAAATTGTGTGATGAAATGAATAGATAGAATGACAGCCTTACTAGATATTCTGATAGATGGTGGACAGACCGGGTACATAGGAAATCCTACCGTGAACGTTGTCTCATACCGGACAGGATATGGAGACTTGATAATTTGGTGCTCATATCGGAAGGGGTATGGGGACAACTCGCTTCATCCTCATATCAGACAGGGTATTGAGGTTTGGTAAATTAGCGCTCATACCGGATGAGGTATGGAGACATCCCGTAATTGAGAATGTTAAATAAAAGGGTTCACGTGTAGCGAGGATATCCCTATGAACCCTCATGAATACCAGCAGACTGGTAAAAAGAGTGATAGTTATTATGGATTTATTGATGATGGACATAGATTTATAATGTGTGCTATGATTGCTGATTATACATGGAATCATGATTTGTATAATATTATTGTCGGTATAAATTATTTTTATAAATCCCGCTATGGTAAGTGAACGGTAAATAATTTTTATGATTGATAAATGAATTTGCCAAATTTAGTGCTTAATTAGTATTTTTTTTAATTTTATATCAATATTTACTTATATGTCGGTGATATAGTATGATATCCTTACTGGGCTAGTGTAGCTCATTCCTTATTTAATTATTTCAGATAAAGAGAATCAGGTTCCAGAGCTCAATCCGCAAGAGGATTGCGAGTAGATACTAGTTTTCTTTATTTTTCGTTTATTTCTTTATTTCTTTTATTTTTTTTAAAGACTGAATTCCGCAATTTCGTTGGGTTCTTTAAGTTAGTGTGTAGCGAATGTAAACTTTGAACATTTATTACACTTTCGCACTTAACTTATAATTTATTTCTTTTGGATATTTTCAGGGTCATTACAAAAGTCATATCCAAGGGTAGGGTTGACTTCCACTCCTAAGAATCATTCAGGGCACAGAATCATACATTGACCGGCACTGTCGACAGCTAACACCGTTACGTGAGTGGTTCACAACAGATTTGATTCACTTTTCACATCTGTAGGCCTTCTTTCTCTTTGTATTCTCCTTGCTTTCACCACAGTCACACGCCAAAAAGGTACACACACACTGTAACAGCCCCGAAAATTTAAAAGGAAATATATATAAAGAATATGAGTGCGGAAACGAAATAAAAGATTCTGATTAATATCCCTTACACAATAACTTAAACGTACTAACAATATCAAAAAATAAGTCCTCTAAAGAAAATACTAGAAATGAAAGACTATAAGGAAATTAGTAAACATCTAGGCATCTACTCGCCGTCTTCTTGTGGATCGAGCTCGGGAACCAAGCCCTCCTGATCTGAAATGGTTAAGTAAGAAATGAGCTACACTACCCCAACCAAGACATCATATTATATTACTGTCACAGAAGTAAAGGTTGGTAAAGAACCAAAAATAACCAATGGAGCACAATTTTGAATAAATTTATTTATCAATAATCAAACCATTTACCGTCCACTTATCTTAGTGAGATTTATAAAAACAACCCATGAAAACAACAACATCATAGATATCATGAATTCATACATAATCTGTAATATAGCACATGTCATACTTTCATATTTCAATCATCAAACAACAGTTGCTCCCTTTTTATCAGCCTACTAGTATCCATGAGGATCCATAGGGGTCCCCGCTACACGTGAACCATTTCCTTAACAAACTTAATTTCTGGGGCCGTCCCCATACCCCGTCCAGTATGGGCACCAAACAATAAATCTCAATACCCCGTCTGGTATGAGGGTGAAACGGGCCGTCCCCATACCCCGTCCGGTATGAGCGCCAAAATATTTAAAGTCTCCATACTCCATCCGGTATGAGACAACGTTCCCGGTAGGGTTTCCTATGGACCCAGTCCGTCCACCATCTCCCAAGATATCTAATAAGACTGTCAACTTATCCATTTATCAATTCACACCCCTTTCCTATTATTTATTAGTTTTTCGTTTCCCACATAAACATGAATACTAAAGCAATTAACGAGTATCCAACAAGGCAAGCATATCATTAGATTCACAAAATCAGACCGAAATGAAGTAAGTAGTGATTCATGCATTCAAAACCATAAAATAAAATAAATCAGATACCAAAATGTATTTAAACTGTAAAACAAATCAAACAGGAACTGACAGAGAAATATGTCCAATTCGGGCTCCATTAGCAACCGTAATTAATTATCATATTTACTCAATTTGTACAAAATACAGTTTTATTATTTATTCAGACTTCAATCCCGTGATAGGAAATAGGGTGAGGGGTCCTTACCTAATTCGATGTCGAAAACTAGATTTTCACTGCGCCTACAGGCAGTTCTTAGATTCCCTGAATTTTTTTTCGGGAACTGAAACGCGCTTACAGTACCTACACATGTCCCAAATAACTCAAAAATCAGACCCAAGACCTATTCAGCCAATTTCAGAATTTCGGCATGGCGGCTCCATCGTGCTTAGGTGACGCGGCGACGATCCACCTCGGATTGGCTGTTTCTGGCCATTTTTGGCCGAATTCAGCCAAACTTGCATTGGTTCATGTGAGAAAACACCCCTAAGGCCCTCAGTGGGCCGAAAAAACACCAAAAATCGAAACTTACCGGCGACGGGACTCTCCGGTACGGCAGCTCCTCCGGCTCGCATCGTGATTTGGTGTTTTTCTCTGGTCAACCTGTAGAGGAGGAAACGGTGGTCACAATGGTGAAAAAATTACATCGAACGGGAATCGGGAAGGACCTCATCGGAGGTAAAAATTGAGAAATCTCGCGACGGCATTTTCCGGCCAATTGGCCGGTTTTTTTGCTCCGATTTGACCATAAGTGGGTTCAGCATCGAATTATGAGTCAATGGGAGAATTTTCACCTCGTTTGGAGGCTGAAAATTGCTCTGGTGCGGCGGCGGGTGGCGGTGGTTTGCTCCCCGGTGGCTGGGCTGTGTTCTCTGGCGAGGGGCTCTAGCGACTAGGGTTAGGGTTTGGGTGCGGATGAGATTATTTATAACCATCTGCTTTTAATCTGAGCAGTCCATTTAGATTCAATCTGGACCGTCCGATCGCGATTAAATAGAAAATAAATCTGGACCGTTCATCGCGATGCAATCTGGGCTGTCCGTGCGCGATTCAATCTGGGCCGTCTGTGCGCGTGCAATCTGAGCCGTCCATGCGCGCAGGAACGGATCTCAGCCGTTCGATATCGCACACGCGGATCGCCCACGTGGCTCCCTTCCGCATGGCCTCCCGCGTCAGCATCTCTGCCACGCGGCGTGTCCTGGTTGGCCAGTGCTGCTGACGTGGCGTAATTTTTTTAAATTACGTTTTGACCTCCGGTTTTTAATTTCTTTTCACTTTTTTTTGTCATCAAAACGAGATCATTTTCACCTCCTCTTTTTCTTTTCTTCGTATCAAAACAACATCGTATTTGGGGTTTCTCAAAACGACATTGTTTTGACTTTTCCTATTTTTAAGAAACACATGGGTTGTATTTTATTTTTCTTGGGCCGCAGTGTTACAAATTTTCTTAAGGATGACTTTAAAAATAAACTTAGGGAATCTTTTTCTAAATATAGGATTATAATAAGATAACTATTTTACATTATTATTTTTTGTGAACTGCTTATAAATTGTGTACTTTATTCTTATTAATGAAATATTATTCATGTTTTTTTTATTTATTTATGTATATATATGATAATATATTTTTTCTCTTATTTGGCATGCATAAATTTTCATAAAACTAAAAGGTCTTAGTAAATAGTAGCACCTTACATGATTAATTATACTAATAATAACCAAATATTAAAATATTAGATGATGATCAGAAACATAATGTACTTTTGATTTTATGTCTAATATGATATTATTATTAGCATAATTAATATATGTTAAAAACGTATATATATGTTATTAGGCATTAAGTAATGTGCATAATATCTATATGTATAGAGAAATGACATATGCGTTAAAAAATATTATCGCAGAACTCAACAAAGGAGAAAAATTGAACGGCGATAATTATGAGATATGAAGTATGAAAATCCAATATTTGCTTACAAGAGACTCTGAAAACTTTGAATGAATCTATGAATGAACCTTAAGAAGAGAACACAACCCAACATCGGAAGGACCACACAACTTTTGAGACTTATAAGAAAAAGAACTCTCTCACTTGTATTATGTTGCTAAGCAATACATAAAATTACATCATGAGAGAGTTTAAGAAGTATGACCTAGCTAAGGACATATTGTCCATATTAGCTCAAAGGTTTCCCAGTATGTCCTTGACTAAACTTCAGTCACTTACTATTAAGTTTGACACTTATAAGAAACGTAATGATCATATAATGAAAAAAATATCTAAGAGAAATGTCAAACATGATAAGCGAGCTGAAAAATGCTAGTCATGTTCTTATTGACGAATAACAAGTCCAAGTCGTGATTCGTTCCTTACCCCAAAGTTGAAAACATATGAAGATCCACCTAACTTGTAATGAAGGCATTGGATCTCTTGAAGATGTCATGAGACACTTGGAGATAAAAGAGGATTGAATTGAGGCTAATAAGTTAGGTACTGATGTGTACATAGCCAGTTTTAGCTCACAAGGTGCTGTTGGACATAAGTGCAAGTTCCATGGTGGATCCTAACAAAAGGGGACAAGGGGGTTCCAAAGCCAATAAAAAAAGAAAATTTCACTAACAAGGGAAAGAAAAATGTCCTTTCAAGAAGAAAAATGTAGCATATGTGAAATGCTGTAACTGTGACAATAAGGTATATTTTGCTCGCGATTGTAATAAGCCCAAAAAAATAAAAAACTGATTTGCATGTATGAGAGCAATTTTAATTTTAGTTATGTCTTTCTAACTGAATCTCATCCTTTGTGGACTGTAGACTCAATAACCACAGACCATATAGTGAAGGACATGAATGCCTTAGTAGATTTTTGACGCATTTCATTTGAAACACGATGGATATATATAGGAAACAATTCAAAAGTAGAGGTAATGGGTATTAGTACATGCAAGTTGGTGATGCGTGAAGGTCGAACCATGTTCCTACATGATGTGCTGTTTGCTCCAGAAATTTGTCAAAATTTAATTTCTATGTTTCTTTTTCTTAAACTTGTTTTAAATTTGAATTTTAAACCTAGTGATGTAAACTTGTATTTAGGAACAGGCTATTATGGATATGGTTATTTTTTAAATGGGTTTATTTTTTTATGTTGACTATAATATTTATGATTTTAATTTTTCCTTATTTACATCTTCTAATAGTATTGGAATTGATGTGAATATTTGGCATACAAGACTTTGCAACATTAGTCAACAACAAATGAATAGATTAGCCAAATAGGATTTATTGGAAAATATAAAAAAGTAGAATTGTCTACTTGTGAGCATTACCTAGACGGAAAAACAACAAAAAACAATTTTAAAAAGCCGTAAGAGCAATTACCCCATTGTAATTAATTCATTCTGACATATATGATCCAATAAATGTGAGGGTAAGGCATGATGCTATTTATTTTATCACATTTATAGATGATTATATTCAATTTGGTTATATCTATTTGATATCTCAGAAATCTAAAGCTTTTAGTTGCTTTCAAAAATATAAGAATTTAGTTACGAATCAATTAGACAATAAAATAAAATCTTTAATAATCGATAGAAGAAGATGATATTTTTCTTATCAGTTCAGAGAATTTTGTGATGAAATGGGAATAAAACATCAGTTAACTATTCTAATAATACCACAACAGAATGGTGTTTCATAAAGAAAAAATAAAACCTTGCTTAAAAATGGTAGATATATGATGACACAAGTTAATTTTTTAATTACCTTTTGAAGTGATGCATTATTATTTGCCACATATATCCTTAACCGTTTACTCTCAAAATCAGTTACCACTACACCATACGAATTATGGACTACCAGAAAACCAAAATTAAGTTTTCTAAGACCTTAAGGTTGTACTACCTATGTTCATGAATCTTTCCATAAATATGAAAAATTAGATCGAAGAGAGAAGAATAGTATATTTATAAGATATTTTGAACAATCAAAAGGATATGTGTTCATAGGCACGAAATAATTGTCATATAACTGAATTTAAATCACGAGATGTTACATTCTTGGAGAATGATTTTCTTAAAAATAGTGAGATAGGTCAAGACTTATCCATATGAAACTCAAGACCAAATTATTTTCACCCCAAATATACAAATGGACCCACTATATTTAAGTGGGAGTTATATGAGATTCAATGAACCTATTTTAATTGAAACCCAATCACAGCTAATGGTGGGCCCAAGTATGGAAATTGGTCCCAATCGGAGTAACTTAGAAGAATCTCAAATACGTCAAACAAATAGGAAAAGTGTTTCTCGTCACTGTTTTGAGATTGAAGGGGAAATATTTTTAGTTACTCTAGAAGATTATGAGGAGTCAAGGAATATAAATAAGGTATTCAAATGCTTTACAAAGGAAAAATGGATGAAAGGAATAGAAGAGGAAATGGAGTTCATGAAATCTAACTTAAGTTTGGGAGTTAGTCGATTTACCTAAATGATGTAAAGCCATTGTGAATAAATAAGTTCTCAAAATTAAGCATAAAGTTGATGGCAGTATTAAAAAATACAAAGCTCGCTTAGTTGCAAAGGGGGATACACAATATGAAGTAATAGATTATGAAGAAACCTTTTTACCTATTGTTAAATTTACCTCAATCTGATTATTCTAGCTATAGTAGCATGCATAAGTCTTGCATTACATTAAATGGATATAAAGATTGTTTTTCTCAATGGAGAATTAAAAAAAAAGATTTACATGGAACAATTAGTAGGTTTCATTGAAAACGGCCAACAAAACAAACTGTGTTTAGTTCTAAAGTCAATATATGGCCTTAAGTAGTCTTCAAAATAATGGTATATTCGATTTCATAATGCAATAATGTCGCATAGCTTTAATTTAATATGATTGAAGAATACCATTGTGTCATCTCATTTTGAGATAAAAGATATAGGAGAGGCTGCATATATCCTTACAGTTAAAATTTTAAGAGATCATTCAAAAAATTCATCTTTTTCATAAGAGTCATATATTAAAAAGATTATTAAACGATTTCATATGCAAGATTATAAACCCATTGATACCCATATCACAAAATGTGAAGCTTTAATCCCTAAAACACAAAAAAAAAAGAAACAAATAAGTAAAGTTCCTTATTCAAGTGCAGTTAGAAGCCTTATGTATGTTATGATGTGTACAAGGACTGACATAGGTCATGCAGTTGGAATGGTAAGTAGTTATCAATCCGACCCTGATCAAACGCATTGAAAAATGGTAAAAAGAATCCTACATTATCTTAAAGGCACAACTGATTATTCATTGTGTTATCAAGGGGTTGATTTACACTTGAATGGCTATACAGATATTAATTGGGGATGAGATTTAGATGAGAGAAAATCTATCTTTGGATATGCTTTCTTACTAAATGGTGATGTCATATCATAGAGTAGTAAGAAACAATCATGTATAGCCATTTCTATAATGGAAGCTAAGTTTGTAGTTTTCTCAGCTGCAATACAAGAAGCTATTTGGTTAAAAAGGTTTATGGAGCATTTGAGAGTCAATAATATTGCTATTGAATAAGTAATTGTGAATTGTGACAGTCAAACAGTAATAACATATACAAAGATCCCAAATTTTACGGAAAAATAAAATACATAAATATTAAACACAATTTCATGAAGGATATAATTGCACAAAAAAAGTGAACATGAAGTATACATCTACGCACGATATGGTAGTTTACAAAGTCTATACCAAGATATACATATTATAGGCATGTTAACTCTAAGTGATAAATGTACTTATATTTTATATATTTACCAACCATGTTCACTGATTATGTTACCAGTGAAAGACTTTGTTTTTTCTCTCTTATTGACCTTATTTACATTTGTGGTAGAGCATGCATATATAAACATGTAAACATATGTTGTATATATCTATATATTTAGAGAAAATATGCCGGATAGATATAAAGATTGATCTTCTCACTTAGGCAATCGCCTTCGTCATTTGGTATAACAAAGATAAGACAAATTTAAGCTAATTATCTAGGTGACAATTGAGAGCTAGCTTAAATACTAATAATTATCGCCACTCATCAGAATAAGGAATTAAGAATTAAGTCATAATAAACTTGCTAAATTTATGACATTAAGTGAATAAACTTGCTAAATTTTATTACCATATTAGAATTCTGAAAAGTTGAAAAAGTATTTATGTGAACTCAATTTAGATATTGAGTATATCTGACTACAATATGTATGGTATTTATAAGAAATAAAAGATATGCACTTTACGGGAAACAAGAGAGTATTGTAACATGTGATTTATACCACATGTGCAAATAATATGACCAAAGGGTAATAAAAGTGATATCTCAATTTTAATTTCGTGTAAGATCTTGAGATTTTAAGAGAATCTCATCTAATACTCTCATGACTCTAATTTGTTTCTTGAATCTTTTAGTTAAATCTCGCCATCTTAAGATATAACCAAAATATCATGAATGATTCGATCTAATGAGATATCTCTAAAAAAAATGAATTAAATAAAAGGTAAGAGAATCAAAATAAAATGAAGATCATAATTTAAAGAATATATCACACCATTGATGTACATTTATTGGCCGACCAATTATGTTTATATATAAAAATATAATTATAAATATACTCGATTTATTAGTTAAATAAGATCGTTAGAGATATAATATAATATATAATCTAGGATATACATACTCCAAGCTTCACTATTCGAGAAATTATATAGTCATAACGAATGTATAACTAAAGTGCTCTCAAAGTATACATGGTCGCACAACCTATTTACATATAAATCTTGTAGAACTGAAGAGAGCGGTGGTCCCTTCATGTGTGAGTGAGAGATATTGAATTTAATTGGGTAGGTCAACCATAATGAGACCCACCCGATTTCATTAATGGTAGTTAATTACCACATCCAAAAAAGAGGAAGAAATTGCCTACTTAATAATTTGTAAAAAATAGAGAAAAAAAAAGATACAAAAGAAAAAGAAAACGTACTGAACAAAAAAAAAAGGACTCTCACTCTCTCTCTCAAAAAGTTCTCCATCTTTGATTTTTTTAAAGTAAGAGGAGGATTTTGTTTTGTTAATTTATTTCTTCAAAAATCTTAAATTTATATAAGAAATATTTATACTGTAAATATTTTTATATATTTTATTATTTATTAATGTGATTGTATGTATTATTATGCATATGATATTAGAAATTATGTATGTTTATAAATTATATGTTAATTTCATTAATTTCTAAAAATTTTAAATTTTTAATATTTTATTATTTATAATTTCTTTGTTACTGTACTTTTAGTTTTTTAAATGTTTATTAGAATTACCTTTTAGATCTTTTCTTTTTACTGTCAAAGTCCAAATTTTTATTAAAATCAAATTTCACTGATGTTTTAGATCTCGCTTATTCATAGTTTTTTCCTATTAAAAAATGCAGCATTACCCAAAAAAAAGGACAAGATTTTATCAAACAAAATTAAATCAGCATGAGACTTATATGATCGGAATGTGAGGTTCCTTTTGTCCTCATGCTAAACGATGACGTTTTGCTTCGTTTACGCTTTACCGGACCTCTTCACCTGACAGCCGAAGCAGGCTTCGCCAAATAGCATAGAAGTGGAAAGCAGAGATAGACAGATCAAAAGACCGATCAATTGATTGATTGATCGGATGATAGGAGACATGGAAAGGATGGTCGCCGTCGGCTTAGTCTGGGGCGCGACGAACGCCCTAATGCGCCGTGGCGCGCTTCTTTGGGACCAAACGATTAAATCGTCCTCTGCTCCACAGTCAAATCCGCCTAACCTCCGTCGAAAGATCTTGGTTTCGTTGGAAAGTTGGGTCAAGCTTTTCTTGTTTTGGCAGTACTCGCTTCCGTTCTTGATAAACCTATCGGCCTCTGCTACTTTTTTCGCTCTCATAAGCGATGCGCCGATCTCGTTGGCTGTTCCGGTCACCAATGCGACGACGTTTGCCGCCACTGCCATCTTTGGAATGCTCTTGGGAGAGCAGACTCGGGTCAGGCTCGCTTTGTTGGGTACGGGCTTTATTGTTTCGGGTATTTGGCTGTGTATCACATGACATGTTCATATTCTCTGAAATTTTGATTCAATTACTCATTTGCTTGAGTATTTTTTGATTCTAGAAGTTAACAGGTTTTTTCTTTCTTCCCATTTCGGGCATCTGTATTTGGACACTGAGAAAAGCAATGTATTAATGGGTAATTGACTTGGATCTAAAGCTGAAATTTTTTAGTTTTTTGGAGTTTGATGTATTGGTTACGAACATGCCCAAGAGCGTAATTGCCTAACTTAAAGCATACATTTCTTTGTCATGTTGCTTTGGTAAATATTTGGAGCGAGTATAAATTTTATGAATGATCTAATATGGCTGTTGGTCAGCGGGAGAAGATGTGACTGTAGGATACTTGATTGGGCTTTTACATATCACAGCTTTCGAATATCCACCGTTAGGTTTGGCCTCAAGTCATCTATTAGAATGCCCTATATCATGCATCTCCAATTTAGTCTAATATTTAATTCAGCTAATGGTCTTATGTATTCAGCATGCTGAATCTCCTATGCTTTTGTTTGAAGAAGTAGCTTGACTAAAGATCAGCAAAAAAGTTGGTTTCTCCCTTTGTTTTTATGCGTAATTCAAAGTTAAAATGTACTAACTGATTTTTTGCCTCACAAGCCTGTAGAGTTTGGTTTGGTCTATTGTTCTATCTACTTGTTATCAAGCTTCATATTTTTCTTATCAGAGTGATTCACATTTGATTGACAGAACAAAACACAGAAATTGAATTATATTATTGAAGCACAAGAAAAAGAATTGGATTCGATGGATTCAAACACAGGGATTGTGGAGGGTTTTGATTTCTCATCAACTGACAAAGGGGGTAAAAACACCAATGATGGATTTGCCAGATTGTTCATCTTTTGCAGAACAACTCTAGGTTCCTCTTGTATTGCCTGACTGCAGATATTAGAATTGCTGTTTTAAACATTTGGGAGGAAATTGGCCATTAAATGTTTTTATATATTTGTAGTAGTTGTAGATCATGTGGTTTTTTCTAACCCAATTCAGCTGACCATTTTTGGCATTGCTTAGTTGGCTGCATGGTTTGGAGGTCCACCAGTTGGCAGGGTATCTGGACGTGCATTAAGTAATGCTGGTTGGTCCTTCCCAGGGAAGCTCTATTCTGAAATCCAATGGAATCTGGCTAAGAAAGGTGCAGTATTCCAGTTAATCTTGTCATGTCCACCTCTGGTTGCCCAGTTATCTGCATTCTGTATCTGGAGCATACCTTCATCCCTTTCTTATTTGGGTAAGCAATCCCTTCATTCTCGTAGTTCTTGAAAACACAGATTGTATATTGTTGATGTACCACCTGAAATTACAGTTGTAATCTCAAAGTTCTAAAATTTACATATAACTCCTGGCTTTGTCAAGACTTGACTAATTTTTCAAGTGAACATGATGAAAAAATTTGATATCTACTAGTTGTGCAATTTAATGAAAATATATAATGAAAGTCAGGTATCTATAACATGAAGTTACATTGCATGAGTGTGAATGGTGTTGTATGGAAATTAGCAGTTGGATCAAATCAAAGATAAAATTCCTATTCTTTCTTTCCAGTTCCTCGAGTGTATATATTTTTGTGGATACTGTGATTCTCCGGATCCAATTCCGCAGGAACTCGAAATCTATCTCATCGTGACTTTCTCAGGTAGAGGATAGCTGCAAAACTTCAAACAGAGAATTCGTAAGTTTTATTTTTTAGATTGCCAGTTCATTATCCACGGTTTCTCATTTGAGAAGAAGATTTTCACATGGAAATTTTAGGAGTAACAGGTGCTTTAGCTGTTATTTTGTTTGCTTTTATTCATTATCACATGATCTCCTATGAAAGCATTTAAGATTGAAGACAGAAGAAACAGAAAACAGATAGTTATTTATGCTTTATTAGGTTTTGTTGAGCACGCACTTAGTAGGCTGTAACTGTTCCAGCAGAATTCCCAGGTGCTAACTTGATCAACATTTTAATCCTTCCAAATAAGAAAGCTCTTTTGAATGAATACCAGATAATGAAAGTCTATACCTTGGTCAATGTTAATTCAAGTGCCGGGAAAATGTTTATGTTATTAATTTAATTTGTCTATTTACTGATGCCTGTTAAAGAGAATCTTGTATCTGCATTGTTATTGACCGGAGCAGGTAGAAGCTTCATGCCCAGACTTTCATATAAAACAAGTTGAAGGTCATCGTTATTGCCCAAAAATTCGGAATGGTTAGCACCCAAGGTGATGTACATGCTGTTTGGGAAATTAGCAGTGGCTAAGAAGCTATTATCCAATGCAAATGCAGTGATGAACAGAGCCATCAAAAGAGCTGGGAATAGCGTCATATCCACTCTAATGAAGATATTGTGTCGCCCTTTAGCTTCCTGTCAACTAGTGTAGTTGGAAGGAGATGGTTTCTGTCTAGTTTCTAGGGGGTTTATATAAGTCGCCCTCTAGCCAAATATTCCCCGCTAAGACCAACCACGGATTTGGGAGGTATTTGTATTTTTTGTAAGAAATATAATATATATATATATATATTAAATCTGGGCCTTATAATCACGGTCTTTGACTTCCACAGGAATCAATTGCAAAAGCAGTTCTGATCTTATTTATATTACATCCGTAAGAATATAATACAGTGTAAAAGAGAATCCGAAAGGGGATATTGAATCTAGTTTTTGTGTTTGTATTTTCTTGTTACGTCATAAGATTTGGTTATTAGTTATGTTCCTATGAATAAACCAATGGGTCACGTAGTATGCATGTAACTACACACACACACACATGTATGCAAAGACGCCTTTTTTTGTGCTAGGTCTCAGATTTCCTTGCCAACATAATATAGCTTGCCTGATTTTTCTAACGGCTGGAGTTACATATATATATATATATACCTCACTTCAATTCCCAGGAGCTTGTAATTGAAGAATTCTGCACGTTATAGTATTTGTTGAGAAAACATATTAGCTGACACACGGTGGAGATGAATATGGTCGATCGTGCATGGGAGAAATGCCGCCACGAACAACATAGCTGCAGACTACCAACTTACCTGCAGAGATAGATGATATATATACGTATAAACCTTATAGACGCGTGCTGATGACAAGCTTATTTTATATTTCAACGTAAAGTTTCTTGGTTAGTGATTAAGTTAATTTGGAAAAAGAAAAAGGAAGTAGCTAATCAAGAGCTTAGGTTAATTTGGAAAAAGAGAAAAGATCTAGCTAAGTTAATTGTTTAATCCTCACAGAACTTTCGAATTGGTTTTACAGTTATGGACTTGTACGGAAGTAGTATCTTATCCCCCAAAATATTACAGCCTCTCAAACAACGTTTTCAATAATACCGGCAACTTTGGGAGGCATTCAAAATATATAACCTACAAGATCTGAACCCACTCGCCAACACTGGGTACGCCGCGGTACACAACAAACAGAATGTAGTACCCGGGTGGAGCGATGTTACCGGAGGGGGGTGCCACGGCGGTGATGCCATGAACCCTTGGTACAATGTTGGGGAGCACATCGCTGAGTCCCAGTATCAGCAGCCTCTGGTTCATGGAGATGCCGTGCGTCGTGAAAGCTGGCGAATACATTGTAATCATTATGTTATCCTTGCTTACATCGGATTCCCGAGAACGAATCTGCAAATGGAACCTGTTTCCGTACGATATGCGCTTCGGCATGGAAAACTTTATGATGTCCGGTCTAAGTTTCCTGAGCTTTGGGTCCAAGTAGGGCGGCGAGAATTTCTCCACCCTCATCTCCGTTGGGTATTCCGTATTGTAGACGTAGCCGTCATTGGTGTTGCTGCCGGCTATCAGCACTTGGCCGTCAGGGAGGAGGACGGAGGAAGAATGATACATGCGAGGAATGTTGCTTGCGGCCAGCTCCCGGAATCTGTACCCACGTTTGGCGTGTGTCATATATAATACAGGGTTCAGGTTAGGCTCCTTGGCGTAGTGCCAGCCGGCGCTACCCTGCTTGGCTCCGTTCAATAGCAACACGTCTCCGTTAGGGAGGATCATGGCGTCACCCATTACACGAGGCGTTGGCATCATCTCAATCTTCCACCTGGGATTCTGGTGGGTGATGCTTATCCTGCCGCAATCCCTCAACGCCGGCCCGAATACTTTATGTCCGGCGAGCTCGTAAGCGTTGTGAGGGGCACCGCCACAGACCAAGACTTCGGCGTTGATGACTGCTGGGTTCTGCTGGAAAAGCCTGATGGGGAGGAGAGCGGACATGCCGGAGCCGGGGTAGTTGCGGGCGCCGCCGGGGAGAACTGGGTACTGTTTGATGACCTGGTTGGTCCTTGGATTGAGGAGTATGGAACGGTCGTTGGCGAAGATAAAGACGTTGCCGTCGGTGGAGAGATAGACAAATGGATAGAGGTTGTTCTCGGATTTGTCGGTGGTTTCTTGAAGAAGTTTGGATTGGAAGATTTTTGTGTTCTTGGTTCCCTCCGCCGGAATGAACTCGTAGCTCATGGCGGCGCGTCCACCAACGACGATAAAGGAACCGTCTCCTAAAGTTGCTTGTGTTGAGTACCATCTGGGAGCTGCGAGTGCATTTGGATATTCTACCCAGTCGCAGTTGTCGCAAATTCCCAGGTATCTAACTGTATTTGCTCCTCCTTGAAAACCACCGGTTCCAACCAATGTTCCATTCACCGATAAACCTCCCGATGAGCACCACGTATCGGTGTCCAGCTGTGTCATGCACCAGATTCCGTTTTCAATTACAATCATTAAATAAATAAATAATTTTGCCATAAAAAAATCCAATAGAAAATATAATATAAAGAAGAATACAAGTTAGCATAGAATAACGAAAATAAAAGATATAACACGGATTCAACTGGTTGATGAATAGAAAAAGATAAAAAGAGAAAGAGATTATGGTCGTGGGTACCATGAGTGGCTTTAGAGCCGCGGTATTAATATCGAGCAAGACGGCATGAGCCCAGCAATCTTTTTTGCCCGTGGCCTGTTTAACAATATGACAACGCTTGCCAGGAGGCAACTTGATCTGGGAAATTCTCCAAATGGTGGCATCATACATCAACACCTTGTTTATGACGGGAAGCAAGATGGCATGCATGGCCGACACACCAGAATTCCTGGAAAACAACTCCCATTTTCCCAGATAATCAGTTTTTACAGACGATGAATCTCTCTTTCTGCCACCCTTCGTAGCCGCAGCTTCATCACCCAGAATATCTTCTCTGTGTTCCGGGAAAAAATCAAGTACATTGGGTAAGTCATGAATATCAGCCGACAGTGACACTTTGGGTTTGACGTCATGGTGGCCTGAAAATTCAAAAGAGAACTGCGCGATGGCAGAGATAAACAAGAGAGGGAGAACGGAGAGAGGTCTCCATATAGACATTGCCATGCATCCAAGAAAATGTAAACTTATTCTCTTTTGAGCTCGCAGATGCGCTAGCTGTCTCTTTTGGATGGTGCCTAGGGAAGGTTTTATACTCCTGCATTTGCTATTTTTGAAGATGAGCTTCTGATTTTTCGGTTCGGTGGAGGAAGATGCTATAATTAGACGAGGTCGTGTGGTTCTATGAAGAGTATGACGTTTCCATTTCCTGATGAGTTAATTCGCATGCTACCGTAAACCATCGGATTTGTTGCATATATGGGCTTTGACATTTGTTGCATAAATGCAATTTAAATCATCCAATTGCTTCAATCTTCCAATTTTACTTCCTTTGTTAAAGAATTTTCTAATTTTCTAACTTTCAGTACGTACCCTTCATTTTAATTTCTGTTATATATATTCTAACGACTACCTTTGTAAGTTTTACATATTGATAAATATATAATTAGTTTAATAGTGAGATTATAAGTTTTATTATACACACAAATTCTTATTTACTTTGCCTTTTTGTATATTTTTGTAGTTGATGAGGTTAATTTTGTTAGTGCAAAATGAGATATTGAACAACAAAATTATAGGCCTTCCAATAGGAGTTTCAATTTATTTTTATGCGTAAAGTATTATTTGCATCTTTTTATTTTAAAAGAATATTAAAAATGCTGAAATTTAATTAAAAACTGATTGAGTGGTTAAAAAAATATTATGTCGTGATTGATAATCAGCTACTCTTTATAACTAAAACAAACAAACCAATAATTTTAATTTTTATCTTACAATATCATTTCGATCAACTCAATAATTGAGTGCAACTAGAAAAATTCATAAGTATTTTTATCATATTTTTTCTAACTAATTTTTTTAGAGTTGTAATTATATTCATTGTATGACTCATTAAAGTTAAATTATCATTCCTAATAGAGTAATTTTCCATAGCTCTAATTATATTCCTTGTATGACCTATTAAAGATTGAATTACCATTTGTGACCAATTTTTTAGGGCTCTAATTGCGTTATTTGTATAGCCCATTGAAGGTTTGATTATCATTCATCCCCTAGGATGTGAACTTCATTAATCTATCAAGTGGTAGACTTATTCTCTATATATTATGGAATAAAGTCCATATGAGTTTACTTTTACCAGCAATTCTATTCATCCAATATTTTTGAATTAGGCTTTTGTCTATTACCTATTTTATTATCCACTTTGAATGGATTCCTTTTGAACCCTTAATAAACTTAATATCTACCTACTTGAGGTCCTTTTCAAATAATCTTTTGTTTTACTCTTAGGCGATCATATAATATCATCATAGTGCAAGGTTACCCCCTTGAATCGGGTTAAATGATGAAATTGGAATAGCGAAGTCCATAAAGGAAAACGAGATCTTCAATGTTATGAGATCCATGGGCCCATTTAAATCTTTGAGACTTGATCACATTCATGTCTATTTCTATTAGAGGCACTAGGATATTATTGGTCATAAAGTGCTAGAATTTATCTCTAAATGTTTTATAGGCAATGAACAAATTGATTTTGTTAACGAAACTACTATTGCCTAAATACCTAAGAAAGACAATGTTGAAACCTTTATAGATTTTAAATCGGTTAGTCTCTATAATATTATTTACAAAATTGTCATTGAAGTCATGGCTAACTGGTTGAAGTCAATTCTCAACTCTTTTATTAACATGAATCAGGCCAATTTTGTTGTCAATCACCAAATTATCAATAATATCATTATTGCCTAGAAGGTCGTTTATATAATGAATAAGGAAAAAGGAAGAAAGACTTCATGTCTATTAAAGTGGATATGGAGAAGGCCTATGATAAATTGAGTTGAGATTTCATTGAGGATACACCCTATATTGTTGGTCTCCTTAGTAGTTAGATTCCTTGCATTATGAGCTACATGTATCGCCTTCGACGAGAGTTGTCTTCGACGAGAGTTGTCTTCAACGGTACCTTGTTTGAAAATATTAGGCCTTTTAGAGGAATTAGACAAAGTGACCCTTTCTTACTTTATATTTGTGTCCTTTTTTCGAACGGTTGGATTACATGATTCACCACTGTGTTGCGTTAGTGATTGAAAACCTTCAAAATTTGGAGGAATGACTTTGCCCTTTCTTATTTCTTATTTTTTTATCTTAATTATATTTGCTAAGGCAACTAAGAAGCATAGGAGTATGATGAAAAAAAGTAGTTTGACCTCTTTAGTACTAACTTTGGGAAAAAAAATCAATCTTTCTAAGTCTAGACTATTTTTCTCCAAGAATATGAATAAGGATTTGGTCAAACAACTTATTGGACCTAGTATCATCCCCTTTATGAATAACCTTGATAAGTACTTAGGAGTCCCTTTTATCCATTCTAGGACCACCTTTATTATGTTTTAAAGTATTTTTGATCGGGTAAGATTCAAGTTAACTGGTTGGCAAATTCCCCACCTTACCATGGTTAGGAAAACCACTCTATTATTCCTGTATACACTATACCATTGGCCTTTTTAGCTAACTCTATTTTGAGCCATATTGATAAGCTCACTAGAATTTATTTGGGTATCCCATGTGAGGTAGAGAAGAATACTCCTTGTTAATTAGTCCAGACTCTATCAAGTGAAAAATAAAGATTGCATTGGTACCAAAGATATGAAAACCCAAAATGAAAAATTCTTAATAAAACTTGGTTGGCTCTTATTCATGAATAGAATAGTTTCTGGAACAAAATCTTAAAGGTCAAATATTTTCCTACTAAAAGTGTCCTCGAGACCAATAACACTCCCAAATTTACTTCAAAAACCTAGGAAAACCACTTCAAGTATATTTAGATACTCAAAAAGGGGATTAGGTGGAAATTAGGGAATAAAGATAATATAAAGTTCTAGATTGACATTTGGTTTACTGATTATCCCTACATCTTTCATTATAAAGGTAATATCCTAAGTCACTACCTTCATAGGAAGGTTTACTCCAACATTAACTTAGTTAGTACCTGGAATTAGTAGAAGTTTATGAGCTCTCTTTTGGCCATAATTTGCCTTGAGATTTATATTAAGATAGAGAGAGGATAGGGGATAAGATTATTTGGACTCATTTTAGTTAAGAGATCATTTTTTATTAAATTTTAGAATCTACTTATTCCTGAGCATGTTCGAAAAATGAAATGGCTTCTTATATTTAACAAACTCCTAATTAATGTTGAGAGACTCGAATATCACTTTATAAGTGAATACTAGTGTCCCATTGTAATTGTTCTAGAAAGGACACCCTTTATACAATAAGAGACTATACTATGTCCCACCAGGTATAAAAAGATTTAATTAATCCTAATTTTTGTTGATAATATTTTCTGTCTTCCTTTTAACAGATGGATAAATATGAAATTTGAAGATGAATATATGACCCATAAAATTGTGATTTAGACATCTATATTCACCACAAAGACCTGAACTTTATAGAAAAAATGCAACAAGTTTATTCCTAGTGATAGATAGGACATTAACACTCTTATTATGCAGGGACTAATTCATTATGCATTGGAAGCTCAAGCTATTTGTAATAGGAAAAGCCCTTATATAACTTGTGAGAATTCCTCGTGTTGGTTGATAGGCTCCTCATAGAGGTTGGTATATGCTCAATACTAACGGGTATGTTAATAGAATGTATAGTGCGACAAGCACTAACATCCTAATTAGAGACAACCAAGGTGCTTGGATCATGAATTTCAAGTACAACATTAGTTAAGGTAACCTTATAGAAGCTGAGATGCATGGTGTCCTTGTTGATACCATAAGATTATTGATACCATCCTCCTGAATAAGTTGAAGCCCAACAATAAGGTTGTTGATACCATCCTCCTGAATAAGATGAGATGCATGGTGTCCTTGTTAGGCTTTAGCTTATTCAGGAGGATGGTATCAACGACCTTATAGTTGAGGTCAACTCTCTTTATCTCAAACACCGGTTAATAGATAAGGTTAATAGTAGGATACCTACTGTGGATATTGAGAATAGGATCAGAGATCTAATGGTTAAAGATTGAAATATTAATACACATCTAAAGAGAATACAACACATACGCTAATAGATTGGTGCAATAGGCCCACCAAATTCTCACTAAAATTATTAGACTCCTTCAACTTCCAGATGACTTGGAGCACCTCTTATACCTTGAAAATTGCAATATTGGTTGGCCCACCTGATCGAGCGTTAAGATTCTCTTGTTTGGTCTTTTTTTGTCTATCATTTTTTGTAGTAAAAAAAAATGAAAAAAGATTAAAAATAAAAAATTTTCTCCAAAGAATACTTTTAAAAAGATGTTCAAAATTCTCTTAAACCGTATAAATAATATTAATATAGTGCGTTTAAAGAAAACAGAAAAAAAAAAAAAAAAAAAAAACTATTCGAAACAAAGAAATTTCAAATCTATTCATTTAATTATGTTCCACTTGTCATATTTTTCAAAATCCACATCTAATATATTTTTGTGTTTGATCATGTGGATTATATGAACTGCCACATTTGTTTTAGGAAATGTTTGTTTAAGGATGTGATGCACTAAATCACATCCCATGAAACATCAATTGTAGATAAAAGAATATTTTGCTTAAGAACTTTCCACTCATTTTGGGATTCCTTTCAAATATATTTTTGAAATAAATTTGCATTTAAAAACAAAAGTAAAATAACCCAAATACATTTTTAATATTAAAAGAATTAAACAAGGACATCAAAAATTTATGTTTTCTTTTAATTTTAAATAAATAAACTCTTCAAATTAAGGAAAATTTAAGGAAAAAATATTTTTTAAAGTAAGTTCATAAAAAAATTGAGCAAGAATATCTTGAATCTTCAAAATTGAAACACTATAAAGTAAACAATATTATGTACAAACAATTATTGTTCAATATTCAATCTTTAGTTACTTTTCTTCTTCCATAAGCATTATAATTTTTAGCATTTTACTCTACTTTTTTATGCTTAACACATCAACTAACTCGACCAATCAACAACTATTAGTATGAGATTAAATTTTTATCAGTCATCAAATAATAAGAATTACGTACTGAACTTTGCTTGAAAATGTTTAAGATCATCAGTAAAAGATGTCACACATGTCCTAATTTACAATGGATAAACCCTTCAGTTTTGCCATGATAAGTATTTCCTAAAAAATTGTTGGTATCATTCTCACATGATCTCTTGTTGGAATTTCTTTATGCCTTTACCACCATATGAAAGTTTTTACTTCGTTAACATTCATGTATTTGTGGACATTGTGCAAGGAACTTAACTAAGATATTTACAAAATCCAAGGATAATGAAAATAAAAATTCATAATTTCTTACTCTATTTATAACTAACTAATATATTTAAAAACCACATAAAAATTTGCGATTAGTCAAAATCAAAATAATACATTCAAAATTACTTTTTGATAGAAACTTAACTGGACCGAATTCAATCAGTTCAAGTTTGGGTTTGGCGGTGAAGACCTCACCTGAACCCAACCCTATTAGATATATTTATTATGTACTTTTAAAAATTAAAAATATAAAATATGGTTATACATTACAAATGAGCAAATAATTATATAACATTAACTATATTGGCTTGTCGACGATTTTGAGAGGGAAAACTGTTAGAATTAATTTTCTAACATCGTGTGATGTAACTTTTCCCATAATGATTAGTAATATGATTACATAATTCATATGTTTGATAGAGACTATGTCTTCATTAGTTATTAGAAGAACAAATATTCTAAGTGGTAGATCTAGTCGATTTACTAAAAAAAAAGCAGAGATTGAATAATAAAATTTGTAATTATATTCTCTTTAGATGATCGTAGTAAGATGTTATAAACCAAGTAATATTTAAGCAATTTATTAAACAGAACAAGATCTTGCCACAAAGGTGATGCAATGACGAATATAATCAAATTAAATTTTAAAATAATTAAAACTTGAATTCTATAGGAGAGAGTGGAAGTTTGTTAGTTGTTAATTTGCTTACAAGAAGTTTAGCTTTCTTTTGATAATTTGGAAAATAAGGTCCCTTTTCCCTACATATTTCGAAAATCCATATGAAGTTGAAGTTGACATGATTGGAACACCATAGAAGACATTGTTGGAAACTTCTCATACTTGAAACAAAGAAGTGAACGCAATGATACATAGATAAAATTCTCCATTAATAGAAGATAATAGCGAAACGAGTAACATTTGATGTCTTGAAATTACGTGTTAAAGGTCAAATTAAGAAGTGAGATATTAAAATCCAAAGAAAAAGGAAATACTTTAAGAGGGATAATGTCCCATTAATAAGATCATAAAAATTTTGGTAATTAAGGACAGGAACAAACTTTGTTTCTACTAAAAAAAATTAAAATAATTAATTATGTTTAACTAAAAATTAATTAGCATATTATTATAATGAGTGATGCATGTATAAATATGAGTAACTATATTGTGCAAAAAGATGCTTAAACTGGTCATGGCCCTCACTTGTTGGGTAAAGGGGCAGAAATTCCTCTTACTTTCCTGTTTAAGAAAAGTTCACAGACATCAGTACATTTCTATTCCTTTCCTTTTTTACGTCCTCTTTCCTCTCCACCTTCGATAATAATGAAATGAATCAGCAGATGAATCACCATTAATTTTCAGTCAAACTGCTTTCGTGATCATTAATAAAGCTATATGTATGAATTAAAAATAATAGATGTTTTACGTATGCCATTCCTTTTTACGAACTCAGGAGAAAATCTTGTTCTAAATCAAATTAAACTTTTCTTTTTCTTTTTTTGATTAACACTAAAATTTTGGACTACACGTACATATATATATATACACACACATTGGGTTAAACCATTGATATAATACAAAGTAGACAACTTTATTCCAAATTATATATAGTGAAAGCAAGCGAGCACATCAATGTCACTAATTATAGTGAGATGATTTTCCACTTCAGGTGAGTGAAAAGAAAAATGATAGAAAATCTGGGTCCACTGAAAAAATGAGGAAATATTACAACAGTAATATCATTTACCTTCATTTGTCTCGTAATTCTTGACAAAAAAAAAAAAAAAAAAGGAATGATTTTGGAATTAATCCTGGAGCTATATATATAATAACAATGCTTCTGTAGAAATAACGCTGAGAAAAGCCAGTAGGGTCAAAGAGACTGATCCAACTTGGACTTTAGAGCACACGTGTTAAGAGAAATTCTGAATTGGTTCTCTAAAAAGGTTAAGGTGAATGCTAGTTAACTGTAACTGTAGGTGTAGAATGCAAAGATTTTATATTATAATGTAATACAATGTAAATAATTTTTTAGTAGTATGAAAGATAATGTAATTATTTATCACTTTTTTTTTTTTTAATGTGAAGTAAATATTTTATTAGATAAGATAACAAATAAATAATCGAGAAGGAAACAAGTGCAGTCCCAATATGTCAAAAAACAAAAAAAAAAATTATATTTAACAAATAGAAAACAACAAAAGACTTAATTTATATAATAAAATATTTTGTTACAAACTAACCAAAGACAATTGGATCGAACAATAGAACAAAGACATCAAACACTTGGCGCGATAGAATAGAATACGGAACCCCTCATTTGTATCTCAAACAAACTCTTGTTAATGACTTAAGTAAGAACCACCATATTTCACCTGCTTCTAGATTGGGTTCTCCTTCTCTACTAGAGATAGAGGATTACAAAAAGATCTCATGTGAAGGAGCTAACTATTAGTACTTCATCAACTGTGAGTTTATTGTGATGTTTGGTTATATCAACATAAATAATCATGTAATGCAATTGTTCATTACATTACCTTATTTGATTGCATAGTACAAAACTATTCAGTTTAACTATATTTACATAATTATAGTTATAAAATTCAAAAATATTTTAAGATATTTAAAAGTTTTATAAATACTTCTAAATATTTAAAAAATCCATTAATGATTATAAATATATATATCTAAAAAACCCATAAATATCCTTATATAATTGGAAAGCTCATAAATGCCCTCCAAGACTGCAAAAAGCTCATAAATGGCTTGATATATTTTATAAGTTTAGAAACATCACTTGATACCTAAAAATTTTAAAATGTATTTTTTGAGTACCTAATAATTTTTTGAATCTTTTTGAATAGTTACAGATGTTTCTTAGTACTTTAAGTACTAAGAAACATTTATAAATATCTAAGTACATCCTAACCTCATGGTTAAAAGGGATAATTTAATAAATTTTTTTTAAAAAAGTAAGATTAACTTTACTAAATTGAAAAGATTATGCATTTCTAATACATGTTATTTCAATCCTCTTACTACAAAATTCACATTATCAAACTTATATTAGACTAAGTTAATAAGCTAACAAGTTGAGATATTTACATTACCAAATCTAGAAATAACTTAAAGAGTGAAATGATATATAAGATGTTCAATAACACATTGTAAATACGTCACAAACATACATGAGAAAACATAAGAAAAAGTGTTGATTCATCTAATTCATATGCAACTAGAGGAAAATAAAAATAGCATCATGATTGTAGCCTCATAATAATCTTTATCCATTCAGGATCCCCCATCAATCTCGTTTTGCTTTATAGGCACAAAACAATTAATGGTTTCCTATCTTATAAATATCACCAACACATTAACTTTTTCAGTATTCTTTAAATGTTATGATATAAATATGAATTTTTATAAGTGTAGATCCAAAACACAAACATAAAAAAAAAAAAAGAATCACGTTCGTAAACCCGCGTAAAAATCTATCTTAAACACAAAATTCATCTTTTAAAACTTGTTTTTCTTTCTTTTTAAAAAATAAAAGAAGATTCATTGATTATAAAAAGTAAATATATCCATTATCAAATATATTTCTATGACTAAAAGTTTAAAAATAGGAACACTAGGACCTACAAATAGAAGCCAGAATTAAATACACCCTATATTACGTAATATCAATGAAGACAAGACCCATGATAAACAACTAGGAAACGAGAAGACAGACATATAAATGACTTTGGTTCACCCTTCCAAGATCGAAATAAATATATACTGCATTGACATTTATCTTATTTATGAAAAAGTAAAAAAACTATCGTTTTACAATTTCTAATTTGCCACACATAGCACAGTCGAACTTTGTGAAAAATATCAAATAGCAAGCTTTTATTACCCATTTCAAAGCTATTGATTTTTGGAAATACAAACTTAATCAACGACGTTTTTTAATTATTAGTACATCGTAAAAATTTCATTCAAAGCTGTTCATACAAAAAACTTGTAGTTATAAGCAAAAAATTGAAATATAGTTATACAAAGTAGGTCCTGACACAAAAAATTATATCTCTTAAAGCGCATATGGTATTTCCATTACTTGGTTGAAACACAAATGTTAACACACACAAAAAATTGAAAATTATCATGACATTGGCTCAACACTAAACAAGCATTAAAGTGCATTAAAGTCCGATGATAAGTAAAAAATGAGTTAGTCTAGTAATTGCATTCTCAAACTCTCCACCCACCGACCTCCTGCCCAATTTTAAAAAATAACCTAAACATACCAACAAACTGCCTTTCCCTTTTTATCCCACCCACACTCATCCCACCCATCATAACATTTAATTCCTACTTCAATCAAACTCTCTTTCACCCAGACCCTTGCTCCCCCATCAACAATTGCTCCCCCATCAACCAAACCACCTCTCCAACTTCTACCCCTCTAGAAGAAAAAGCCCAACAACTTCAAGTACACCACCCTTATTCCTCTAACTCCCACTTCATTGTACCATATTAGACAAGTCTTCCCATTAATTATGGTTTCTAAACACGTATAACATCTATATAGCCTATAAATAAAATAAATAAACTACAAACTATCTCAAAAATTCACTCAAGTCCGTATATAATTTACAATAATACTATCCCTGCACCACTACTAAGCAAAAACTATGAGATATATCACAAACAAAATAATTACATACGGCTGTCAAGCAACCACCATAATAGATAAAAATAATCGCATATTTAACAAAATGTGCAATTATATATGCAATTTCTCATTACAAAAGAAATTAAAAAAAAAAGTAAAAAAAATATCTTCCATGAAACAAGTTTGTGCACGCATGCACACGAGTATTTGAGGTTCAATATGCATGTATAAGCTTTCTCATGTAGTAACTTTGTCAAGTCAAAAGTTTTGTTTAAATTTTCTGCTGATGAAGCATCTTTATGTGAAAGTTTGGTCCTTATATTATAACTTCTTTAAAAGATCTAATTCAGTAGATAACTTGTATATAAGAATTGAGTTATATTCTGGTTCTGTATAAACCAAACAAAAATTAAAAGAACATTATGAAACTTGATGATTATTGAAGCGGTTAGTTATTTTTAACGCTTTTTCTTGTTAATGTTTGGGGACATTCACGAAGTTAAACATATTATAGATTTTAAGAGATCTACATATGGTAATTATAATTTGAGCATTACGTTGTAATAGGCCGAAAACTTGATAGATTTTGATGTTTTATTTGTTTTAGGTGTCTTTGCTATTATCTTTCTCTCTTGTAGCTTTCGATTTTCTGTGTTTAAAATATTGACTCCTTTTATAAGTTAACTTGATGATTGATATAATTTTTTTTTAATTAATAAAATATATATTATATTTATTTTAAAAAATAGTATAAATTAATGATAAAGTCTAATTTTAATAAATAACTTCATAGATAGAGTACATGCATGTATTGAAATTGGAGTTGGTGGTTAATTTGGGGATATGAATCTGATCATGTGCATGCATCCCTTGGTGATTTAAGGATAATATTTAGCTTGGGTTCAAAGAAAATCTCCGTCTGAAAAAGGATTAAAGTTTCTATATGCTTTGGTAATTGATTAAAGGAATATTTAGGATAGGTTTTCTCAAGTTTAATCTTTGATGATTAGTGAAATGATCACTTACAATGCAAACTAAAATAATTAAAACATATTACACAGAAATTCTCAACCAAGTAGCTTCACACACATACATATATATATATATATATATATATTGTCGAATCTTTTAATAATTTTAGTAAATTTGAGTTAATTTTGGGAATTATAAATAAATGACATGGATTTAACTTGATCATCATCAAAGCATAACCATGAGTTCGCAGTAAAGATTTACTTCTTATTTATTAAAAAATTTTAAAATACCAAACGGAAGAAGGTTGAAAGGGAGAAATCACCGAAGGCAGAAATAAATGACCTTATATATATATATATATATATATGCGTCTATGTTCGTATGTATATTAACATTAAACTCTATTAGTAATAGTCTACTGAATAATTTAGATTTCCATCCAATCTTCGTGAATATTCCTGCATACTTAACAGGGTATTGTTCTTATGGTAACCCTAATTTTCTGGCTTCAGACTATTAATTTGGGTTTTATTTTCTTCAACCTTCTAAGTTGACAATGCAATCGAGAGGTTAAGTTATTGGAGAATATACACATAAAGATATATATATATATATAATGTATATATGATATCAAATTGATATTTTTAAATCCTTAACATTAAACAGGTTATTTTTAAAATAACCTAAAAAATTATCTACGAGTACTTTTACCCTGGACAAGAAATTTTAATCTCAGCCTAGCTACCTATGACAAGATTTTTAAAATAAAAACTTTCTTTCTTTATTTCTTGAATTTTTAATACTTTCTTTAATAAAGTTGATACAGTTTAAATATGATACAATCAGTCAAAAAAGTTACATAATCTAGTAATAACTTTAAAATATTTGATGTAAACGAATGAAATTTTTAAATTTATTAAATAATAATACGTTATAATTAAATGTAGTTAATTGTATAATATGTATAATAAACACATATTAATAACAAAATATTAGAATTTAGGAGTATTACTATATAATTGCTACTATATATAAGATTTATTAGCGAAAAAAAATAAATAGATTTACTTACTTATGCAAAAATTCAGTTTGCCTTTCATTACATAAGATCCCCTTCCTTCCCACTACTTAGAAAACTTCAAACAAGTTCTTCACCTTCCCCAATCTGTGTACAATTTTCTAACATGAGGAAGGAATAACAACATATAAGCATAAGCAAGCAAAGACATGGATTAACCATGCCTTTCCAGTACTTAGAGTACCATAATACTTTGCTAGCCGATCCACCATTAAAGTGACAATCTAAGCTCCAAGTCTAGTTCTTGAGTGTCGCTTGACTCGGAATTTTGACTGCTTGAGCCCATTGAGTTGCTTCGATCTTTCTTGCTATTTTCATTCTATAAATTCAAATAACATAAATTGAAATAAACTAAATAAGCAGAATATTTTTTAGAATGGACAAATAATTAAGAAAAAATTATGTCTGTATCAAAATTTACCTATATATAGAGATTGTTGACTAATTTTATGTCGAAATTTTTTTTTTTTTTTTAAAAAGAAATTTGTTGTATTGTTAATAAGAAAAGAAATTACCCCCAAGTGTAGATTAAGAAGGTGCCTAGTCATGCTTGGCTGTGCTAAATGTTGGGTCTCTAAGAAGCCATGGCTTGGATTCCAACTGTAATGTAAAGCAATTGATCACAAAGTTAATGACAGACACGATATGAACTTTTAATTGATTATGAAGAACAATATAAACATGTCTATTGGGGCTCATATATATAATTGAAATTTATGTATTTTAATATATTAATACTAATCCAAGTTGGTAAACAGAAGAGCTTTTATATATATATATATATATATATATACACAGACCTTGCTGCCACAGGCGGCTGTGAATCACCATATCTGATGTTTGTCCTTTCATATTCACTTAGCCCCCCAATCTGTAAATTATAACAAAAATTTTTTAGGGTCTGCATAAGATAGTAATATCGGGAAGACAATTGAATTAGAGTTCTCTACATATCATATAATTGCAAAATGCTCAATTGGATTTGAATCTCACTAATGCTATTGATATTGTTGATTTATTTCTCTCAATTAGAACTAGGGCTAATGCCACTTGCTGTTAGTAATACAAAATATATGAAGAAATATCATAAGAGATGTACCAGGAAAATTTACATGATCAAACGCTATACATATCATATATGATTGTGTAAGCATGCAGGAGTTATGATGCTGATAACGATGATGATGATGCCGAGGAGATGAAAAAGACTGACATGACTAGATCATATAAAAACATACATATATTCAATGTAAATCCCACCAATATTTCTAAAATCATAATCATTGTTAATTATTATGCAATAACAGCTATGCCAAACGGCGATCTCACACAAGAATCAAGCGTCAAAAATTGCATATCCCTGCAGGTTGAATGAATCTAAATGGACTGTATTCATTCCTTGTAGTAATTATAAGGAAATGGGAATAAACCCAGTATTCAGATGAACGTATGTACTATACAACATATATACATACATACACACTTACCATCACGCTTGGGTGGAAACCATAAGTAGCCGAGGAGGCCGATGAGTAAGCGAAAGATGAAGACGGTGGCGTTGCGTAAGCCGTTTGCATTCTCATATCATCCTGCAAATACATACACATACACATACATACATATGTTCATTTTCAACAGATCGTCAAAACTAAAACCGAATGAATTAGTCCAAAAAAAAAAAAAAAAAGGAAACCCGATTTAAAAAAAAAAAAAAAAAGGAAAAGGAATGAGATTACATATATGTATATATAAATACCTGGTTGAAATTAGTAGGGTAAGGAGTATGAAAAGAAGGATGATAAGAAGAAGCCATTTGACCATGTAATCTGATCTTCTCCAATTGAGCAACACCAAGGCCTCTCTGTGGCTGCTTAGGCTTTTCTGAGTTGCTCTTCTTCCCTTTCCTCGACGACCCTCCGTTTCCTCTATCGTTTCCCATGTTTGGCTCTCCATAATAACTGCTACCCATTTTCTGATTTTCTCGGAATCCAAAGAGACGAACAAGGAGATCAGATGATTTATTTCTTCTTCTCTTGCTGAAAAACTTTCTGGCAGACAACAACTGGGGGGCTGAGGAATCAGAGATCTCTAAACCCCTTTTTAAGGGTGTTGGCAAACCCAGTAATTATTGCATCGCTGAATCAGATTTTCTTCAGATTTATTTCATATATATACTTAGATTTTATGCTTTTATACCTCCTGTTTTCTTTTTTTGCATTTTCTAGTACGATATATTTTGATAAATTTCTTAATTACAAATGTGAAAAGGTAATAATATTTATTAGTGAAAAATAAAACTACTATTTAAATCTAATCCCTTTAGTTATGGAGTTTCAAGGCTGAGACTTGGAAAGCGATTGTCTATGATTTTAAAAATGTTTTTTTTTTTTTTTTTTTGTTTTTGTTTTTTCCTTTTTGAGGGTTATGATTTAAATGTTTTAATATGATCAGCAAAACGCCCCCACTCGCCATACCAGCGCGTTCCTTACTTTCTATATTTCTTGATATTTTAAAATTATTAATTACTATTATTATTGTTGAACCATCAATATGTCATTCCCCTCGTGTTAAATATTGATGGCCTCTTCCTGCCCACTGATTATTATAGCCTTTTTGCTAAAGTTTTCATTTCTGTCAAACATAAATGTCCATTTTTATATATAGAAAAAATCTTCTCCTAATTGAATTTCACATGTACTTTTTAATTTGAAGGAAAAAAAAAAATTAATTGGGTGATGTGTGTGTGTGTATATATATATGGAGATTTGAGGGAGGAGGGAGGGGCCATGGGCATGTGCACGTGGTTATGGGTTCCAAATTATAAATAATAAAATTGTTGCAGCCGATCACAGTGCCCTAAAAAG
This sequence comes from Carica papaya, assembly GCF_054855325.1. NCBI lineage: Eukaryota > Viridiplantae > Streptophyta > Magnoliopsida > Brassicales > Caricaceae > Carica > Carica papaya. Next base: position 21,082,924 of record NC_142315.1, read on the forward strand.
GCCACAGCTGTAAAAATTCTATAAGCAACTTATATTTTAAGGAAGGAAATGCTTTTATTTTATTTTATTTTTTAAAAAAATTAAATTAAATTATAGATTCTAGAAATCTTGTTTGCTGCACACAAAACAGGATCGGCCCCCCAATTTTCTTTTTTATATATATATATATATATATATATTCCACCTTCACTTTGATCAATTTCCCATAATCCAATTGTAGTTTCACTTGATATTTAAATTATGCTTATATTTATATTCTATTATTTGAATAACCAAAATGTCAGCATTTATTTATTTTTATAACAAATGTTGAGATTTATATTAATAACCTTATTTTTTTCCATGACATTTATTTTCAACAGGAGTTTGCAAATATTTGTTATTAGGAAGATGTATTAATAATTTATGTTGTCACAACGTTATTATTTGAAACATGACAACATAATATAGGTTTAAGAATATGATAAGTTTGAAAATTAATTAATTGGGGAAAATTATAGATTAAGATGTCATGTGAGGAATTTGGATTAGAGAGAGAGAGAGAGAGAGAGAGAGAGGAAATCTAATTGAGCTGTTCCCCGCATGATTTGTGGGGTCATATTTATTTTATGAGTTGTTATGTGGTGGAAAGTGAGAATCCATCCAATTTCTTTATACAGACATGTGAACTCTTACAATTTAATTGCCAATCAAACCCCCCAAATTAATCAATATTAATGTTAAACAAATACCATCTTCAAATAATTAATTTATATATATATACACACACCTAATCCTCTTTATATAGCTATTAGGCTTTTAAGAAGCCTAATGGTCGCAGAATTTAATTTTACTCTGTACCAAATGCTACCCTATATATATATACGTATCAAAATTATGATGCTGACTTTCCCCCTCCCCCCCTCCTCAAAACATAATTTTAATGCCTAGATATACTTTCATTTTCTGGCTACATATACTAAACCACAAAAGCTCAACATCATACATCACGTGTTCTTAATGAGATCAGTCAAGTGATATAGATATTACATAATCAGATTTTTCATACATTCAACTTAAACATATGTACACACAATTTAATGTTGTGGTATCACGCATGCTATAATAGATTCCATATGTTATAGATAAAATTGGGGGAGAGACACATATTTTATGTCTCTTGATAAAGAAAATGACACCAATATTTAATTAATCTGGTTTTGAGTTATGAAACATTATATATAATTAGCCCAAGTCAATAGGGTATGGATTAATTCAGTTAGTCAAATTAGATGTCCCGTTTCAATCATTTAATATTATATATATATATATATATGTATGTATGTGCATATATAATATTTTGTGTATGTATTATATGGAATCGCCCATCATTCATTTAGAGGTTTGAATTTTCAACTAGATAAGCATAGAAGGCTAGTTCCCAAAATGTTATTTATCGCCCGCAAATATTTTAGTCCTCATCATAAAGAAGCATACACACACACGTGTGTTATATATATATATATATCATAATTCAAGAGATGCTAAGAAGTCATTTTTCCCACTGAAATGCTATCTTAAAATTTTTATTTTGAAAATATTTAAATAAAAATAATAATTTATATAAAAAATGGATTTCATCGTCAATGTTAATTAATTTTTGTTTATATCTAATTTTGACTTACTGAAATTATTTTTAATTAGTAATTTAAAAATAAAATGCTAATACATTAAATCAAATTAAAGAGGATATAAAAATATATCCATCAACAAAAATAATTATTTATGGTAACTAATTATTTTTTAATTGATGAACTTCTTGTTGGGGTAAATGTAATATTATTATTGGGGTTGATATGCAACTTGTGGAAAACGCAGTTTACGTAGGAATATAATATATAATATATATATGTGTGTGTGTGTGTGTTTCAACGTAAAAGTAATAAAAAAATCCATGTCGTGAATCAGATGATACATAAAATGTTTCATTTTTTTATAATTTAACTTAATATTTTTTTTCTATATTTATTTATTAAAACAAAAAAAAAAAAAAAAAGAGCGTCACTGTCTCCTCTTTCTGTACGTGTCAATGAGAAAGCAATCTGTAAGCTAATTGTAGGTTGCCACGTGTTGCAGTTCAATATCTGACCCCTTTGAATTTTAATATTATTTTTTCTCTCTATGATAACGTAAACATCAACTAGTTTAATCCTCCATTTCAAACAAAATCATATTTTTATTTATTTATTTATTTGTTTTTTTTTTTTTTAAATAATAATTTGTCAAACAATAAATTAAAGCCTATTCAAAACTCAAGTTCATGAACTTCGTATTAGCAATGATAAAAGTAATCACACACATGCCTCTTAATTGTATTATATTATACACGTATGTATGTATGTATGTATGTATTAGTTTTATATTTTGTAGATAATAAATTAGCCATTCATCATACCTTGTGGCTAATAAAATGTTTTTTCAAGAAAATTTGCATTGTGATAAAGATCGTAAGGGTCGGAGTTCTTTTGCCTCAATTTTTTTTTTCAATCATAAGATTATAAATGTAAATATTTGAGATACAATTTAAATTAATATATATTATGTTTATTATAAAAATAATGATTAATATTATTGATTAGTTGTCTCGATAAAAAAACACATATTTAAGTATTTATAAAAAAAAAAATTCACTGAATGGATCTAATCTATTGATTGATTATCAAGCAACGAATACCTATCATAATGATATAATATACACTAATTTTATATTTGAGATAATCATATTTCCTAATTAGTATATTTAATGCCTTCATAATATCAATCTATACATATTCATTTACTACAATGATATTGTCATTAGGTATGAAATATGAAGGTAAGTGGATACTAATAAAAGATTTTTTATTTTTAGATAGAAAAAAATATTTTGTCTATAACTAATAGTATTTGACTTAAGAAATTTTCTTAATTAGAAGTGTTATAGAATAAAATAAGTTTCTGACTAAATCAAATGGGTCACACTAACTAATAATACGACATAACAATCAATAAACACAATGCTTGATATATTAATATATCTTATATTAGAAAATTATATTTTATTAAATGTGATTAATTATCAAAATTTTATTTTGAATGCTGTACATGTACTTTAAGGTTCACATATGTTTATATCAAATCTTAAAAATATGGCAAACATAATATATTTTAGTAGAATTAATTAAATAGATAATAAAATAATTGTTAGCGCTCCAAATAAAACATATGTTGTTGAACTAAAATAGCTTTTGTTTTTTTTTTTTACTTTTTAAAATTAAATAATATTATGAACAAAATAATTAATCAAAATTAGCAAATAACGACCCAGAAAACAAGGTTCGATCATCTTTACCTTTTCCTTTGGGTTGTATATTTGTGAATTATATGATGTTATAGTTATAATATAATGTAAGAAAATATTTTAGCATTCTTTATGTTGTATTATTATATATCTCTAAACTAACATTTTGACTAATGAATTATTGATTTGATTAGATTAGATAATCAGTAAATGTTCCTTAAACAATTGAATTAGCAATTAAATTTTAAAATAAAATCATCATATGGACATAATTTAATAATTACAAGAATGATAATTAAAGGGGAGAAGAAAACAAAGGATTATGTTGATTAGGTGTGATTTGATTAGTGATGTAGTTAAGAGATAATATAATATTATTGAATAATAATGAAAAATAAACAAATTAGACAAAGGTTAGTGGAGAGAGATGTAGAGAATATATCGCATCTACTGTAGATTGTGGGCACATGGAAACTTACACAGAAGCTGCATTACTCCACACGATTTGCAACCAATATTATTTTTATAAATTACTTATAATTATTATTATTATTATTAATTTTTTAAAAAATAAAAAAATAAATAATCCCTGGGAAAAACGCTGTCTGTGTGTTGATTAAATTATATGATGGAGTACGATTGGGGAATCCATTCGCGATCCAACTGCAACACCAAATCAACCTCAATCCCATTTTTAATTAGATTCTTTTCTTATTTTTTATTCACCTTAATTTACTATACCTACACTTGTATCTACATATTATATGCTTTTTTATTTTATAATAATTATAAACATCATCTTCGATTTTTATATATTTTTTTATTTAATTTCATCTTTAGATTAATTAAAATTGCATGTTATCGATTATATATATATACATCTCTTCAATTAAATTTTAACAAGTGTATTTCATATGTATATGTATCTTCCTTGTTTATTACTAAAGATACTCAAATTAATATATATACATATAATTTATAATCTAATTTTTTAAATATAAAATTTAAACTCGAAAGAGTATCTAGGAACTTTAATTAAGGGTAAATAAATCAATTAAATTATTACAAGAGAATCCCTCAGATTCTTCAAAAAAGATTGATCCAATATTATCACATCATCAGCCATTGTGATGCAATCTTTACTTTTATAAACATTCCTTTTTAGTTATCTTTCAATGTACTTCTGAAGGATACATATTATATATGCAATAATATCTTTACATATTATATTACAATTATTCTCTTTGATTCATTGTTTGTATATGTATCCCCTCTTTATACACGTTAATTACTATATATATATATATATTTATTTATTTATACCTGCTCTATCTAGCTAATGACTAACCCAAAAAGCAAAAAAAAAAAAACTACGATCATAATTAAGGAAGCTTCTCCCACCCACTTATTAGTTTACTGGTAATGTTTCGAGATTTACTAATTAATGAGAATTAGGGTTATTACTCAAATCGTAATTATCTTTAGACATCAGTATAAATCTTTAGAGTTAATTTGATCATTCATGTACAGTATATACACGGCTTTTGTATAATAAAGTTGCTATAACTAATTAGATCCTACCATTTATGATATTTTTCTATACAAATTTTTTGTTGCATTCAATTTGGAAAAATTAGATATAATTTTTTTTATTATTATTTAAGCATATCTTCTAGTTTTTTTTTTTTTTTTTTGGGGATAATTTTCCACGATTAGTAGGTAATATGTATATATCCATAATTTTGTCTGAATTCTTTCATTAATTTCCCCCCTCTTTTTAAATCTACTAATTAGTTCTCAAATATTTTCTTACTTTTGATTAATAGAGGATTTGCTATTTCATTCCCACATACAGACACGATCAACTTTAGATTTCCCATTTCATAAAAGAAGAAGAAATCAAGTAAATATTCATAAGATTTGCATGTATATATATATATATATATTTAGAAAGTAAATATATACCCACATCTGCATATATATGTAAATCAATGCATGCAGCTAATGGTTTTCTCCCCTATAAACAAAACAGGTAATTGTCCGGTATTGCATTTTGGGTATGAATATATAAGTCACTTAAACACATAAAATTTCTTACCGGAAAATATGAAGTACAAACCTAGCAATATATATGTATATATATATATATATATATATGCGCAATAAACAAGATCCCATGCTTAATTATATAAAGCATCTGCATGATTGAAGCAGCCAGCACGCTTAGATCTCTTGTACATGTGTAAGTGTATATCTTGCAAACCTAAAAAATTAATAAATGCATACACATGAATCCAGGGTTTGCCTAGTTTGAAGATTTTCTTCCATATTTTTAAAGTCCAACAACCTACTCCATCGTCAAGCTTTTATACATATACAATAAAGTTTTTTTTTTTTTTTTTTTAAGAAAAACATATAATTAATAATTAAAATATTTGATAATAATATTAATTATTGTTACTAGAAACGATCATGATAAAAATTAATGCAAGTATACAACTGGAAGGGGAGACCTCGGAAACTGCAAAGAGAGCTCTTGAGCCACATGTGGAGATGCTGAACCAGACACTTGGCTCTTTTTGGACATGGCATATATTTATATATATATATACACCCACATAAACATATATACATATATATATATTAATGTAAATTGAAAATTAAGAGGCAGAAGGTGACTGGGAAATGGTGGCAGAATTAATGCAAATGGTCCTCAATGTCTGCCATCCCACTGAAAATATCACTTACGAAACCAACATCCCCAGTGCTCTTATGATCTATCTTGGATACGGTTTTTTTGTTAGTTTAATTATATGATCAAATTTTTTATTTATTCATATAATTATCATATATAATACTATTATTACTAATTAATTTGCTTTCAACCATTGACTTTCAAATGTCATTAATATATGAATACTGTATATACATTTTCTTCTTCTATAATTTCTTATTTTGTATGTTTATTTTTTATTTAATTTATGATTTTATGGGAGATCATTAATAGAATTTATAAGAATTAGTAGAGATTTTGAAGAATACTTCTTATTCAATTTTTTGATATTCTTCTTTTATTTGTTTAGTGTTTTTCTAATATTATTTTATAATATTTTGTTTAAATTTATACCACCTTATTTGTTTGACTTTATTTTAATATTTTCTTTCACATATTTTACTATTTTCTTTACTTATGTATAATTTATCATTTACTCAATTAATCTATTATATTGTTTAAATTTATAATACTACTATTACTATTTTTTGGAATTTTTTTTAATAATTGAAATTTTGCATTTATTTTAATTAGATTAAGTACATTGATATTTTTTAATTTTTTTTCTTTTTTTACATTTTTGTTTACTTATTTTTTTTTTTACATATTTGATATGTTTTATAATAATGTCATTGTATCAAATCTTATTAAATTTGAATTTTTGTTCCACGAATAATATAGTATATATTTAATTTTAAAATTTATTTAACTTTTATGGATATTGAAAATGCAACAAAAGAAAAAAAAATTTAATATTTGTCTTTACTTTTGTTATCATTTTACGAATGGTCAAATTTTGAATATACTAACAAAGAAAATTGGCTTGAACTTTGAAAAATTAAAAGCATTATTATCACAAAAATAATAATTCTTCAAAGAGCTTCGTTGTTAGATTTTAAAATAGTAAGCAACTATAACTTTTAAATATTTTATATAAATTCTCAATTAAAACGTGCAAATGAAAAATTATTTATGACACTTTGAAATTTTTAATAATTAATTATTATCATTAAAAAAAGAATAAATAAATAAATAAGAGAAAAAAATAATAATAAGAAAATGAAACACAACATCATCATCTTCCTACTATTCCTATAATCAAGCCCATCTCAATCCAAAATCAGTCCTTCCCATTAATTTTTGAAACCAAGCCCCGCCCATGATTCCTTCTCTTTACCACCAAATGGTCCCTTCTCCAACTCTCTCTCAACTCTCATCCCCTTCCATTTATCGAGGAGGCCGAGAGAAACCCACACACGTGCTTGCAACTCTTTTGTCATAGAAGATAAGCACGGAGCTGCGCTACCTTCTGCCGCTTCGCCGTGATGCTATCCCTTGCACCAAAGAGGAAAGCTTGGAAGACAAGAGAATCAGATATCACACAAGTGTTCTGATCGATGGGACATTAGTGAAGCAGCCAGAGAGAAGCAGAGAGCTTCGTGAGACCGGCTTCTCACCGAAGAAGAAAGGAGAAATCTTCGTATCGGTTTCCTATCTAGCGATTGTGCTTTGTCAGAGGAAGACGAAGGAAGCAGGTAGCAGCGCCGAAACAGGAGGTTTGGCGTTGGCTCGGCACAAGGAAGAAGAGAGCAGAAGAGGTTTCCGTTGGAAGCTTTGGTTCGTCTATAAAAGAAGAAGAGAAGAGATTTGGCTCCTAGAAGACGGGGAAAAAGCCAGATAGAGTTCGGTTTTGGGCTGGTAAGGGAGAAAAAGAGGCTTTCAGAAGGGAAGAAACCAAGCCGAGGAAGAGAGAGCTTTGGGAAGATTTAGGACTTTCGGATTATTTAAAAAGAGGGGGCAGAAGAAGAGAAAAGAAGAAGGAGAAGATAAGTGAGAAGAAAAGACAGAGCAAAGAGGGGAGAGAACATAAAGGTATTCTCGGTCATCAGTTCTCTTTTTTTTTTTTTTTTTTTTTTCTTCTTCAACAGAATAGGTTGGATTTGAGATAAATTGGATTCATGTGTTTGGCATCTTATCCCAGTATGAATGATTGACCAAGATGGATGATTTAATTTCGTTTTCTGGTTAATTTTGCTTCCAGTTTATACTGTTTTTTTTCTTTCTTTTTTTTTTTTCCCGATAAAAGAAGAAGCTTTATTAACTGGGAGAAGAAAGAAATAATAACAAAAATAGAGAATAAGACATCCTCCAAAAATCGAACTTAAATAAACTTAACACAAGTGAAGACACCGGCACAACGCTATTTTCTAGAAATGATAACGTCTCAATTGTAATGGAGCTCCAAGATGCTGCTGTTCAGGTAGTAACCATGTGCTTTTTCCCAAAGGGAGGCCATGAAGGTGACCCTCTCCCTAAGTTCATAGGCTGACATCAACTGATCATGGAAGATCCGACTATTTCTTGCTAGCCATATACACCAGAGACTAGCAAAATGAGCACCTTGTCATGGCAGTTTAGCCTCTTTTCTCACCCCAACTCCCTGTATTCAGAATTTTGAAAAGCTATCCACAGTAGGGGGCACCACCCAGCTGAGGCTAAACTTATCCATAATATCAATCCACCTTTTCCAAGCCATGAAACAGTATAGAGTAAGTGGGAGTGAGTCTCACCATCTCTAAAACATATAACACATACACATGAGGACAAGGCACAGTTGGGGCAATGGATTTGAAGCATGTAATTGGTATTGAGGCTCTAGTTGATAGCAACCCATGAAAGTACCTTCACCTTGAAGGAATTCTAGCTTTCCAAAAAGCATTGGAAATATGGAACTGCGTGGCATTGAGGTTTTTTATGAGGTAAGAGTAGAAAGACTTACATATGAAAAAGCCAGAATGTTTTAAGGTCCATAATCAATAATCTGGTTGCAAAGTCATATGTATGGGTTTAGTATGTTCAGTAGTGTTGACATTAGAAGTTTCCCTATCAGAAAGGTTGCAGTTAAAGTGAAAGTTCCAAGATAGGCCATCCCCAGTGTTAATAGTGAAGCTAGAGACATGAGTAGTGTGTTTGGTAGACAATTGGTACGGCCTCGAAAATTTTGTGGTAAGTGGTTGGTCCCCAACCAAGTTTCTTCCGATGAAAGTGTTCTAGTACCATTTCCCACTTGTAGTTGGGTCAGGGGGTTGAACAAAGGGTGGATTTAGAAAATGGCTTTCTAGGGACTTACGTGAGTAGTGGATCTTCTGTAAAGACATTCCAAACATCCTTGTCATTTCCATGGATACGTTGATCACTTTATGCCATAGAAAGTTTGGTTCATGAGGAAAGCGCCATGATCAATTTGTTGGCGGAGACAAATTCTTTGATCTAAGATTCTCAATACCCAGGTCCCAAAATATTTGGACCGCCAACATATCTCCCACCTAACTAAATGGTCTCTGCACTCTTTATCACCTCTTCTTCATATAATTTCCTCATTCTAGCCTCAATCCTCTCTGTTATCCCAGCAGGAATCCTAAAATAAAATGGTATGCTAGATAGGCAAATGTTTATCAAGGTTACCCTTCCTCCAAAATAGAAAAGGTTTCCCTTCCAAGTCTTAAGATGCCTAGCAACCTTGCTACCTACCCCCTCCCAGAAAGTCCTACTCCTCGAGTTTCCACCTAATGGAATGCCTACATATGTAATGGGCCATGATAGCTTCTTACACCTTATTGATTCCACTAGATAGTTAACCGATTCATCTTCCACACTTATCCCTTGAGTCTGCTTTTCCCTATGTTACTTTTCAATCTTGAGATATGTTCAAACACAAGGATGAGGGCAGAAGTGTTTGATATGGACCAGTTATCATTCTCTAAGGATTCGTATCATCTGCAAATTGTGGGTGAGAGATCTCCAAACTCAGTTGTCCCACTCTCAATCCCTTTAGTATGCCCCTGTCTGTAGCCTTTGTCAAATTCCAACTCAAGTATATCCACTACAAGAGTGAAAAGGAAATTAACAATCACAGTTCCTCGGATCCATCTTCTCCATCTCTGCCCAAAGCCCTTTCTCTCCACCACTCAGTCTAAAAAAATTTCTAGCTGACCTGGTCATATGCTTTCTCAAAATCTAATTTTAAAGCTTCATCTTTATACTTTATAGGAGTTTTACGATTTAGTCGAGGATGAATATTGTTCTTATCGTGGATACTGCTCTAACACGATTCTAAGAAGCCCTTGTGAAGCCACCTGCATGTACCTTTTGATTTGCGAGCCGGCTCTCTGATTCAAGTAGAAATTTCAACTGTTTGATTCACATGATTGATCCTGGCAATATGATAGGGCTTGCAAATTTTTTTGAGAATGTGAATATGTGATGTACAATATCTGTCTCTCAATTGCTCTATTAGGAATCCTTCGTTTTCTTTCATTGGGTGAAATTGGTTGTTTTAGAATCTTGTTTGAGTATTGTTACTCATTGAAGCAGAACTACAGTCTCACAAATCATGAGATACATTTAAGCTTCTGAATGTCTAGGCATGAACATGGAACTTAATGGATGTATGAAGGCTGGGGTGATCTAATTTGGTGGTTCTGTTCTTTACTTCTAATGGGGCATGATATGTAAGTTCAAGTTGATGCCTTGCACTTGCACCAACATTACTACTGCTCATAATCTCACTGCATTATGTTCATTGTCCCTGGTTGATGCCTAAGTTGTAACCCGTATGCTGTGTTTATGTCCCCAAAAATCTGTTCTCGTGTGTAGCAAAACCTTGACCCTTTAGGAAGAAGACTTTTTATTGTTGTCTGCTATGATTATATCAAGTATGCTTTTTTTTCTTTTTCTAGTCATAATGGTAAAGCATGTTTTTTCTTTTAAGATTAAAAAAGGTATCATTGTGGGTGTAAGATTGCCCACTTTGGTGGTTTAAATGCTTCTCCATTTTCTTTTTTTTTTTCCGGGGGGTGGGGGGTAAATGCATATTTTACTTGACAGTAAGGGGTCGGATAGGTATGCTTTTTGGCTTCCCTTTTAAGCGTGTTTGCTGCCAACTTAACGATTTCTAAGGGCAATTTTCTCTAATCTTCCTTTTAAAAAAATTATGACAGAATGTTGGCTCTGCAGCCTGAATTCTTTTGGGGAAAGGAAATTCAATTGACTTGATGAATACTATGTCCTTTGCTTGATTCACCTGAAAATTCAAGCTGTTAGTGTGGTTATTGGATTGTCATCTTTGATTTTTTGGTTTAGAACAACCTTCCAAAGTCTCTTCTCAATTCTTCATGGTGATCAATTCTTCCAAAGTTCCTTTTTTTGGTTCTTTCTTTTGGCTTTGTAGTAGTCTTTCAAAGCTCTTGCTTGGACACTGGGGTCCTAAACTGAGATAATAAACAAATGAAAAGAGCGTGCCTTAATCTGGTCAATTTTCTGTTCCTTTGATTATGTAGTAAATTTATCGGCGTGGTCATTTATAGTTAAACTGTCGACGTTCGTGCTCTAAGTGTATATTTCTGCTTTAATAGTTTATGAATCTCTTCAACGGGAGATTTACTCCTTTAGGCAGTGAAGCAAGGTTGGGCTAGATTCTGTTGACCTTACGGTAAAGAAAGGAGCATGTGGTGCCAAAAAAGGTGATGGGATGAAGAGCTGAAGAGACTAGGAAGTTGGAAATGCTTTTTCTGGTATGTTGAGGGTAAGAAAGAGGTAAAAAAAAAAATGTGTTGCTCTTTGGATATGTGGGTTATTTAGGTAACAATCTTGATAGTATGGAGGATTTTGCATCTATTGTAGATATTCTTACTGACTTGTAAATTCTGGGTCTTGTATGTGGGCGATGCCCCCTTGGCATCTTTTTTAATATGCTTACCTTTATCTAAAAAAAAAAAAAAAAATTGAATACCATGGGAACTTAATGTATGTGCTAATTTGTGGGCATTCAAGTATTAGTGGGTGAAATGCCAGAGTTAAGTAGTATCTAGTATGCTATTAGCCTTTCTTTAGCAAATTGAGATTCTCTTTTGAAATGTGCACGTCTATCATGGATATCTTGCCCCTTTATTTTATTTGATACTGGACTGTCATTTGAAATTTTGTTGGAAATGTTCAATATTCGAGTTGCACATTTGTTTTTTGAAATACAAAGTGTAATGTGTATTATTCAATATCAACACTAAGGAGGTGCCAACCCATGTACAAAAAATTACATGTCAACCAAAGTATCAATGAGGTCTCCTAAATCCTCCATAGAATTGAGAGGATGACCCAATAACAAATATCCAAGGGTCTAGAGTCATCTATTCTTAATTAAATCATAACCATTCATATCGACTCGAGTTGCGCATGTGCCTAAGGTCTTTGTTGATATCCAAAACATGTAGCACATAGTTGGGCTTGCCTACATTCACATTGACTTTCAACTTAATATTCTCTTGGTCTAGATCAAAACCCTGAAGTCCTTTTTTATCTTCATCTCCTACCATTCAGATTTGCGTTCACAGCCCACAACTTTTTGGTCAAAAAGGGTTGTTGTTGGTTTCAGTGGCTTTTATGTCTTCTCTTTGTTGGCAGACCTATGAAGTGACTTTTGGATGATCAGAGTAATGAACTTGAATGCACGTGCGTTCTCTTTTTAAATGATACTCCTACAGTTTTCTTTATTTTTTTCTTCTTGTTCTTTTCCCAATGGATATATATTGAAAGTAAGTTAGCATTTTTTTTCTGGAGCATCAATTGATGCAAGAAGATTTTTTGTTCTAAATGTTTTTAGTTGATTTGTTCTTTTGGGTTTGATTGTTTTCCAATGATTTTAAGGATAATTTTATTTTCTTTTGTCTTCTGTTATTTGGCGGACCTATGAAGTGACTTTATGATGATTGGACTTATGAACTTGACATGCATGTACATTATCTTTTTAAGCAATTCCCCTACAGTTCTCTTTATTTTTTTCTTCTTCTTTTCCCTTGGTAGGTATATGATGAAAGTAATTGAGAATATCTTTTGGAGCATAAATTGATGCAAGAAGATTTTTGTTTTTTCCTTTGGGTTTAATTGTTTTCCAATTATTTTAATGATAGTTTTATATTTTCATGATTTGATTAATCATTGAATGTAAAGAATTAATACCAAATAACAATCAATAGCTTGTCCTTGTAGTTCAACTCAATAGACTAGTTCAGACCAATTGCTGTAAGTTTAAACTGTTTTGAATTACTCTTGGTTCAGTTGCATGAAAACACATAATTCCGCCTAAAAGTGATAAAACTCAAGTGCTGAATGCCATCCAAGTATTTTCTGCCGAACAGAGGCTAAGCACATTAGGGTGAATAACTCATATATAATTTTCTATGGCAGTGACCAGCTGAAAAGAATATTTCTTTGTTTAATGAGAAGGTCTACAGGACACAGCATAAGTATTGCACGTTAGCTGTACAGGAAGGTGTGTGAGAGACCAGCTGCACTGCTTCCCTTTTGCAGTGAATTTGCAAAGAGGGGGCATCTAGTTCTTTGTTGAAGCATATAGTTCATATTTGTTGTATTTATTTTTTATCAAGGATTTGACTGGCGACTCTATAATTATAAATAACTAATATCCTAGCAGTAGGCTTTAGATCTAGGGAAAGTTACGTTTGTCCCTTTAACTTCAGTCCTTGTAACAAAAACCCCTGTCACTACTTTTAATTGGGGACAATAACCTCAGTAATATTTTGTTTTTGTGACAAATACATACTTCTGTTAACTGACCCATGACGCAAGTTGGAGAAGTTGCCAAAGGATAATGGTTGACAACCAAAATTACATTATTTTCCTCACCTCTCAATCTTAACAGCTCTTTTTTGTGCAGTTTTCTTGTAAATGTAATTATCTTCATAAGCAGGCACTAGTGCGTATATATATTTGTTAAAGAAGAAGTAAATCGGAGTGTTAAAGAAAAAATAAATCAAGTTAAAGGGTATTGTTAAGAATGATTTTTTGATTGATGTATATTTTATTGAATATAGTTTTATATATACAAGTTTTCCAGAATATACAAGTAAATAGACAATTAATTATAATTAATTACAAATGGTGTAATTTTATCTATATACCCTTTAATGTGATTTACTTCATCTCTAACACTCTGATTTATCTCATCTTTGATAATTATACCATTTAATTTAAATTACTTACTCTTTAATACCCTGATTTACTTCATCCTTAATACTCCCCCTTAAGCTGAAGAATAGATGTTGTCTATTCCCAGTTTGCCAATAAGAGTTTGGAATGTCGGATTACTTACACTTTTAGTTAACACATTTTTCGGTTGAGAATTGATGCACATGTATGACGTACATATTAAGCGATTGTTAAGTTTTTCTTTGATAGAATGTTTGTTAAGCTCAATATCTTTTTGTTGTACTGGATTGTGAGCAATACTTATGGTTGATGTATTCTCATAGTATAGATGCATAAGATTTTCTCACTTGATTATAATATCTTCCAAAATTCTTTTTATTCATAGTAATTTATATACTCTTGTGCTATTGCTCGAAAATTCTATACTCAATATTGAAACTACTACTTCTACAGATGACTAGGTTGCCACGAAGGATGGTACAGTAGCCTGTAGTATAATCTTTTGTCTCTAACCGATCTTGCATAATTTGTATCAGTATAAATTTTCAGGAGAAATTTGTCATTCTTCCTAAATGTAATTCCTTTCCCTGGTGATCCTTTTAAGATTGCAAGATTTTGTAGGCTACTTGTAGGTGTACTCATTTTAGATTGTGCATGAACAATTGAGTAGGTAGATCAACTTTCCAACTAATTTTTGATGCATTTCATTGTTTATTGGTGTGTCTTCCTTTGATATTTCTAGTTTGTGGTTAGGATCAATGCGTGTGCTAGTTGGTTTGTATACTAGCTTACCAATGTCTTTTAATACGTCGTTAATGTATTTTTTTAAAAAGATAAAAATCTCATATTTATAGTGAGCAACTTAAATTCCCGGAAAATGCTTCACTTTTTATAATTCCTTCATTTCAAATTCTTTTATCAGATATTATTTTAATATTAATTGTTTATTCTCATCGTTTTGTATTATGATAATATCATTAATGTATACTAGGAGATCTGTAAATCTATTTGATGAACAAAGTGTGAACTTCTTGAGCCTACTTAAATTCCAAATCTATGCTCTTGGTGATTGTTTGGGTTCATGCAGTACATTTTTTTAGTTTATATACCTTATTTACTCTTGTTTCTCCATCAAAATCTGATGGAATATCCATATAGATATATTTTTATAATTTTCATGCAAAAAAATATTTTTTAAATTAAATTGTTGCAATTACCAGTCAAAATGTGCAGCTAATGATAACAAGATTCACATAGTGTTCATCTTAGTTATTGGTGTGAATGTTTTCTGGTAGTCTATCTTATACGTCTGAATATAACACTTTTCACTAGTTTCACTTTGTACCTCTCAATTGTTCCATTTGCTTTATATTTGATTAAGAAACTCATTTGCATTGTACCAATTTCTTGATTTTGGGTAGACTCACCACTTAATTTTGTTTTTTTAAAGTGTTCATTTTCATACTCATAAGATTTTTCTATTTGTTATAGAATAATCCTTTAGATACTATTTTAGAATGCACTCATTACTTAAACTTGTAAGAAAATTTTTATGGGTTCATGAACATTTATCAAATTATACAATTTGTAAGGTAGGATATGGAGGGTATTTGGTGCATTCTTTCTACCATTACGAGGTGCAATAGATATATCATTATCAGATGACTATATAAATTTTACGATACTTACCTTAGTTTCAGGATCAAGGTCAGATTTTGGCTCAGTACTCGACATCTTCCTCCTTATATATACCTGAGAAAACCTAGGGTTTGTTGATGAATGTTTGAGTGTGCTTTAAATGTTCTCTTGTGGAGATTAATTTTTTGGTGGGTTTTGAATGTTTTCTTGGTGATGGTCTTGAGATGTGTGGCAAATGTGGTTGGTTAAAATTAATTGAAGCCTTTGTATCCTTATCTTCCAATATATGCTCCACTTAAAGATAAGGTTGCGTAAAATATGATTCTTGTTTAACAAATATGACATCCGTAGATAAATAAAGTTTTTTGTGGGCAGATAGTGACATTTGTACCTCTTTTGAGATGAATAGTAGCCCACAAATACAAATTTTAAGACTTGGGGATCAAGTTTCGCACTCCGATGAGAATGAATATGAAAAAAAACAACACTCCCAAGTATAAGAGGAACCAGATACTTTATAACATTTACTATTGGCTAAAACTATTGAAGTTTTAAAAGAACTTTTGAAGTTAAGAACACTTGTGGGTAGACAATTAATAGTGTAGGTGGTAGTAAGGATGACTTTGTCCCAATATTAATTTGGAATCTCATTTTTGAAAAGAAAAATTCTGGTGGTGGTTAAAAGGTGATTATTTTTACGTTCCACTACTCTGTTTGTTATAGAGTATAGATGCAGGATGATTCATGAAGAATCCATTCCTGATGGAAGAATGATGAAATCGTTTGCATTGTTGGGATGGAACATTTTGATGGATGTTCCAAATTAAGGTTTTATCATATTGCAGAATTGAGATATGATGGAGTTAGCATCAAACTTGGCTTTGAGTAAAAATAGCCAGTTGACTCTGGTGCAATCATCAACAAAGGACATAAATCAATGAACTCTAAAAATATTAGGTGTATGAGATGGTCCCCAAATATCATTGTGAATTAATGAAAATAAAACTGAATTTTTTTAATTACTAATAAGAAATGTCACATGTTTATATTTTGCAAATTCACAGATATAATATTATCAATTTTCATATTATGGATTTGTAAACAAAAGGAAAACATAACCTTTAAAATGGAAAAAGATAATGCCTAAGTCTCTTATGATGGAGCCAAATTTGTGTATAGAGGCAGTGATAACGACCAATAAGGTTCTCTCAGCTGCATCCAAGTAGGAAAGTCTGTGTTTGACCTCAACATGTCCAATCATTTTGTTCGAATTATGGTCGTACAAGTCACAGTGAGAACAATTAAATGTTACTTTGTAGTTAAAGTCTTATGATAATTTACTTACTGACACAAAATTAGTGCACAATTGAGAAACATGTAGCACATTTTCTAAGATAAAAATGGGACTAAGATTAATGTTTCCT
This sequence comes from Carica papaya, assembly GCF_054855325.1. Taxonomy (NCBI): domain Eukaryota; kingdom Viridiplantae; phylum Streptophyta; class Magnoliopsida; order Brassicales; family Caricaceae; genus Carica; species Carica papaya. The sequence goes on from NC_142315.1 coordinate 21,100,082, forward strand.
TTGTCTGCAATGATATTTAGGGAATCGTCTGCGGTGATGATCTTATTCTTACTTGGACGGAGAACATATATATGGAAAAACTTAAAAATATTTGTCATATGATTGGTGGCTCCTAAGTTTATAATTCAGGAATTTTCAAAGAGTTTATCTGAGCATTCAAACTGTGTGAAAAAGAAAGCATACCTGAGTGTTCTAATACACTTATACCTATACACTTCTCAGGTTCTCTAATCGACCTCTAGTCATTCAATCTCAGCACTAAAAATAGTGAGATCGATAGGTGCTTCTTCTTTCCGTTGGTTAGGCATACGAATCTGCTTAGTAATCTTCTGTGGGTTATATTTGTATCCCCATTCTTTACCGGAGGTATTGAGCGTGCCATGCAGTTTCCAACACTTGTTCTTGGTGTTGTCTTGGCTTTGATAGAAAGTATACCAAATATTGTCCCTACTATTCGCTCCTAAAATTGCATTCTTAGGATAACCTGCTTCCCTTGATTGTTGACGAGGTTTGGGACCTTGTGAGATTCAAGATGAGCTACCAGCGAAGCGGGGTTCTAGCATGACCCGTCTCTTGCTTTCTTATAATGTTATGATGGAAATTATTTGATTGAATGAGAAAATTTGCTCTTTTGCCAATATATGGATTAATACTTGATAAATTATCTTCCTCTTTGACTCAAAATTTGCTCTCTCTCTAAACCTCTCTCATTTAGCTTCTTTGTGCGACCTTTGGTAGGTTGATCTAGCTGACCACTTCTTGTGGTTCCCATGAGTTCGTTCGGAAGAAGATTCCTTGTTATTGAAAACTAATCATTTGACTTCTGCGAAGGGAGAAAAACGGATGGTTTGTGGATCACTGAAAATGGACGTGGCTTTCGACGTTTGATTTTCCTAGTGAAGGGTGAATATGAATGGTTCTTAGATGCCCTTGTCGATTTTTGGTGGAGGAGGGAGCCGGGAACGTGGGCCAAACATTTCATGAAGAAAAACTATGACTTGTGGTTAGTATTCGGCAGGAATAGATGCAGGAGTATCTGGCATTAACGGTGCAAGGAGGTCGGCAGGTGAAGAGAATCTTCTTCCTCGGGGGGATGCAGGGGAGAGGATGGTGGAAACTAATGGTGTCAGCTTTTGAGCTTGTGGGCAGACTTGTCGAAAATCCTAAAAATGCCACCATGAACAAATCGGTTAATTTGAAGGTGACAACGAGCAAGCCGAAACCACCTTGGAAAGTCACATTCCAATGTTCGCATTGCAATGTTTTGATTAATGTTACGATGGAGGGTGGGGGATCCCTCTCATACGCGACGCCGCTGCAATCTCTAAATAGAAACCCGAATTGGATAGGGCAAGGAAAGCCCGAAGGCAATACGAGTTGGGTAGGCTCGAAGAGATAGACTCGACATGGAGTGAGAAACCCTCAAAACGCAAGGAGGGTGAGTCATTTTGAGTATAAAGGTGAAGTTTTAAAATGGTCATTGGGCTGCGTTCAAAACAATAAGCCTGGGCTGGGAGACAAGAGAAGATTCACATGGAAAGAAAAGAAAAAATGGATTGCGGGCTCAACTCCAACTAAAGGGTCAGGTAGGTATACAAATGTGGGTCCTCACACAATGCGGGTTCATAACCCGACCCAGGGCGAGTCCTCGGGTATGAAAGAGATGCCTTTACCCAAGGGTTAGATGTTTTCTGAGGATCGTCGAGACAGAGAAAAATGAGAGAAAAAAATAGGGCACGAAGAAAGGGGGAAAGTTCCGTGCGATGTGAGCATAGAAGCCCTAAATGAATCAACAAAATTGAGCAAAAGAGAAGAGGATGATCTATGTTCGACCTTATCTTCTATGGAGGACTTCGAAGGAGAAGTGAGGTCATTGTTCGATGCTTCTTATGAGGAGGAGCTGACATAGCTTGAGATGGTTAGGATTGATGAGGATGCACTGTCAGTTCACTCGATTCATGATTCGTAGATGAAGAGATCCTTCAGTTGAGTCTGGAAGGAGTAAGCATCTCAGCAGAAGAGGTGGAATACTGTTCTCACTGGGTTATCAACAATATTCAGAAGTTTAGCAAGTTGATGGGGGTGTCACTCAAAGGTATGAAAAATTTATCATATCTTTTCTTTGCTGAAATTGAAAAATGGAAAGTGTCAAAAAAGAAGAATGACCTTGTCCTAAAAAAAAGGAAAAAACTGAATGTTGGTACCCCTAGAGAACTTAAGAGACTAGAGACGTCCATTAATTATGATGGACGGAAGAAAGAAAGCAAGGCAGTGAGTGGGTTTAAGATGATTTGTCAATGTTAGGAAGAATAATATCGTGGAAGGTTCGTGGAATCAATGATAGGGGAAAAAGACTGGTAATTAGAGGTTGTATGAACAAATGGAGGCCAAATGTGGTATGCTTACAAGAGACAAAAGTGGAGGATTATTCCAATGAGATGATTAATAATATGTGGAATGTCAAGGACAAGGGATGACAAGCTATTGCTTCTATTGGCTCGGTTGGTGGGGTGGTGATTATGTGGAGGGAAGATAAGGTTACTGTTGAGTAATATATTTAATTATTTTATTATTTGTTATTATGTAATTAGGATTTTATTAAAATAATAAATTTATATAATTAGAAATTTAGTAGAATAAGAATTTACCTATCATTAAGATAGGAATTCTATAAGTACTTTAAGTGTAACAATTTAAAAAGTGAGAAATAAAATTATCATTATTTCTCTAAAAATCAACATGGTATCAAAACAAAAAAAAGTTATTCTACGGTTTTAATTTCAGAGTTTCCTTTAAACCCTAATCTTGCACAGTAGGTTGGGTTGGTATCCACTTATCCAAATTTACCCTATTCACCCCCTTATTTTGGGGGTCTAATTTCAGAGCTTTTTCAAATCCTAAAATAACAAAAACAAGCTGAGTAAAAAGAAAGTCAGATTAGAGGAAAATAGACAAATAAGAGGAAGAGAGCCAAACTGGGAAGAGAGGCCATATCAGAGGAAGAGAGAAAGTAGTCGGTTCCTTCCTCCACCCCGCGTAGAGCTACGCAAAGAGTCGGGGGTTCCTTCTTCTACCGCGTGCAGAGTTGCGCAAATAGCTGCGGGTTCCTTCTTCCACCGTGCGCAGGGCTACGTGAAGAGTCGTGCGACTACCTCGTTTAGATCTACCTCACTCCGATTGGTCGCACGATTCTGCTTGCCACAAGTACCCAAGCCGCTTGTGCCAAGTCGAGTCGAGTTTGAACTGAACCATTTTTTAACCTAAGTTTGAGCTTTTTTTAGTCGAATTCAAGCTGTTTTTGAGCTTTTTTTAGTCCAATCCGAGCTGGTTTTGAGCTGAACTCGATCTGTTTTTTGAGTTGAACTGAGCTGAGCTGCTGCTTGACATATCTGGTTTCAATTTGCAGCACCTTTTGGACATCATTTGACATTGGTTAACTGCAGGATGACTGTTCAAAATTTGGTCTGCAAATTGAGCACGTGCTATATCCTTGCACTAACTTGAGAGAGGGTGTTGAGTAACATATTTTATTATTTAATTATTTGGTATTATATAATTAAGATTTTATTAGAATAATAATCTCATATAATTAGAAGTTTAGTAAAATAAGAATTTACCTATCAGTAAAATAGGAATTCTATAAGTACTTTAAGTGTAACAACTTAAGAGGTGAGAAATAAAATTATTATTGTTTCTCCAAAAATCAACAGTTACCTGTGCGAAGGTGATCAAAAGAATATGTAAACTATCATGCATATTTAGAAATTGGAAGGGGGGACCTTCAAGTGGATGTACACTAGTGTTTAGTGTAGAGGGAACAGAGAGGAAAAAACTATTCTTTGAAAAGAATTGGAGGAGTGTAGAACCAAATGGGGAGGTCATTGGGTTATTAGGGGCGACTTTAATATGACTTTGAGAAGAGAAGAAACAAATTGCAGCAGCTTCTCGACATCAGAAGCTAGTGAATTCAAATAGATGATGGAGAGCTTGGGGATGTATGGTATTTCGCTTTCTAAGGGGCAATGATATGGTCCAATCAAATGAGTAGGTCGAGAATTGACATATTTTTCCTGTCATCTAGTGTGTTGGAGGTGTTAACAGTTGTAAGCCAAAAGACCTTACCTTCCAACCTCTGACCATTATCCGATATGTATTGATATCGAGAGTATTCAGTGGGTTCCTGTTCCATTTCAGCTAGACAATAAGTGGTTGACCATTATCCAACAGGAAAACTTTCGGTTGTTGGTAGGCTGTGCTAGTATCAAATTTGTCCATAAACTAAAAGTATTGAAGAACATGATCAAAAATTGGGCAAAAGCGGAGCAGGTGAAAGAAAAGGCTCACTTTGAGTCTCTTATGAATGAGATCATTGAATTGGATGCTAGAGAGGAGACTGTTGGCTTAAATGATGAGGAAAGAGGTAAAAGAGGGTTCCTGAAGCTAAATTTGTCCACTTACCTGAAAGAGGAGGAAATAATGTGGAGGCAGAAGTACAGGGAAAAAGGTTAGCGGAGGGTGACCGGAACACAAAATACTTCCATGTTTTGGCTTCACATAGGCGCAGATATATTTTATAGTCGAAGTGAAGGTTGAAAACAAGCTGATCAATGGTAAGTCTGAGTTGAGGGAAGTTGCCAAAGATCACTTTTCTAAACTGTATGAGGAAGGAATGGTGGTTCGGCCCAAATTGGACAGGTTACATTTTAACTCCATTTCGGAAGCGAGCAGACAGATGCTGGAAACTGCATTCATGGAGGAAAAGATAATGCATGGACTGAAATTTTGCAATGGAAATAAAGACCCAGGTCCGGACGACTTTAGCATGAAATTTCTCCAAGTTTTTTGGGATTTATTGAAAGAAGATATTATGGCTATATTTAAAGACCTACACACCTCGGGTAAGTTTGTAAAATCTATTAACACCACATTTATTACCCTCATACCCAAAAGAATTGGTGCTAATGAGTTTAAAGAGTTCAGGCCTATAAGTTTGGTGGGCTGTATTTACAAACTTATTGTTAAGGTGTTGGCTAGAAGATTGTCTAAGGTGCTTGGAGAGGTTATTGGGGATTGTCAACACGCTTTTGTGGGAGGAAGACAGATTCTTGATGCTGTGATTGCAGCTAATGAGACAGTAGATGATTTATTAAAGAACAAAAAAGAAGGCTTAGTGTGTAAACTTGATATGGAGAAGGCCTATGATTATGTTAACTGGAGTTTTTTTGATTATATGTTTAACCGAATGGATTTTGGTGTGAAATTGAGGAATTGAATGAAGACTTGTGTCGCAACAACTTCCTTTGCTGTTATAATATATGGCAGCCCCTCTAATATTTTCTATGCCGCAAGAAGTTTAAGGTAAGGGGATCCTCTTTCGCCACTACTATTTATCATAGTTATGGAAGCTCTAAATGGGCTGTTAGTCAGAGCCAATACCCTCCAGTTAATGAGGGGAGTTACGGTGGGTAATAGAGAGCATACAATGGATGTGTCTCACATTTTCTTTGTGGATGACACTTTAATCTTTTGTCAACAAGATTTGAGGAATCTACTGCATTTGCGGTGTGTGCTATTATGTTTTCAAGCAGTCATGGGGCTTAAAATAAATTTAAATAAATCAGAATTGGCCTGAATTGATGGCAGCAGTGATGCGGGATTCTATGTAAAAATTTTGTCAAATTGGCGTTCAAGTATCTTGGTGTTCCATTGGGTGCAAAATATAAGGATCAAATAACACTTCGGCTACTCTCCCAGTCTATTACTTGTCTACTATCACTATTCCCATGAAAGTGGCCAAAAAATTAGAAGCTATCTAATGCAAATTTCTTTGGGGAGATGGTGATGAAGAACGTAAATACCACTTAGTGAAATGAGATGATATCAAAAAACCACTTAACTGAGGGGGGCTTGGTATTTGGTCTTTGGTCAAGGTGAATGAAGCTCTTCAAGGGGGCTTTGGAGGTTCTTCAATGAAAAAAATAGATTATAGAGGAGAATTGTGTATTCTTGGTGGGGTGAGTTTATGGGTGGTCGGCGCACCAACATACCCTCCATTCCTCATGGGAGAGGGCTATGGAGGAAAATCTTGAGGCAGAGTTCTTGCTTCCTGCAGTGTGTAAAATGGCAGCTTGGCAGAGGAAATAAGATCAATTTTTAGGAGGATAACTGGGTTGCTGAGGGATGCCTCAAGAGTAGATTCCCCAAAATCTACAATATTGCCCAATCTGAGAATATGGTTGTAGAGGAGGCTTATTTTGTCTCAAATGGGAATGTGGACTGGTCGATTAACGTGAACGGTAACCTGAACGATTGGGAGTTGGGAAAGTATGATGAACTGCTGCAGATTCTAGCAGGTCAACAGATTGCTGATAGGGAGGATCGGAAAATTGGAAAAGAATAGAAAATTTTTGGTCAGCTCCTTTTACAGACATTTATGCAGTAATGATGATGTTGCTAGTACAATTTTTCCAGCTAATCAAATATGGAAAACAAAGACCCCTCCTCAGGTTGCCTTTTTTGCTTGGGAGGTGTGTTGGGAGAGAATTTTAACTTTGGACAAACTGAAAAGCAGAGGGCAGTATGTGATGAACGGTTGTTACTGTTGTTTGAAGGCAGAAGGGTCATGCAATAATCCCCTTCTGTGGTGCCCTATTGTTTACAGCTTGTGATGCATGGTTTATGACCTTTTGGGGATTGATTGGGTTATTGCTGAGTCGGTTGGGGAGGAGATTTGGGCGTGGGATGGTTTATGTAAGAGGAGAATGATTGCCAATTTAATACCTTTAACTAATTCTGAATTATTTGGAAAGAGAGGAATAGTAGAGTTTTTGATAGTGTTGAAAGTAGCAGTAAATTAAAAGATAGATGGATGCATTATTTTGGATTTATTTTATTAAGTTATGACATTATTAATGATGTGGATGTTGGAAATGTCATAAATACACTAACACAATTGTAAATTTTTTATACGTGGGTGGTACTCCCGTTTTGGTACCTTGTTAATATATACTTTGTTTTTTATTGTAAAAAAAATCGATATGAAAATTGAAGAACCTGAGAATAAGAAAAAACTTCTCTTTTCTTCTCACTCTATTTTTATTCATTGATAATCAACAACATTTTATAGGCAAAGGAAGAAAAAGACAAAAACTAACAAACTTCTCTAGTGGAAAGGAAAAAACAGCACAACCGGGCAGTAACCATTTTGTTATATTATCAGGTTGTAACAGACAGAAAAATAATTCTACACTCCCCCTCAATTTAGGTTACATAAATATTTAGTAAGTTTAGATTGGATATTAATTTGTTGAAAGTCATTTGTAAAGTGCCTTTGTTAAAATATCTGCAGTTTGCTGATTAGTAGAAATGTGGAGTATTGTAATGGTCTGATATTCAATCTTCTCCCTGATGAAGTGCCTATCTATTTTCACGTGTTTAGTTCGATAATGATATACCGCATTTTTAGTTATGCTGATTATTACTTTATTGTCGCATTATACTTTCATTGGAGTAGTAACCAAGAATTTCATTTCCATTAGAACTATTTTTAACCAAATTCTCTCACATATTCCATGAGCAAGTGACCGAAATTCAGCTTTTGCGCTATTTCGTGACACAACAGATTGTTTCTTATTCCGCCAAGTGACTAAGTTTCCCCAAACAGTACCCAGACGTAGATCTTCTGTCAGTTATAGAACTCGCCCAATCAGCATCTGTGTAGATTTCAATATTCCTGCTCATTATTTTTTGGAAAAATAGTCATTGTTCTGGAGTTTTCTTAAGGTATCTTAAGATTCGATATACCATATTCATATGAATATCAGTAGGTTGGTTCATGAATTAATTTGCAGTACTTACAGTAAAATTGATATCAGGTCTAGTATGAGCAAGATATATTAGTTTGCCCATAAGTCTCTGATACCTTTCTTTATCAACCGGCTTGTCCTTTTTAAATCCAACTTTTGTAGTTGTTTCCATGGGAGTTTCTGCTAGTTTACACCCGAGTATCCCTGTTTCTTTTAGCAGGTCAAGAACATATTTCTTTTGTGACACAGATATCTCTTTTTTAGAACGAGCAAATTCCATTCCCAGAAAATATCTGAGTGCTTCAAGATTTTTTATCTCAAACTTCGTGGCAAGAAAACTATTGAGTTTTTGAATTTCTTCTATGTTATCACCTCTTAAAATAATATCATCAATATAAACAATTAGGATAACTTTCTTACTGGAGGCACTGTTTTTGACAAACAAAGTATGATCAGACTGACATTGCTCATAGCTCATATGTTTAACTGCTTTGGTAAATCTGTCAAACCAAGCTCTCGGAGATTGTTTTAGACTATAGAGTGCCTTTTTGAGTTTGCATACTTTGTGAGTTTTATATGTGGTCTCAAGGCCTGTAGGAACTTCCATATATACTTCTTCTTTTAAATCTCCATTGAGAAATGCATTTTTTACATCAAATTGATAGAGAAACCAATCAAGATTAGAGGCAAGAGAGAGTAATATCTGGATAGTGTTGTGCTTAGCCACTGGGGCGAATGTCTCCTGATAATCTATCTCGTATGATTGAGTGAAGCCTTTAGTTACTAGACGAGTTTTGTACCGATTCACACTTCCATCAAGATTGTGCTTTACAGTAAATACCCATTTGCACCTAACTTTATGTTTTTTCGGTGGAAGTTTTGTCAGTTCCCATGTAACACCCCAACCCTTTCTTTTTATTTTATTTTTTTATTATTGTAATTATTATTGGAATATAATTATTATTTATGTAATAATATATTGAATTTAATTTAGTTTAATTTATTTTAATGAAAATAATAATAATAATAATAAAAAGGGGTAAAAATTATTTAGAGATTTAATTGAAAATAATTTTAGGAAAAATAGGTGAAAATTTGGGTTTTGGGGGTATTTTTGAAAGAAAAATTGAAACTCAGGGGTCAAAACGCAATTTAAAAAAATCGCGCCACGTCAACTGCCCGGTCAGCAGTTCCGACCAATTCGGACGCGCCGCGTGGCGGAGACACTGACGCGGGATGCCACGCGGAAGGGAGCCACGTGGGTGATCCGTGTGCGTGCGATCAGACGACTGAGATCCGTTCCCGCGCGCACGGACGGCTTATATTGCATCGCGATAAACGGCCCAGATTCATTTCCTATTTATCGCTATCGGACGACCCAGATTGAATCGTGATGGACGGCTCAGATTAAAAGCAGATGGTTATAAATAATCTCATCCGCACCCAAACCTTAACCCTAGCCGCCAGAGCCCCTCGTCGGAGAAGACAGCCTAGCCGCCGGAGAGCCGACCGCTATAAATAATCTCATCCGCACCCAAACCTTAACCCTAGCCACCAGAGCCCCTCGTCGGAGAAGACAGCCTAGCCGCCGGGGAGCCGACCGCTGCCACCCGCCGTCGCACTGAAGCAATTTTCGGCCGCCAAATGAGGTAAAAATTCTCCCGTTGGCTCAGAATTTGATTCTAAACCAACCCATGACTAAATCGGAGCAAAAACACCGGCCAATTGGCCGGAAAACGCCGCCAAAGCCCAGCGACGCTGTCGCGGGTTGTCTTGATTTTTGCCTCCGATGAGGCCATATTCGATTCCCGTTCGATGTAATTTTTCCACCATTATGACCACCGTTCCCTCCTCTACAGGTTGACAGGAGCAAAACACCAAACCGCGACGCGAGCCGGAGGAGCCGCCGCACCGGAGAGCCCCACTGTCAGTAAGTTTCGGTTTTCTGTGTTTTTTCGGCCCGCTTAGGGCCCTAGGGGTGTTTTCTCAAAGGAACCAATGCAAGTTTGGCTGAATTCGGCTAAAAACTGCCCGAAACAGCCAATCCGAGGCGGATCGCCGATGCTAGCGGCGGCGCCGTCGTCAGAGCACGGCGGAGCCGCTGTTCCGGAATATTGAAATTGGCCGAGTAGGCCCTGGGTCTGATTTTTTGAGTTGTTTGGGACATGTGTAGGTACCGTAAGCGCGTTTCAGTTTCCAGAAAAAAATTTAAGAAATCCAGGGACTGCCCGTAGGTGCAGTGAAAATTCAGTTTTCGACGTCGAATTAGATAAGGACCCCTCACCCTATTTTCTATCATGGGATTGAAGTCTGAATAAATAATAAAATTGCATTTTGTACAAATTAAATAGTTATGCATAATTAATTACGGTTGGTAATGGAGCCCGAACCGGACATATTTTTCTGTCAATTCCTGTTTGATTTATTTTACAGTTTAAATGCATTATGGTATTTGGTTTATTTATTTTATGGTTTTAAATTCATGAATCACTGTTTACTTTACTACTGCTTAATTTTGTGAATCTAAGATATGCTTGTCTTGTTGGATGCACGTTGCTTGTTTAAGTATTCATGTTTGAATGGGTAACGGAGACTAAGGAAAAAAATAGAAAAAGAGTGTGAATTGATAATTAGATAAGATGACAGACTCATACCGGACGGGGTATTGAGGTTTATTGTTTGGTGCCCATACCGGATGGGGTATGGGGACGGCCCTGAAAATTAAGTTTGTTAAGGGAATGGTTCACGTGTAGCGGGGACCTCTATGGATCCCCATGGATACTAGTAGGCTGATGAAAATGGGACAACTGTTGTTTGATGATTGAAATATAAAAGTATGACATGTGCTATGTTACAGATTATGTATGAATTCATACTATCTATGATGTTATTGTTTCTATGGGTCGTTTTTATAAATCTTACTGAGGTAAGTGGACGGTAAATGATTTGATTATTAATAAATGAATTTGTTTAAAATTTGTGCTCCATTGGTTGTTTTTGGTTTTTTACCAACTTTTACTTCTGTGATAGTGATATAGTGTGACGTCCTTATTGTGATAGTGTATCTCCTTCCTTACTTAACCATTTCAGATCAGTAGAACTTGGTTCCCGAGCCCGATCCACAAGAAGACGGCGAGTAGATGCCTAGATGTCTTATAGTTTTCTTTATAATATTTCATTTCTAGTATTTACTTTAGAGAACTTATTTTTTGATATTGTTAGTACGTTTAAGTTATTACGTAAGGGATATTAATCAGAACGTTTTGTTTTGCTTCCGCACTCAGATTTTTTATTTACATTTCCTTTTTAGTTTTCGGGGTCGTTACATCCCAAGTCTTGTTCTTTTCAAGAGTTCTAATCTCTTCTTGAATAACATCTCTCCACATTGGCAATACAAGGGCTTCATGAATGCTTTTAGCTTCAGTGGGGCTGCCATCAAGTTTACTTATATATGCATGATACTTTGAGGACAAGTTGTTGAATGAAATGTAAATCCTGTATAGAGTGTTTAGTACAAGATCGAGTTCCTTTCCGCAAAGCAGTAGGTAACTCAGTATCATGATCAGTAGTGGTAACCGTATCAGAAATTGTGCCTGAAAACTCATGACCTATTGTGTTCTTACTGCTTGAAACTGGAATAGACTCATGACAATGTGTAGTTGGTTTTGAATCTTTATTAACTGGAGTTTTGTGTCTCCTAGTATAGATATGTAACTCTTTGTTGATAGTAATAGGTATAGGTTCGGTTTCAAACTCTTTGATACTGGTTTCAGGAAAATTTGATGAGGACTCGGGAATAGTGAGGGGAAAAAAAGGGAGAGGTGGTGTACTTATATCGCATACTTGATATTCCTGATTATGACTCTTCCCCTGAATATCAGTAGTGGGATAGAAGGACTGGTTTTCAAAAAAAGTGACATCCATAGTGTTGTATAAACGACGAATCTTGGGATAAAAACATTTGTATCCTTTTTGACTTAGTGAATATCTAATAAAAATACATTTATGGCCCGTGGGTCAAGTTTACCCCTGAGGTGAGTATAAACATAAACATAGACGGAACAACAAAAACTTTATAGGGAAGGGTATGAAGAATATGAGATTGCAGAAAGGCCCTGAGGAGGAGATCATAGGGTGTTCGAAATAAGAGAGTTCGGGAGCGCATATGGTTTATCAAGTATGCAGAGGTGAGAATAGCCTCTCCCCAAAGAAATTTTGGAATGTGGGTAGTGAACATGATTGATCGGGCTACTTCAAGAATGTGTATGTTTTTCCATTCAGTTATGTCATTTTGTTGTGGAGTATTGACACAAGAACTTTGATGGATAATGCCATGGTTAGAAAAATATTGGCTCAAAGTGGTTTCAAAGTATTCACACTCATTGTTTGACCTCACTACTTGAATGTTGGTGTGAAATTGATTTTGAATCATAATGTAAAATTTTTTAAAAATTTGGCCAACTTCAGATTTTTCTTTCATGAGAAAAATCCAGATAATTCTAGTGTGATCATCAACAAAATATACAAACTATTTTGTTTCGGTAAATTAGTGACCCGAGAGGGACCCCATACATCACTATGAATTAATGAAAAAAGTTTTGTGGGTTTGTAAACAGAACTGGGAAATGAATTTCGAATATGTTTGGATAGCTGACATACTTCATATTGAAAGGAAATTGGATTTTCATTTCGAAACAAAGTAGAAAATAGTTTTTTCAAGTACACGAAGTTAGGATGTCCTAAACGGTAATGTCATAACATGATAGGACATTCCATATTTAAGTTGTTTACAGATTCAGGATTAGTACATACTGCATGAAGAGTTTATCTATTAAGAGAAGAGTTGTCAACTTGCAGTAGATAAAGACCCGAATCTATACTAGCATTGCCAATCGTCTTTCCCGAGTTAAAGTCCTGAAATTCACACAATTTAGAGTTAAATGTAGTTACACAATTCAAGTCTTGTGATAATTTACTTACTAACAGGAGATTGCAATCCAAATTTGGAACATATAGCACAGAGTACAAAATTAACTTGGGTGTCAGTGCAATTATTCCTGTTCCTTCGACCTGGGAGCTAGAGCCATCAACAATTTTAACTGAGAATCTATTTCTGCACTTACTATATTTCTTGAATAATGAGATATCCCCAGTCATATGATCGGAAGCACCTGAGTCAATAATTTATATTCCCCTTTTTGTGGAATAAGTTGAGAAACTAGAAAAATTTCCTTTGTGAGCTGTAAAAGCATTACTGAGAACTATATTGGGTGAAAACAATTTTTGGAGGAGACTGATTTGTTCAGGACTAAATAAGGAGCTTTCGGTAGAAATGGCTGCAGTGGATCCCTCCTCTGTTGAGATAAAATTGTCTAGATGAATTTCCTCCATTTCCTGCTTTCGTGTTTTCTTCTTCTTAGCCGATTCCTTCTCAGTTGGTTTCCCGTGAAGTTTCCAGCATCTTCTACGAACGTGTCCCAATTTTTTACAGTATTCACACCATGGCCATTCCTTTCGCTCAGTCACCCATACTTTTGAGAACAGTACCAGTCTCGGGTGAGAGAGAAATGCTTTCAGCAGGGTTAGGGTTGAGTTGCGAGTCACCCATCATCACTTTCTTCCTGCTTTCTTCGCGTCGCACCTCCGAGAGCACCTCTCTGATGTTCGGGAGAGGTTTGGTTCCAAGAATGCGTCCTCTTACCTCGTCGAGGTTTTTGTTCAGTTCGAAAAGAAACTTGAAGATTCGTCTCTGTTTCATGATGCTTCGGAATCTCTTGGCATCCTCTGGGCAGCTTCAAGCATGTTCATCAAAAACATCAAGTTGCTGCCATTTTCGAGTAAGAAAATTGTAATATTGAGTTACTGTTTTTTCTTCTTGGCGCAGGTCGTGAAGGTTTGCTTCGATTTCGAAGATGGTGGAAGTGTTGTCACGAGTAGAGTAGAACTCACGAGCTGCGACTTAGATATCGTGCGCAGTCTCATAAAGGAGGAAATTTTTGCCAATCTCAGTGGTCATTAAGTTCACCAACCAAGACATAACGAGATTGTTCTCAACTTTCTATATCTGGGCATTTGGATTGTTTGTGGGGGGAGGTGAGAGCTCTCCAATGAGATATTCATCTCGGCCTTTCCCTCGGATGAACATCAACACTGAGGACGACCACTGAAGAAAGTTACTGCCATTTAGTCGATAGCCAGTAACGAAAGATGGAGCCTGATCAGCTAGAGCATGGTGGTCAGGCACCGGAAGGTGAGAGCCCAAAAGAACTTCAGGCGGAGAAGGGGTCTGCTCATCCATTGCCTATTGAATGCAAGAGGGATGCTGAAGAATTTGGATCAGGTTTGCTCTGATACCATGAAGAACTTGAGAATAAGAAAAAATTTCTCTTTTCTTCTCACTCTACTTTTATTTATCGATAATCAGTGACATTTTATAGGCAAAGGAAGAAAGAAAAAGACAAAAACTAACAAACTTCCCTAGTGAAAGGAAAAAAACAGTACAACTTGGCAGTAACCATTTTGTTATATTGCTATGTTGTAAAAAACAGAAAAAGAAAAAAGACAGAAAAATAATTCTACAAAAATCTTTTTCTACAAAGCTTTTGAGATGGGTTGCATCTCTGCTGCAATCTATGGTCAAACTGTGGTATTCATTCAGTTCCTACCACTAGTTTTTTGACATGTTAAAATATTTATTTAGTGACCTATATTTTTGTTTTGCAAACCATGTCTTGAGTGTCAGGTCATAAATTTATGCAGCGTCATTGATTTGGAATATATTTCACAGATTACATCTTGAACTGCTTTTCTTGTAGAAAGAACATTATAGTTTTGCTTATTCCTGGATTTATGGAGTTCCAAAGCCATGTCATGATCATAAAATCTTCTTTATTCCAAGCACTAAATGTAGGATCAGATGTTGGTCTGGTACCTAAAATGTGATTGAGCTTTCATTTTTCTTTAGGGTGGTTCAAATTAATTGAGTCAAACTCAAATAGTCTTTTATTGTAAACCGATAGGCAAGTCTAAATTGGTATTCGTTCAGTTCCTACCACCAGTTTTTTGATGTATTAAAATATTCATTCACTGACCTATATTGTTGTTTCACAAACCATGTCTTGAGTGTTAGGTTATAAATTTATGCAGCATCCTTGATTTTGGAACTTATTTCACTGATTACATCTTGAACTGCCTTTCTTGTAGAAAGAACTTTATAGTTTTGCTTAGTTCTGGAGTTATGGAGTTCCAAACCTATGTCATGATCATGAAATCTTCTTTATTCCAGGCACTAAATGTAGGATCAAATGTTGGTTTGGTACCTAGAAGGTGATTGAGCTTTCATTTTTCCTTTAGGGTGGTTCAGATTAATTGAGACAAATTCAAATAGTCTTTTATTGTGAACCGATAGGCAGCCTAAATTTGCTAAAATTCACAGGTGGAAATTTCAATTTGGGGATATGCTTTAGTATTTTGAGAAATCATATTTACTGCCACATTCACTATTAATTGTCTGTCACAAGTGTTCTTGACTTCAAAATTTTTCTTGAAATACTTAAACAATTTGACCAGCAGCAAGTGCCACAAATTACCTACTTTTGATACTTGGGTATGTTGCCTTTGTTTATATTCATTCTCACTAGACAAGAAAACTTGATCCCTAAGTCCTGAAATGTATATATATGGGATATTTCTCATCTTAAAAGGGGTACAAATGTTATCATTTACTCACCTAAAAATTTTATGCATCTGTAGACTCCACTTGTTAAATAAGATTCCTACTTTACCCAAACAACCTTATCTTTATAAGAAGCCTATATTGGAAGATGATACAGAATCTTCAGCGAATTTTAGCCACCACTTTTGTTACACACCTTTAAGACCATCACCTCAGGAGAACGTTAAGAACCCACCAACAAATTTATTGGCATAAGAGAATGATCAAAGCCCACTCAAAAATTCATCAACAGATCATAGGTTTTCTCAAATATATACAAAGATGAAGATGCTGAATATTGAGCCAAAGTCAGTCCAAGAATCTAACATTGATCCCTGAATTGAGATAAGTTCCATAAAATTTATACAATCTTCTAATAATGACATATGTATTATACTTTGTAAAGGTACAAGAGAATGCACTAAACACCCTTTGTATTCTATCTTGCAATTTGTCATTTAATAAATTCTTATTGACCCATAAAATTTTCTTGTAAGTGATGAATATATCCCTAAAACAATAATTGTCCTATGGAAAATGAAAAAATGCTATGCGTATAGAAATACAAACATTTGAAAAGAACCAAACTTGGAAAATGGTGAGTGTACCCAAAAGCAAGAGACTGGTGAGATGTAAATAAGTTTTCTCAATCAAATATAAAGAAGATGGGACAATTGAGAGGATTAAGTGAGATTGATGACAAAAAGTTATATTCAGACATATGGGATAGACTACTTGGAAACATTCGTATCAGTAGTCAAGATGAATACTGTGCGAATCTTATTATTATAGCTTCCCACTTTGATTGACAGTTGCTGTAGTTTGATGTAAAAAATATTTTTTTAAATGGAGATGTAAAAGAAAAAATCTATATATTAGATATTTTACCATGCTTTGACAAAGAAGTAAGATCAAATAAGGCACTATATAAACCTAAACAATCACTAAGAGTATAGTTTAACAGGTTCACAAAAGTGATGGTAGATCTAGAATTTAAGTAGACTAAAAAAAATCATACTTTGTTCATCAAACACTCAAAATAAAGAGAATTACAGCTCTGCTAATATACGTTGATGACATTATCATAACAGAAAATAGTAAGAATAAACAATTAATACTAAAACAGTGTCTTAACAAAAGAATTCGAAATCAAGCAAGTAGGCAAGTTGAAGTGTTTTCTGACAATTTAAGTTACCTGTTCTAAATATGATATTTTTATTTCTGAACAAAAATACATTCCTGACCTATTAAAGGACACTGGTAAGTTAGTATGTAAACCAACCAGTACACGCGTTGGTCCTAATCGCAAACTAAGAATAGTAGTATGATAGTAAATAAGAAAATATATCATAGATGAGTTGGAAGGTTGATCTACCTATTCCACATGAGACATGACATTGCTTATGCAATAAGTGTTATAAATCAATTCATGCACAATTTGAAAGAAGTACATTTACACAAAATATTGCAGTACTTATACTGATGCAGATTATGCAGGTTCGGTTATAAACAGAAGATTTACTACAGATTATTGTACCTTCTTTTGTAGCAACTTAGTCATTTTAAGAAATAAGAAACAAAATGTGTTTGTGAAATTGAGTGTGGAATTAGAATTTCGGACAATAACACAAGAAGTATATAAACTAGTTTGGATAAAAATAATTTTAGAAGATCTTAGAATCAAGTGGGAAAATCCTATCTGCCTATGCTATGACAACAAGTTGGTTACAAGCATCACTCACAATCTGATAGAACATAATTGGAGCAAACACATTGAAATTGATAAACATTTATCAAATAAAAACTTGACAACGGTCTAATATGTACGTGATATATGCTCACCAATTCTTACTTGGCAGGCGTGTTAACTAAAGGTGTAAATAATCTAACATTCCAAACTCTTATTGGTAAACTGAGAATTGACAATATTTATTCTCCAGTTTTATAGGAAATGTTAAAAATGAAGTAAATTAGAGTGTAAAAAAAAAAGTAGATCAAGTTAAAAAATATAATTGTTAAAGAGAAAGTAAATCTTGGTGTTATAGATTAACTAAATTCGATTAAATGGTATAAGAGTTAATTGCATCGTATTTAGTCAATTGTAGTTAATTGTCTTTTTCTGTTTTTCATTCTAGAAAATCTGTATGTATAAGACTGTATATTAAATAGAATACACATCAATTAAAATTATTCTTAACTATATTAGTTAGTCAACTTTTTGTTTTATGTATTTATATCGGACTACATATATTACAATTTATTTCTCTGTTTTAGTCTCATATTCGGAACATCCAAAATTCCTTAGAGATTGTATATGACCTTTCATTATTAAAAAACAGGAAGAGGGTTGTCTTTTTCTCTTTTTCTTAAGCACAAACTGGATATTAAAGGGGAATCAAAATGATGGGGATTGTAGGGAAACAAGATTTGCATTTGCTGTCCTGGCATGTAATTTTGGATTAGGATTACTGAGTGCCATCAGCTAATTTTTAATTTTGTATTCCACTGCACAATAAGCTGCCATGCAAGATTGCTGTCTGTGCTCTTATGCCTAAAAATTGTTGTTGATGAGCTTAATTGCATGTTAAAACCGGGAAAACTTTGTTTTTTCTGAATCTGTTTGAATAAGCTGTTTTTTTTTTTTTTTTTCTGAATCAGTTTGAATAAACTTAACTTTCAAATTTTTTTTCTACAAAAATATGAGATATGAAGTGATTATACTACTCATTGCTAGTGCCAACTCTATTCCATAGTTATGAATTGTCTCAATACTGGCAATTTTGGATAAACAGAGAAGTAGAGAATTGAAGCTATATGTCAAGTTTCGTTTTCCCTTAAAAAATCTTCATTTCGAGGAGGAACTGGAAGTAGCATGAAAAGCTTCAAATGCTATCACTTTCACGAGCATCAATCAAGATCACAGTATTGCCTGTCGTAGTTCATCTTCAATCCAGAAACTCAGCAACACAATGCAATCACCAACTGTTATACCACTCTCTGAGTTGCCCATTAATTGCCAGAGAAGATTACAGTGCCAGCTCGAATATGGCTCGATCCAATTGGCTGGTCACAAAGCTGAGCAAAGAAGGCAAGATTGACCAGGCAAGGAAACTATTTGATGAATTGCCTGACAGAGACGTAATTACCTGGACTACGGTGATTACTGGATATATCAGATGTGGGTTTATCGAAGAAGCAAGAAAGCTATTCAACAGAGTTGATGCCAAGAAGAATGTTGTCACGTGGACTGCAATGGTTGGTGCATATTTGAGGAGAAGACGGGTAGTGGAAGCAGAGAAACTTTTTGATGAAATGCCAGTTAAAAATATGGTTTCTTGGAATACTATGATTGATGGCTATGCTCAGAATGGGAAGGTTGATAAAGCTCTTCAGCTGTTTGAGCAAATGCCTGAGAGGAATGTGGTCTCATGGAACACAGTAGTTACTGCTTTGGCGCAATGTGGGAGGATAGATGAGGCAATGGAGCTGTTTGATAAAATGCCGAAAAAAGATGTGATTTCCTGGACGGCAACAGTTGCTGGTTTGGCCAAAAATGGGAGGATTGATGAGGCTAGAAGGGTATTTGATAGGATGCCTGAAAGGAACGTTGTTTCCTGGAATGCAATGATAACAGGTTATGCACAGAATATGAGGTCGCTAGAGGCTTTTGAGTTGTTTGAGAGAATGCCGGAGAGGGACTTGCCTTCATGGAATACAATGATTACTGGCTTTATTCAGAACAGAGAGTTTAATATGGCTTTGAAATTGTTCAATGAGATGCCAGAGAAGAATGTTATCTCATGGACAACAATGATTACTGGGTATATACAGGATGGGAGAAGTGAGGAGGCATTGAAGTTTTTCTCGAAAATGTTTTCAGACAGCATGGTGAAGCCTACTCAAGGAACTTTTGTGACTGTTTTGAGTGCTTGTAGTGATCTTGCAGGTCTTGGGGAGGGACAACAGATTCATCAGATAATTAGCAAATCAGTCCATCAAGATAATGAATTTGTGGTATCAGCACTTATTAACATGTACTCAAAATGTGGGGAGTTGGGTACTGCTAGGAAGATGTTTGATGATGGATTAGTAAGCCAAAGGGATCTTGTGTCTTGGAATGGTATGATTGCAGCCTATGCTCACCATGGATATGGACAAGAAGCAATCAGTCTATTCAATGAAATGCAGAAACTGGGATTTAAACCCGACGATGTCACCTATGTTGGTTTGCTCTCTGCTTGCAGCCATGCTGGTTTGGTGGAGGAGGGAATGAAGTACTTTGATGAACTTGTGAGAGACAGGTCCATACAAGTGAGAGAGGATCATTATGCATGCTTGGTTGATCTCTGTGGTCGGGCGGGAAGGCTAAAGGAGGCATTTGATTTTATCGAGCGGCTTGGGTATAAGCCCTCTGCTTCTGTATGGGGTGCTCTTCTTGCTGGGTGTAATTTTCATGGCGATGCAAATATAGGGAAACTGGCTGCGAAAGAACTTTTAGAGGTAGAACCAGGGAATGCAGGGACATTCTCATTGTTATCTAACATTTATGCTTCAACAGGGAAATGGAGGGAAGCTGCTAAACTGAGACTAGAAATGAAGGACAAGGGATTGAAGAAGCAGCCTGGTTGCAGCTGGATTGAAGTTGGAAATAGGATCCATGTGTTTGTAGTTGGTGATAAATCTCATTCCCAATGTAGACTTATTTATTCTATTCTCCATGATCTTCATGCAACAATGAAGAAGATTAAGCATGTACCAGAAATTGATTTTGGAGCAGACAGTGATTTCTTGTTGACTTGCATATTTCGTGATTTTCTATCACTGCCAAAAGTTGATTAACAGAAAATGCACAAGTGGAAAGCTAAGTGAATCCCTTTTGTCCATTTCAGGCTTTTCAGCTACAGATCTCTTTATATCCCTGTTTCTTCTCCCCTTGATGTTATTAAATTGTTTCCACTGATTTTTGTAACAGCAAATTAGTATATTCCTGACGCCAATTTTCAATTTAAGGACGGGAGAATAAGCTTATACATTATATTTTGGAAACTCAGCATCTTTGTAAATGAATGGGAAGGGGCAAAAGGCCAATTTTGATTTTTCTTTTCAATTGAAAGATAAATTAATTTGATTTCAATGATAAAAAAACATTAACCCTAAAAATATAATAACTATTAAATAATATTTATATATCCTTATTCCGGTTAATGAAGAACAAATTTATTTATTTAAACATTTTTTTCTATCAAATTATGCCTCTTCTAGTAATTAAGAGAAGAAAAGAGCTGATCCAAGTAGCAACAAAAATTCACATTACATCAAGAGAATAATATAGAGGAGAAGACAGATTTATAAAATCTGCAACCCTAGGACTACAATATATTCTATGTTGCCTACTAGCTGCTACAATGTTGTCTTGTTACACAAGTCTTTCATGTTAAGAGAAGTGGAAACATGAGATCTAAACTTGAGAATTATTAGAGGCTTACAGCATCACCCTTTACATATTTGGCCTTCACACAAATTTTGGACTTCTGTATTTGTTTATGTATCTACTTGGCTGCTTTACCTATGACGATACAATTTTGAATTAGAATCTTATACTCACATCCAAATACAGATTCATAAATAACGAACATATTACAACTATGCTCGATAGGCCATACCTAGGCCAATAGCTTCCGAGCTCTTTGTGATCCTCATCCTCTTACAAGTCTCGGTGAACATCCTGCCAAAACCAGGTAAATTTGGTGAACATTCTTCTTTTATGTTTTGCTTTTTGCTAATATTTCAGCTAATTATTGGATATTCAAACTATAAAAGTTTTGAATTAAGTAGAGAACAGTTTTCAGATTGACAATCTTCAGCTAATTGTTGGATATTCAAACTATAAGTTATAAATTAAATAAAGAACAGTTTTCAAATTGACAAGCATGAAAGATGTTTGGTTTCATTGATCAACATCAGAGCATGCAGACACACCGGATCCTTGGATCCTTCAACAGGATAAAGAATTTAAGGAGAATGGAAAGAAAGAAAAAGAACATCATAGTTTTGGTTAAGGACATCCAACTTTCCTTCACTTAACGCTAGAATGCTGCCACTGTTAGAAAGTTATTTGGTCAATTTGTTTGACTATTTTGTGAACAATTTGAAACTCATTAAGGGAGAAAAGATTACTCCCAATTCACAGAGATGCCAAGCGTGCAGCCTTCAGTATTTATCAATTTTCTCATTGAAGATCTTTCTTATCTAATTATTGATCAGCAACACCTCATCTCTAGCCATGACATCCTATATATTGATATTTTTGAACATGTATCATATAATAACTAGAAAAGAAAACTCGGGTTAATTCATATTAGACAATTTTCTTGTGATCTCCAGGAACTACTGAGTTCAGAATGACACTTACTTCCATGGAACATCACCAACCAGCATCCAGTCACCGTCTTTATCTTCATAGGTCAGTACATTCTCCGAACCATGCAGGAGATCCATCAACCGACTCTCGCTCAATCCATCTCGACTGGATACTCCTTGGGGACCACATTGACCTAGAAAAGAAATTGCATAGACAGGAAATAACTCCTAACTAAGATGTTATGAATTTTTACCCTGGTAGAAAATGAGGTTTGTATACAATTTGGATGTAAGCACTTCTTGTAATGTATGCATGCCATGTTATTATATACCAAGCTGACAAATGTTACTCTTTCCAATGATGATGCTATAGAAGGTTAATATCACCAGGCTCAACCTTATACGAGGCAATAGTTTTAAATACGATTAATATCCTAACAACCTAGTAACATCCAACAGTTATTTAATCACGTGATTTGAGTTTCAGATAGAACCTTAGATTACTGGCTTTGGTGGTTTTAATGAACCTATATCTGAATATATAAAGTGCAACATGCTACGTTATCCGAACAACAAGGAAAACATGATTTGCTCATCAAGAAAACAACTCAAGAAGCTCAAGTTTCCAGCCGCAACATTGGCACCAATCTATTATTGGATGCCAGTCAGACAGTTGCTCTCCCTCAACCCCGGAAAGGAAAGAGAGGAAGGGAGCAAGCAAGAGAGAGAGAGAAGAATATATATACATACACAAAACAAAGGAAAAACAGAAATGAAACTACACAGGTGGCTGACCTATATCTTAATCAAGTTAGAAGTTCTGTAGACCTTCACCGAGATTCAAGCATCACTGAAGTACTTCCGTTAAGGAGATTAGAGTCAATTGGAACTTTTCCATGTCAATCATGAAATAGCCATATATTAACAGAAAAAAAGATTACCAATTGTAAAGCAGTTGAACATCTTTTCCAAAGCCGAAGAGAGTTCAATGTAGCTGCCATAGGTTCTGAGATCAACTTTCCTCAAATAGGGAGCACCATCCATGCTGACCTTGACATACAAACATCCCGATCCCAATTTTGTCTCTGTATCCTCATCATTCTTTGGCAGGTGTGATGCCATTGTATTCTTCCGGAAGGAACGAATTGGTGGCCATCCTACAACTTGTGCTCTGTTCAAAACATAAGAAACATGTTATTGGAATTTGCAGAGAGCTGAGGTACTGTAATTGTTTGCAAGAAAATTTAATCAACACTTCTGCAGTAACTAGTGCAATTAGATGTGGCAAGAGAAAATCAAGCTGAAATAGACTCTTCCACAAAGTTGATTAAAGATAAAATTTGTTTTAAAGAAGACCAAAGGCTTTTTAGTAACAAAGCATGAAAGGAATACATTAACTGATTTACAAAGGAGTCAAAAAATATCTGAAATATGTAAAATACTAATAGGATGAGATAAAAATATATGTATTTTCTACTTTAAAAAAAAATAAGTGAGTTGAAGGTTCGTTGGTTACCCACTAAGTTTGTTTCGCTTAATTTTTATTTATTCCACAGTTTTGAAAGTCATAAAAACAAGAATACATGCAACTCCATTCCTGTTTTTCTCTCTCAAATTTCCTCCAGCATCGAGGAGCATAAACAGTCGACATTGCCACATTAATAAGCATCTAAATTCAGGAAAAACCAACAACAAAGAACAGGATGAAAACAGTATAGATCGAGAAGAAATATTTGCAGAAAGAAAGATAAAAATTGAAGTGAAGCAGAGTGATACGAGAGTCTAATCAAGTTACTTTGAAGCAGGAGCAAGCCCATGGCCACCAGGACCAGCATCCTGAGTCTTTTTATCCTGCACCAACCCAACGAGCTTCGGTGACTGAGGCACCGCACCATCCTTAACAACCGAACCACCCAGACCGGAGCTCGACCCGCCAACAGCCATAGCAGCACCTCTAGGAGAGAACAACATGCCAGCACTACCACCAGGACCTTTAGCGCCCAAATCAACAGCAGCAGCTTCAGATCCAGAGGAGATGACCCACTTGGCAGACCCCCTACCACCATTGATGGCATCACAGAATCCCCTCTTAGCCCCTGACACCGCGTAGCTATTCAGTGAAAGCACCACCAGGTCCCCGTTCCCATCAGCATCATCCCTGTCTGGTGACTCGGAACCAGGTAACCCGAGTCTCAACTCAGTGGCCTTGAAGTTGAGACAATTTTTTCTGTTGTTTTTATCAGATTTGGCCATGGAAGGAACATCTGATAAACCTATATAGTCATGTTCTACGACTGGTATGGACATCAAAACTTACATGCAATGCTCAAAAAACCATGAAATACGGATTTAAAGAAAAAACAAGAAGAAGGAAATCCTCTTGGATTATAAGCAGAATGATTTGTGTTTACAGTGAAATAAGAGGGATAACTAAGCAAAAGAAATCCTTCTGAGCTTTTGATGACTCTGTTTTACTCCTATATATATCTCACACTCCTCTTTTCTCTCGCAAACAGAGTGAGTAAATCCGTAAGAAAGAAGATTGTATAAGAAAACCCACTAAAAAATGCTCTTGTACCCGGTAAAAGAAGTGCTCGTTAAGAAATTTAATTTAAAAAATTCTGTATTTTTAAGTTATTTTTTTGAAACAAAAAAAGAAAGTTGCATCTTTTCACGGCTTTTTGGGTTCTACGATATAATTGATGTATTATTATACTCCATTATATTGCATACAACTTTATGTGGGCAACCATCCCGACAAGGCACAGAAAGGACCCCGGGCAAACTTTCCGATACTACCCCTTTTACATTTTTATGGGTCGGCCATTCTAACATGCGCAATAATCTCCGTCTGACGGGCAAGGAAAGCTAAAATGCGCCGAGACTGTGTTTCTGGAAACAACAAAAAAAAAAGAAGAAAGAATGGATGGAGCAGAAGAAAAGGAAAGAACGAAGAGTGGTATCTGAAACGCCAAAACTTATCAGACTTTCAAGAGGGCGAGACAGCAAAAGAATGCTGCTAAAAGAGAGAAAGAGAGTACAGAGATTTAATTTTTGGCTTATATGTTGTTTGGATTCCAGGAAAAAGTCAAGAGAGGGGAGAAAGAAAACGAGAGGAGGAGGGGGTCAGCGAAGGGGTTAAGGGTAAAGCTGACAATGGCAAAATGAATCCAGAGAGAGGAGAGGGCAGACGGCAGTTTGATAAACTGAAAAGAAATCTTTGTGCGTGGGCATATGAAAGAGAAGTGACTCTCTGCTTTTGGATTCTTCTGCTCCTCCTGTTCGGGTCTGCTCAGACATGTTTTGCGTTTTCCAGGAAATTTTTGAAGCTTTCGGATCCGGTTTTATAAAACCCGCATTCCATCCGACTTCAAAAAATTAATTAATTTTCAGTCACTGGGTTTTGTATAATTTAAGAGATTAACCTGAAAATGATTATGTGGTGTTTCCCACAATAAATCAACGTAAATTTTGATAATTTAGAACGGTTAGAAATTATGTTTTCTATCTTAGAAAATATGTGATTCAAGTTTATGAAAAAGTAATAACACATTTTTTAAAGAGGAAGATAATTTCTTATGTTCCATTCAGATTATTTTAATTAAGAAAATTAATTATTATGAAACATATAATTTATATTTGAAATTTTTATTAATTATATTAATATTTCAGCTGTATTATCACGTTGAAGGAATAAGGTAGCATTACCCATTATTGAAGAGTATCTGTTTTACAATATATACATGTGTGTGTGTGTGTGTGTGTGTGTACATAGAGAGGGAGAGAAGGGGGAGAGAGAGAATGAAAAAGAATTTTAATGTATTATATTTATTATTGGTAGTAGTCAAGCAAGCGTGAATAAAGTTTTAAACAACAATAATAATGGCACGACGTTTAAAGTTGGGCACGGGTCAGAATAAGTCCACGCTACAAGAATGGGTTGTTGGGGGGGGGGGGGGGGAACAAAACGCCGTTAGGTTAGGATTGAACGGCGTCGGCAAAACACAATTACTTTTCCTTTTCTCCTTAAACTACTAAAATAACATCTTTAATTTTTTTTTAATTAAAACATTAATTTCTCAGTTTTTCTCCAATTATATGATGTTCTTCTTTATGTCCCACAAGATTAGTACAAACCCTTTAGCTTTAATCAATTAATTAAATATTGAGAATTAATGTGAAGAGTGGATGGTGGAGAAGAGGTTAGGGGTATTTAGGTAAATGTAATGGGTTCGTGGGCCACAAAAGGCCACAAGGGAGGGGAATAATCTGGTACTTTGTGTCCTTCGCCTGTCAATTTCATGGGGAAAAAATATTGCCTATGGATCTAATCTGAAGTGGTAAAGATCTTAATTATGATTTTTTTTTTATTAGTAGATATGTTTATTTGTCCTTGTGGTAAAACTATTTCTTAATTAATTTCTATTCATCAAAATTGAAAATTTTCGAGAATCATTGTGCGTACTAAATATCATTTACAATTACGGAATAGACTTTTGGCTAACATAGGTCAAATTATTATTAACTACTTCTTAATTTTTGCAAGTCAAATATGTGGTGTTAAGATAAGAAAGAAACTTATTAGGTGTTTAGAAAGCCTATTTAACTTAATTTTAGTCAATTATTTTTTTCTTTTTAATAATTTTAGATTGTTGTAAAGTACACAAAGTTCAAGATACTCAAATTCCCTCTTAAAAAACAAATGAATGTATTCGACCAACGACCTAAATATCTATACATTTATCCACCCATGTCAAAGTATGGATTTGATCGACCTGAGAAGTGGGATGCAGAACTCCATAAAGGATCCACGTGGACTACATATGCACATATGCATGTATAGGTTCTTTTTAGGGTTAAGAAAAATAACTATATAGATTAAAAAGTGTATATCTAAATTTTTTCTGTACATATATAAGTCTTGTTTTTTTCTCCTCCAAGAGACAAAAAGATTCGAGAGAAGGAAAAGGTAATCATATTCAGGTCTTTTAACCGATCGTTGCTTGGTTTCATTTTCTTTTTCCTCCCCTTTTTTGGCAATTTCTTTTTGGACTTCATCTCACAGATCATTTCTAAACTTTGATTTACCCTATTTGTGAGAAAATTTGATGGTACCAAAACAAATTGTGAAGAACGAGAACTCAAATCAAACTACAAACTTAACTTCCCATCAAGATCCATCTTCCTCGTATAGAAATGCTCTTGATCCTTTTCATCCAAATAGGTTGTATTGTATTGGATCCAATGAGAACTCAAGCGCACTACTTGTAACATAATTGCTAGATATGAGCAACTAACATTTTTAGACAAGATCCATGAAACATTCGTTGCGAATAAAAAACAAACTAGGGTTTATCGATAAAAGTCTAAAGGACCCAACTTATCCAAATAGCCCATTTATGGAGCATTGGTTGCATTGTAACGATATTGTCATTAGATGGATACATGTTGTCATT
The DNA here is from genome assembly GCF_054855325.1 of Carica papaya. Classification (NCBI taxonomy): domain Eukaryota; kingdom Viridiplantae; phylum Streptophyta; class Magnoliopsida; order Brassicales; family Caricaceae; genus Carica; species Carica papaya. Next base: position 21,127,417 of record NC_142315.1, read on the forward strand.
TAGCGTAAAGTACAGTATGTTCTATATAGACACGAGTCACCGATTTAGTGTCAAGCTAAAACAAAGACATGCACAATAGAACACTCCTAAAATCTACAAGAAAAATATGTCATAATTAATCTTACGAAAAACTAAGACAATATAAGTGTTTAATTTTTTAAAAAATGAAAGTTTTATTTGATTAGCTGTTAAATTATGAATCAATTACAAATTATACATAATAAGAGTTGAGAGCCATAATCGAGTATCAACAGAGGAACTAGGTAATTAAATTCCTTATTAAATTAAATGAGTCGTGCAAGGTTATCAAGGCACAAATACTATTAATACGGTCTTTCATTAGCCTAAACAAAGTGTATTCCATTATCCAATAAGAGAAAAAGCATAGAAAAATCTCGTTGGACAGTTCACCTAATAGAGTATTAGTTTTTAATCTTAGGGAATGAAACATAATAAGTAGAGCACCTAACACAAATGTTGAGAGATATTATTATTCTCACTATAAGATTACATGTTATTTGGTTGAGTGATGTTTTAAGGCCAATTCGAGTAAGCTTGTATATACCTTACAGCATGTCTGATCACACTGTAGAAACCTGCTCCAAGTTGCATGGATATTTGAAGGGACATAAGCTTCATGAGAAGGTTTAGCCACCTAGTGTAAACCAAGTGTCAACATCCTCAACATATGAAGAAAGGAACACTGAAAAATAATTTCTCATCATTCAATAATAATATGTGCAACTGATGTCATTACTGCAATAAAATCATTCATCAGTGCATCTGGTACAGTTACCTATTGTTCTCCATCAAGACCCTAATATGTATGTGTTTTTAATATGTATTTTTGCCTCTTTACTCAATTAATAGAACCCAAAAAACATAAAACTATTTCTTGAATCATTAACACTAATGCCTCAGATCTTATTATATTCATATATTCTCCATACACAAGCATCACAACAAGCACTTCTTCTATAGTTGTTTTACCAAATGGTGATAAAATGAGTATTTCCCAAGTTAGAATCATAAAATTCTCATGAATGAACTCTTTACAATGTTCTATATGTTCAATATTTTAACTTGACTATCATATTTTCCAAAAGATTGACTCATGACTCAAAATGTTGTCTCATCTTCTCATTGTAATTTTGTTCAATAAAGAACATCTCGACTTGGGAGACAATTGGAGTAGGTGAAGTGAGACTTAGTATGTATTAGTTACAGCAACATAAAGTTCCTCCTTTATGTCTAGCCAAACATCATTTGCAACAATTGTTCTTGACATGAGCTAAAGTAAGGTCTTTGACTTTTGACATTATTATCTTCGACATTCTTTATTACCTATTATATTTTATTTTGTTATAAGTGCATCAAAGGATGCAAAACATAATCCATGTTATGTTTACCCACTTGTCAAAGCTTTATAAACTTTCATTTCCTATTAGTCAGCATAAAAGTAAACATTATTTTAATCTCACATATTGTGTGATATTTGGGTTGGGAGAGGGGGGTCTTACAATGAGGTTTCTTATGATAGATATCATTATTTTCTTACAATTGTTAATTATTCAGTTGATGTACTTGGATTTATTTACTTAGATACAAGTTTAAGGCATGACTTAGCTTGTAAAATTTTTACACACTTATACAAACACAATCCAATGAAAAAGCAAAGTCATTCAGAGTGACAATGATAAAAAGTTTGAGATGAGGGATTTTTTCTTGGAGAAACAAATTATCCATCAAAGGAGTTATATTGAGACCCCATAACAAAATGGAACGGTGGAAAAAAAACATCAAATAGATATTAAATATTACTAGATCCTTAAAGTTCCAAAGTGGCCTTAATCTAAAATATTATAATGATTTCATCTCAATGTGTATATTTACTGAAGATAAATCTGTCATCAATCTTTGATCACAAAACTCCATTTGAATTATTGTTTGAAACTAAGGCAACCTACACACACCTAAGAGTTTTTGAGAATTTTGCTTTTGCCTTAACTTCAACCAACAACAAACACAAGTTTGATCCAAGAGCAAAAAAATGTGTCTTCTTAGGATATCTCTTTAGTTTGAAGAGATAAACTTTTTGATATGGAAACAATGAAGATCATTATCTCAAGAAATTTAACCTTATATGAGAATATATTTTCTTACAGGTCCTCAACTAATAGCGATTGGCATTTCTCTGATTATAATTTCTCAGTTACCTATATAGAACTACAAGATACATAGAATATCTACCCTAGAGAGAATGCAGGTAAGGAACTAAACTCAAAGGACATGAATCCTCACAATCGTTATCTTGATGATATAGATAGAACCTTGTCTTCCTCAATGCCATTGCTTAGTGAAGACCATAACATGTTAAGATATGATGACTATATCACTAATTCTCCTTATTCAGTGAAAAGAACAACTAGAGTTAGAAGGCTACCATGATATCTGAAAGATAGTGTATGAATAGGTTAATGCTCCCATCACTTGTTTACCAAAACTTAATAAGGAGAATGTGTTGGTCGGTATTAGAGTAGTAATGATGATTTGCTTTTCGTGGAAAATAACCACGTATACTGACTCTTATCGTCAACAATTGTCAAAAAATAATTGTGACCATAAATGGAAGGAATAGAAAAGGGACCCCATATATTAAGATAAATTAAATTGAAACAATGAACATTTATTGATTGACTAAAAGTAAAAGAAAATCTTTTCTATTTTGGCGGCAACATAACATATAAAGGAAGGATATATAATAATAGAATTGTTTAATTGATAAAGAGCATGAAGTCTTGGTGAAAAAGGGTGACTAAGATTGAAGTGCCATAAATTGAAGTTAAATAAAAAGAATTTGATTTTACAATAGAGTTTATAGTATTAAGTTTATTGGTATGTTGCACTTCAAGATGATACAAGTCATGTCCCTCTTTAGCTATACCAATCTTTTTCTGGTTGTGTGTATCCTAAATAGTACAACAATTACTAGTAAATGTTAAACAATATTTGGAAGACTGCAAAAGACAACTTACTGATATAATATTGAATAAAAACTCTAGTATAAACAAAACATTATAAAACATCAAGGGTGGTGAAATATGAACATCACCAATATGGATAAAAGTTGTTGTTTAAGAGTTAGGTAATTTTACGTAAATTTTACCTACTAGTCTAGATAAGGCAAACAACTCAATATTATTAACTACATGATCTGTGGGCCCATAATCAACTATCTAGTTTATTATAGTATTAAAATGAGATTATGAGGAAAGAATAATATTGGGATCACAAGTTTTCTGAAAATTGGTAGTCAATGTATTAACTTGTTGTGTACATACAGGATTGGTTGTATAGGTTAAATAAAAGGGTTGGATAAGGGTTAAGATTTTTTCATACTGGTCTTTTGTAAAGTTCAGAGGCAATACTGTTGAAGTGTTATCCTGAGGTTGACCTTTTACTTTGGAATTGGTTAGATTGGACTCTATTGCTGCAACTTGAGCATTACACTTATTAACAAAAGGCATGGCCCTTGACTTAGGTAGACAACTATACTTCTTGTAGCATTTATCTTCCATGTGTCCAACAAAACCATAATATTTACATGTAGACCTTTTAGCACCAGTACCTCCAAAAAAATTATAACTCCTTGATTGTTTAACAACACTTGTTAAGATCGCAGATGAAAGCATCAATGATGGACTCTCATCTGGAAGGAGATAAAAGGGATTTGCGAACATCTCTTCTAGTTTTGCTGAATCTGCATTAATAGAAGTATTCTCCATACTGAAACTTGCTAGATTTGCTTCCTTGAGCTTTAATGGAACAAATTTGAGAATCTAAGGTTTTGGCATGAATCACCGTGCTAGAATAATTAAAGAACTTTTATTGCTATGATACTATATTAGATTTTATGAAGAAATCTAAATGATTTAAGTAGAAAAAACAATTAAATCTGATACGATTGTAGAGATTGGAAGAAGATTTAGTATGAAATTTCAGGAAATAAGTTGAAATATTTTAAGAGAGAAAGAGAGAGAGAGAGACTAAAATAGTCGACATCAGAGAGAGTTTAAAATGAGGTTATGTTTATTAATTATGGTTGAGAGAGTATTTATATAAAAAAGTATAACTTTCTGTATTTATACAAAGTGCTCTGAATTTTAACTATTTACAAAATTACATATAACTATTAGCAATTAACGAATCATTAATTACTACTCTATAAATCATCAATTATAAAGAAATCTAAATGATTTAAGTAGAAAAAACAATTAAATCTAATGTGATTTTGTAGAGATTGGAAGAAGATTTAGTATAAAATTTCTGGAAATAAGCTGAAGTGTTTCAAGAGAGAAAAAGAGAGAGAGATTGAAGCAAAAAAAAATAATTAACTCTTTTTCTGTCTTGAAATACTTCAGCTTATTTCCTAAAATTTCATACTAAATCTTCTTCCAATCTCTACAAAATCACATCAGATTTAACTTTTTTTTTTACTTAAATCATTTAGATTTCTTCATAATTGATGATTTATAGAGTAATAATTGCTGATTTATTAATTGTTGATAATTATATGTAATTTTATAAATAGTTAAAATTCAGAGTAGTTTGTGTATCCATATCTCTGGTATTTGATATGTCAAACTTACTTATGGGTATAGATGATATATGTTTTCCATCAACTCACAGAGTGAACCCAGCTCATATCAAGAAGCTTGTAAAAACCTTAAATGGGTAAAGGCTCTAAAAAATGAAATAGATATACTAAAGCAAAATAAGGCATGGAGGCTTACTGGTCTGCCATGTGGACAAAAAGCTATTGAACTTAAATGTGTCCACAAAGTCAAGTTAAATGCTGATAGGAGAGTGGAGAGATACAAAATAAGGTTTATTGCAAAGGATTTTACTTTAAAGAAAGACTTGGATTATCATGAAACTTTCTTATCACTTACAAAGATTGTTTATGTGAGGCTACTCCTTCTCTAGTAGCTACTGAAGGTTAGTGTATTTTCATTGACTCAATGTCAACAATTTATTTCTACATTGCAAACTAAATGAAGTAGTTTACATAGATTTGCCACCAGGTTATCCTAATGGGGGAAGCTAAAAGTTTATAGGTTTCTGGAAAGTATATATGTTCTTAAGCAAGCTTCACGACATTGGTATTAAAAACTTTCAACTTTCATAATCCAATAGGGATTTATGCTGTTTAATTAGATTATGACCTATTTATACAAACAGAAGGGAAAGATTTCACTACTCTATTGATTTATATTGATAATATAATCATAACAATACAACATGAGCACAATTGATAAACGAAGATTAACTATGGATGAAAGATTCAAGATTAAAGATCTTGGGAAACTCAAATACTTCCTTAGCATTAAAGTTACATGGCTCAAGGAAAGAATTCACATGTGTCAACATAAATATTTGTTAGGTTTATTGAATGACACAGGAATCTTACGTGTAAGGACATCAAAACTACCACTTGGTTAGAATCTCAAGTTGTCAAATGATAATGGTGAGTTTATTCCTTATCCAACCTTTAAAGGAGGCTCGTTGAGGACTTATGTATTTAAATTTTATATGACCAAACAGACTTTATTTAGGGCAACTTTTAAGCCAATTCATGGAGCATCTAAGGGACAAACACCTGAATGCAAGTACAAAGTCTTGAGGTACATCAAACATGCATTGGAGTAAGGTTGTTTTATATATATTGTCTGAAATTGGAACTCAATACTTATAGTGATAGTGATTTGGGAGCTTACCTAGATATTTCAAAGATTAATCACTTAATATTGTGTTTTTCATATATCTTACTTAATTTCTTAGACTCTCACACTCCTCAGCATAAGAAAAATATCCGGTAATGATAAACCTTTATTGTGAGCTACGTGGAAAAAGTACCTATTAAGTGACTTAGGAATTAAGCACCCACAAGTTGTCATCATGCATTATGACAATAAAGCTGCAATATATATTGCTATAAATTATGTCTTCCATAAGAGGATAAAACACAAAAAGCTAAACTATCATTTGATTAATGAGAAAATTCATAATAGAAGTATTATAACAAAGCACGTTGGCAATAAACAATAAGTAGCAGACATATGCACTAAGGCACTTCCAAATATCCTTCTTCCTTTTAGATGTCCAAGATAAGAGTAGAAAATTTTTACTCTCCAGCTTATAAGGGAATGTCAAAGTATGGGATAGACCAACCCGAGAGGAATTCGAGTAAAAGTGGGATGTGGAGCTGAAGCGGGAGGGTATGAGGAGGATCATGTAACCCACACAACATATACAACATCGAAACTTAACCTTCTAGAAAAATCACTCCTTTTACTTGAATCTACAACACCTAATAAGTAAGAATAAATAAGAACTGGGAAATTAAAAATAAGGAAAAAAATGTTACGGACTTACTGACAATTTAACATCCGCTCTTTATCTCAACAAAACTTCTAAAGACTCCTATTTCTTGAAGAACTTAAAAAATCTATAAAAAAAAATTAGTAAACTGTTAATTGAAGAAAATCCTAAACTTTAATTTTTTTCTCAACTGAATTGTGTTTACAACTTATGCGTAAAGGTCTTTATATAAGATTTTTTTGAAATAATTTTAAATGGTTACAAACACTTGAAAATTAATAAAATAATATTCTATCTCAATTTATAATTTAAATTAAATAATTAAATAACTCTAAGGGATAGAATTTACATTGAAATATATTAAAAAAGGCTGAAATTATCTCATGTGTTTTTCACATGAGATAATTTACATTAAAATATATTAAAAAAGGCTGAAATTATCTCATGTGTTTTTCACATAAAACACATGGGAAAATTAATTAAAACATGTGGGAAACGTGGAGGTGGGGTCTAAGAAAGACTCAAGGAAGTGGAGAGTTGGCCAACTCGTGGGTCCAGTAGCATATTGGGCCTATGCATTGGGCACGAGCCTGCTGGGCAAGTGTTCGGTCCGATTATGTGCTGGACACACATCTGGTTAGATGGTCGTGCGTGCGTACGACCTATTTGAGTGCGAGGCCTACAGGCCTTGTGCATAGGCACTACTACGCACATGGGCATGCAGGGAATGCATGTGCGCACATAGGGTGTGTGAGTTGGCTCGCATGCTCGGCGCATACGCGTGAGGGCTCGTTCGTGCATTGGAAATTCTGCCCACATGCTGAGGAGCCTTCCTGCCACCTGTCGTCTTGCGAAAAATATGGTCCCCTCAGTTTGTGCATCACGAGCTCTTGGAATACCAAAAGATATGGTGATCCTATATCTTAAAAGTGGATTATTACACATGTGAACCCCATGGGTACCCATACCCAAAAAACATTTGGACCATCCTTTTGGGTCAGAATTATTAGACCAAGTTGTTCTTTGGCAGTGAGGCATGTTACCCTATGAGTTTTCGGTATTATATTGTGATGTTTCATCCTTGGTTGGGATTTTTTATGTTGGATTCTACTTTGATGTTTGATACTTGGTTAGGAATCAAGTTGGCTTGAGTACTCTCGTTTCAAAAATACTTTTTTTCATTCCTCGAGAGGTCATTAATGCTGTTAATCATCTTTCTTCTTTCCACAAGCTTAGCTATGTTTTGACTGCAATCATGTCATCCCTCCCTTATTCAAGAGGATTCATCCTCAAGTCTATAGTGATTATAAATTTTTCATCTAGAGACAAAGAGGACAAAGGATTTACCAAGCAGCCGGCGAGGTGCTTGGGTTATTTTTGAATAAAGGGGCAACTTTTAACTTGGTCCGGACTGTTGTTTTTCTCTTCCTGCCTTTTGGCGAACGTCATATGACTTCTTAATTTTGATTGGTCTTCGTAGGTGTCCCTTATTGACAAGGGTGTTAGAACATGGGTGAGACTTCCAATTTGGATAGAGTATTGGTTCTTTTCACCAAAAAGGCTAATATTTCGATCATATTGTCATGGTCTTCCTAGTAGTAGATGCCTTACTTGCATAAGAACCACATCACATAATATCTGATTTTATGTAGTTACCAATGAAAAATGGAATATGTACCTGCTTGGTGACACTGATCTCTTTACTGTCATCTAACTAGTGTAGCTTGTAGAGGCTACGATGTTGTTCACAAGTTAACCCTACCTGATCCACAAGCAAGGTGCTGGCAATGTTAGTATAATTGTCTCCATTAAGTATCACACTACAGACTTTTCTATTGACCAAACATTTGGAATAGAAAACAGACTTTTCTGTCAAGTGTTTTAATTGAGAGATTGTTCTAAGTTAGGGTTTTTCTTCTTCTTCTTCCTATAAGACTCAAAACTACATTGGAGAGGAGATCAAGCTCAAGACGAAGACATAATCCTGAGTTTGATTTTTTTTTATTATGTATTCTTTTAGTTTCAGTTTTTTTTTTCTTGATTTAATTATGGAATATATTTCTTTTGTAGGGAAAACATGAACCCTAAACTATAAAGGGTATTAATTTTGATTAATGACATCTAAGTTAGTTTTATACAAAATCATTGAGTTTAATGATTATATGGACATTTTGTTGATTAAAATCTTTAATCATGTGCCGAATAGAGAAGTTAAGGTTTTCAATTTATAGGATTCAATGCATGATTATTAGGATTTTTCATAACAAGTTAATAACATATTTGTTCGAATAGATAATCTAAAACTGACTTGTAGCATGTATTCATCTTCCTGAATAAGATCAGATAATTGGGTTAATTATATTCAAATTTATATGAAAGTGTCTAAATAATAGTTTCGTTAAATTTGAAAGGTTATGTCCTTGAATAAAATTAGCCAAGTTTTAGAAGTAACCCGCCAATCTTAACTCAGATTTCGTTATCAATATTGATATCCAAACAAGTTTAGGGGGATTGTGGACCCTAACGTTGTTTTACTGATTGATTATCTTTGACTTACTGTGGTTATTTAAGTTTCTGCAAGTTTATTTACTCTCATTCAATTATCACTTCTCAAATAACAGTTTTTAATATAATAATTGATTTATAAAATTTAGTCTTTGCAAGACGATATTCAGATTCTCATATCTATATTACTGATACGACTAGTGCACTTGTTAGTATTTTCTAGGATGCATCATAGGTCCTCCTGCTCGTTAATATTCTCGTGCTCACTGATGATATCTTCATCATCTTGGATGATCATGGTGGGCCAATTAGGACATTGGGATGTAATGCCCAACTCCTAAGCACTTAAAACACTTGACAGTGCTTTGGTGAGCAGCAAATGCCTTAAGATTACCTATTGAGTTACTGGCAGATTGTTTTCCCTTACTGTCATCCATCTTCTTACCTTTATCTCTTTGAACCCATCTCTGATTATTCTGGGGATTGTTACTAATGTATCCCTAGTTGGTTCATCTACCTTTTAATTATCTTTCAATCTTGGTAGCCTTGTTTACCATTTCTTCCAGGTCGACATAATTTTAAAGTTCAATGATGTTGGTTATCTCTTTTTTTAGGTTCTCCAAGAACTGAGCCATGGTGGCCTTCAGTTGTTCGTCAATTTGGGCCCTAATCATTATTTTTTTCATTTCATTGTAGTATTATTCCACTTATTTGAAGCCCTAAGTCAGGCGTTGCCGCTTCACATTCATATCATATCAAAATAAGCTGGTATAAATCATTTCCTCATAATAGATCTAAGTTTTCTCCAAGTGATGATTGCTAAGTCCCCATCTTATTCACAGAGAAGGACTAACTGATTCCACCATCCTAAGGCATAGTCGATAAATTCAAGTGTGGCCAACATGAGTTTTTTCCCTTCACTGTAGTGGTGGTAGCTAAAGATGTGGTCAACCTTTCCACTCCCACTAAATATAGGCCTCAAGATCGTTCTTTCCTTGAAAAGTTGGTATCTAAAACTTGAAATTATGGAGGTCTATGTTTGCCTCTTTGCAACGGCCTCCCTATCTATCGTCGACTTCATTGCCACAATATCCGATATCTTCTAGCATTACTTGATGTTGGGTGCAATTGCAATTGTCGCCCGGTTCCAGACAATCCATACAGGTAACCATGTTTTCTATTTGGACACTTAACTGAGTGAACATGTCCAAGACTCTCTCTTACATGGTTACTGGTTTATTGTTGGCGCTTTGGTGAGATATTGTGGAGTCCCTGCAAAGATAAAAGTTAGTGAAAGCAAAAACTCTCCCTCACCTTCACTCATGTTTACCTCACAATCTCTCAATCGATAGCTTCTTTTGTCAAGTTGAGTGTTCAGAATCATAATCACTTGGTTCAGGTATGCACGTTAGTTCTTATGACACAATAAAGAATCCTAAAGGATTCTGATTTTTACTGAAGCTCATAAACGAACACATAGAAGAATGAATAATGTGTTTCTTATGTTAAACAACTGGTTTCAATTAGTCACTTAATTTAATTTTTTTATAATGGAATAATAACATAATAAAATATAGAATTGTGGATCACAAAGAATAAAAATTCAAACTAATACGTAGGGATATAATCATTCCTGATGGATATAACCAGAAGGTGTATCTATTTATACTATTCTCAATTTATTGGCTATGTTTTACTACCGATTAGGTTTCTTCATGCAATGTTGATGCAAGATTATATAAATGTAATTCGAAAATTAAACGTGGATAATGTAACAGAATAAAAACAAAAGTATCCACTCACACCCTGTTAGGTGAGGTACTCTGTCTTTGATTTCTTCAAAGGTTTTCTAGTCACCCAATTAGGCGACTAGTCTGCTTTTGTTATATAAAATGCGAACAGCGTGCCAATTGCCTTATGGTATGCAATTATAATATTTTTTTTTTATAATTTGAATATATATATAATTTTTTTGAATAATGAAACAAACACAAAATTACTTGAAATGAACAGATAGAATTGATTCAAGTAATATGCAAACAAATTAACAACCAAAATAAATTTCAATGTTAATTTAAGAATAAAAATGCTGAAAAACAATAAAGATAGTTTGGGTTTTAAGAACCTAATATCTGATACTAAATAACACGGGAGGGTATGGGGATGATTGAATCAACTCCTATAACCCACATAATGTATGCAATATCGAAACTTAACTAACTAGAACACCTCTTCCCTCTACTTGAATCTACAATACCTAATAGGCAAACATAAACAAGAACTAGGGAATTAAAAATAAGGAAAGAAAAGACGTCACAAATTTACCGATAAATTAATCCCCACTCCTTATCTCAATAAGATTTCTGAAGACTTCTGCTTCTTAAAGAACTTGAAGAAGTTAAAAAAATTTAACAAATTGCTAACTGAAGAAAAGTCTAAGCTTTGATATTTTTTTTTTTCAACTGAATTGTATTTACAACCTATGGGTAAAGACTTTTATATAGACTTTTTCCGAGATAGTTTTACATGGTTACAAATGCTTAAAAATTAATAAAATAGTATTCTATCTTAATCTAACATTCAAATTAAATAATTAAATAACTATAAGGGATAAAATTTATATTAAAATAAGGATAAAAATATATTAAAAAAAGACTAAAATTATCCTACGTATTTTTCATGTAAAACGCATGAGAAAATTAATTAAAATATGTGGAAAAGGTGGAGGTGGGGTCCAAGAAGGACTCAAGGAAGTGAAGAGTCGACTGGGTCGGGGGTCGAGTAGCTTGCACGGGCCGGGCCAGGAGGAACACGTGGGTCACGTGAAACAGACCCCCCGAATTAAGTCTATGCACTAGGCACTTGTTCGGCTCAATTGTATGATAGGTGCACATCTTTGGCTGGATGGCCTGCGTGCGCACAACCTACCTTGCGTGCGGGGCCTGCGGGTCTTGCATGTGGGGTTTGCCGTGCGAATGGGTGCGTGGGTCATGCTTGTGCATGCGTTGTCCATGCATTTGCACGCGCGCGAGGCATGCAAGTTGGCTTGCATGCGCCGAGGGCTCATTCGTGCGTGGAAAATTCCACCCACGTGTTGAGGAGCCTTCCTGCCACCTGTTGTCTTGTAGGGAATATGGTCACCTCAGTTTGTGCATCACAAGTTCTTGGAATACCAGCAGATATGGTGACCTTGTATTCTAAACGTGTATTACTACACACATGAACCCCACGAGTATCCATACCTAGACAACATCTAAAATATCCTCTTGAGTCAGAATTTTTGGGTCGAGTCATTTTTTGGCAGTGAGACCTGTTACTCTTCAGGTTTTTGGTATTTTCTAGTGACGTTTTTTCCTTGGTCAGGATTTCTATCAAGTAGATTTTATCTCGTTGTTTGATACTTGGTTAGGAATAGAGTGGACTTGAGTACTCTCATTTTGGAAATGCTTCCTTTCATTTTTCGGAAGGTCATTAGTGCTAGTCATCTTCTTTTCTTCCACCAGCTTAGGTATGTCTTCGACTGCGATTGCTTTGGAAAAACTTTCAATCCATTGTAATATCAGTAGAGAATTTAATGTTTTTAATTGATGAAGCTAAATTGACACAAAAGATTACCTAATTTGCCAAATTAACATTAGGGCTTGAGTTGGCCAAATTGACACAAAAGTTTTTTTAAACTTCAATTTTATTTATTTATACTGACAGAACTAAGTGAATATTGTTTTGTATTTAGTTTTTCTGCAACTAATTAATTAGTTATTTATTTATTTAGTTCATACTCACCCACTAAAGTTGTACACCTGAATTAGGATGATCTGGGTTTTATAATTTTAGGTAGGTTAAAGTCCATTTCCCAAAAAGTTTACCTTCCACTTGGTTTGATGCTCAACGAATTTGTGGGGTTGCCCTAAAAAACACAGAACGAGTTTGGTAGAGCAGATTTCATCTTTCCATAAATCCAACAACATTAACGTTATTTATTTAGAACAAATTAAAGTTTTGTTTGTTGCATTAAGATACTTGTATAGTAGATTTATAGTATACACATATATCACAAATTTATTAAAATTATATAGGAAAATTTTTTATAAAACTTGTTTGCAAATTTACCTCTAATTCAATTGAAAAACTGTGAAAAAGTAAAAAAAAAAAATGAAATTGAGATTAGATTTTGTTCTGGGTAATATAAAATTAACTTGAAGACTCAATATAATTTTTTTTTTCTGATCAAGTTAATAAAGAAATATGTTTTTGTAATGAGAAAATTTAGAATTAAGTATTTTCCCTATAAGAAACATTATGTATAATGTCTGCCACAATTCTCAAAAGAATGTTGCACCAGAAAAGGTGAAGGGAAAAATGAATGAAAGAAAGAAAAACAAGTTAGAAAAACTGAAAAAATAAAAAAGCAAACGAGACTTAATGTAAAAGCCGCGATGAAACAGAACAAGTGAAGATGTATGGTTGTGATGATAAAGAATATTAGGAGACAGCATGAATCTTCAAACAGCAGCTCCATGACCCCATCACCATTTTCAGTACACTATTTCTTTATCTTTTTCTAATAGTTTGGTGTATATCATCATCATCATTTTCATCATCATAGCTATCGTATAAATATTATATAACAAAAGGCATTTTGTCTATTAGAATGGTGTATTGAATCCTAAAATTTGTCATTCAGACTCAAAATATTTGTAATGTGCTGTTCTTGTTATGGAATTTTTTTTCTTTATTTTTTATTATTAGCGTAATCTTTTTCTGCACCTGAATAAAGAAATTCAACCCAAAATTATATGGAATCATTTCTCTACTACATGATTTAGCAATAAATCCCAACATATACATGTGTGTGTGTGAATAAAAAGGGTGATGGTTGATTTTATGGTACTCCCACTTACTTGCTTATGTGTTCATGCATATGTATAACATCAGTAATTGGAGGACTCGGCTCACTCTGGCTACCTGTACTGACTCACATTCTTCTATGACTTCAAATCATTTTTGAAAATATTTTTCAATACTGGACTCAGATTCAAGTCTATGGCTACTCGAGCCTTCATGAATCAAACCTTTAAGTTATGTCCAGGAGCCAAAGTATACTCGTATACCTGCTATATATATGTATATATGTATGTACACACACGTGTATATCAGCCAGAAGGGTAGTAGAAAAAATGTCAGTTCTATAATTTGCCTAAGAAAACCAGTAATCAAATGCATGCACGATATATCATATTATTAATTAACGACTTTGTTTGAAAAAATTAAAATCTGGAGATATATATATATATATCTAATAACATGAAAGAATTATATATGTGTGAGTGAAAGATTCCTGAACCCAAAGGAGAATGAATAAGATTAATTTGGGTTGACGCTTCATGATGGAGATAGAGTTGGATGAAAAGCCAGTATATGCATTTTGAGACGGCTGCAGCTTTTAACTCGTAGTTTTTCAGAGATGACCCAGTAGATGAGATTTGTTTTACTGTTGAAGATCTCTCAATTAATTATGAAGTGGTAAAGATCACAGTACAATCTCTCAAGAAGAATTTCTGGTATCATCAAGATCTAATTTATGGTGGTATCCTCTTCCAAATAAAACATAATTGCTAATTGGCAGATGAAAACTAGACAAAAACTTTTTTAAAAAATATGTTATTCCAATCATATATAATTAAAAAAACAAAAGCATTATATTCTGACCCAGGTGTGTGTGTATATATAAGTATGAATCTTCATAAAAAATTTTTAAGATTTATCATAGATGTGTATTGTTTCCAAAAGAAGGAAGCTTGTTCCAGAAGATACCTATTAACCACTTTAATTAATATATTCATTAGATATAAGTATATTATATAGTTTATATTGTAGTAATCGTGTTAATTAATCAGTGTGTTGAAGATATTGTTTGAATCCTTAGCTACGGAGAAAAAAGAGACATCATGTTGATTTGACGTCAAGAAAGAATATTCATAAAATTCAATCCTCTCATCATAATAATCTATACTCATGTATATATATATATATATATATATTTATTGTGGAAGACTTTAAGCACCGAAATTGCCTGGAAGATGACAGCGCGGATCTTCCGAGTACTTGAGACTGAAAAATACGGTGAGTGATATTATCAGTTGCAATACACAACTACTTATTTTACGGAGAACAATTATCAGACTGACACTTATGCTCAAGAAAAGCAATCCCCTACAAGTTGTTTGCATATATATATATATATATGTCACCACGATTTACATGTAATATCCACCTAAAAAAATAAATAAATAAATAAGATTTGAAATTTGAAAAAAAATTTTAAAAATTTAGACTTTTAATTAATTAGAGACTTAAATGAAAATAAATAAATAAAAAGATTAAAAACATAAATAAGTAGAAGTAGAATGGGGCAAAGGAAATAAGGAGAATGGATGACCCAAATCGGATCGGTTGAGGAGATCGGATGGAAGAGATTTAAAAGAAAACGGATGACCTAGATCAAGTCATGAAGATCTAATGGTTGAGGGAACGGGTATAAAAAGAAAAGAGATTAGGATTTTCTCTTCATTTTGAAGAATAGCCGGAAAAGAGAGAAGAGCAATCGGGAAGGGAAGGAAGAAGAGAGGGTCACGCGGGGAAGCCGATAGGAAGAAATAAGGAGAGGGAAGGAAGAGGAAGGGAAAAGAGAGAAAAAGGAGGAAGGAGAAGAAAAGAGAGGAGGGGCCGAGCGTGAAAGAGAAGGGGAGCCAAAGAGCGACCACCACGAGGGAGGAAGAAAAGAAGAGAGGGGCGGAGGTGGGAGAGTGTGGAAGCCGAACCGAAAGGAAGAAGGAGGAGAAGAGAACGGCCGAGATGTCGTGTGATGGCAGAGACCGAGGCAAGCGAGATAAAGGTTTGTCCTTTTTGTCTTTTCTTCCCTTATTTTCCTTTTAATCTATTTCTATTTTGCACTAACTGACTTTTTAAGTGTAAAAAATCATCATTCTAATTGCAAGTACGTAAGGAAGCCGCGGGGTGACTGAGAGGAGGTGACCGGGAGCCAAGCCGATGCCAAAATGTCCACGTCGAAAGGTAAAATCATTTTATTTTCGTGTTTTGGTGGTGGTTGAGCGGTGGTGGGGCGAGGCTGGTGTCGGGCTGGCCGTGCGGACTCGGCCAAGCCACCCACCAGCGTAGGAACCGAGGAAGCCTTCTTCTAGAATGGGGAAAGCTGACCCATTTGGGAAGCCGAAGAGTCTTCCCCGATCATGGGAACCTGACCCACTAGTTTGGAGTTCTGATTCGCTGTTGGAGAAGCTGAAAAAGTCTTTCTCTAAAAACAGAAATTTGATTCGCCAAATGGGGAACCGAAAAATTTTTCAAGTACGGATCCTGATAGATTCGAGTATTCCGTTGGGTAGTCATTGGAACCTGTAATTTAATAAAATTAATTTTTAGTATTTTAAAATATTTTAATTAATTATGTCGTGTGTATAGAAAAATTTGGACATTCAGATGGATCCGAAAAGACACCTAAGAGAGTAAGTATTTTTAAATCTCAACCGAGTTTGAATTTTAAAAAGTGCATTCATTTATTTAAATTATGAGTTTTAAAATTTGAACAGACATTGACCTAATTTTCGATAAAAAAAAACAGAATCCAAATTATTATCAGTAAACGTAAGCAATTTAAACCATATGAGGAGACGAAACCAGAAAACAGACCCAATAAATTGAGAGTTATTTGAACTGATGAAATTTGAAATTGAAAAAAAAAATTTTCAATTAAGGAAAAATTGAAAAATAAAAAGAAATAAAATAAAAATGTAAAAATAAAAATGAAAAGAAATAATTGAGGTTAAGAAATGATCATTTAAATAAATTGAAAATTTTGAAATGAAAGGGTAGGGGTGAATAGAGTAGGTATCCTAAATACCTATTCATTTAGTCTGAATCGAGGAGGGAAGTGTGTGTGTTTAGCTGAAGTTCAGCACATATGGTGAACTTGCACATGGATAGAGTCTGAAACCTAATTTAGACGTGGATAGGCATTTGTGTGAATGTGGGTCACTTAGCAAACGTACCTATTGTGATTTATGTGTGTGTTATCCATGCGATAGAGGGATCAATTTTGCTTTTCTTCGATGATGATATAAACGGCACCACGCGATGAAACTATAAAAATAATCGTTCGAGTGTATCTGTGATCTTTTGTGTGTGTGTGTGATTATATTTCGAGATTATGAACGATATTTGAGTGTATCTATAATTTTTTTTTGTGTAATTATGTTTTGAAATGACTTTCGAGAGTATGGAAATATACATTTGAGATTTGTATGTGATATTTAAGAGAATTCATCAGATCGATCAGGAACATGTGAAATAGTGAAAATAAGAATATGAATTTGCACTAAAATATTTTTATTGTTTTTTGTTTCTTACCGTATATTTTGCATGAAATTTTATCTAGGTTGAGAGAACGGGAATACTTATTGAGTTGGTGAAATTCACTAAATTTTACCATGATATTTTTAAGATGAGAATGAAGAGTCAACACCGTTACCAGACGAATAGAACCTGTAAAAGTGTTCTTGTTTTTGTATATTTTGTACATATTCAAAAAGTTTTATTATGTTCTATTAGATTATAAATTCAGAACTCATGTTTTGTGTATATACTTACTGTACATATCACATGAAATGTTAGGTTGATCCACACATGTATATATTTTATGGACACACTGCATGAAAGGGTTTGAGCAGAAATTGCGTTTCATATCTAATATTGGGACGTGACAATACATGTATATGTGTGTATAATTGGGTTGGTGGGGAGCTAGTGAAATATTGGGCACAATGCAAGAGATTGATTTTAAGTGCGACTGAAATTACTGGTTGTGATTCTGATATTAAAATGAATCTAACCGCACTTTCATAACACAAAAGATTTTTATTGACTTGAAACTTCACCTACTACCCATTCCCAACAGGAAGAAAACGGATCATCACCTTAAGGTAAATGTTCTAATAACACTCTCCATCTATACATGTACACACGCAGATAACTGTATATATAGATAGATTTTCAGCCGTTACATGTCAGACAAATTAAAGGAGTTAAAATAACTGAATTTCTTAGCCTAGGAAAACGTCAAGTATTAAGAAACTTTAACACTGAATTTTATGCATGCATGGTTGATTCCTCTAAAAAGGACATAGCTGCACTGGTGCAAGAATAGGCCGTACGCCAGACTGCCCAAATCTGTAAATGTTTACACTGCCCCCCCCCCAAGCCTCCGCTCACGACAACCCTACATTCAAATATGTATATATGTATATATATATATATTCACGAAAAAGTATAAAGCCCATGTATAATTCCTTTTTTTTTGGTTAAATACCCTATTTATAATTCGCATTTTAGGTAGATACCTTGGATGTAGAAATTCTGGGTTACTCATTTTCTTTCAACAAGAAAGCTAACTATAGGCTATGAACAACACAATAATCAGTGGAAACAAAAATTCTATGGTGCCTGAGGGCATCACAGCCGCAAAAGCTATTAAAATTTCATAATAAATTAATAATGTGATGTAATTGTCATTTACTAAATTATAAAATGAATTACTACACAATTACCAAATTACTATAAAATGTTCAAATGTTTCTGCAATCACTTACAAAAAATAAATCAGCTATTTCAACATAACCCCAATTTAATAATTTAACTTTTATTGAATATTCTACAAACTACTCGTCAGGACAGCAAATAACAGTAATAAAGAGCAGAAACTTAATTTCCTATTCTGACCAATCAAGGGCCAAGGTCAGAGTTGAAGTGATCAACTTTTTCTTCCTTATCTTTTTTGTTAATCTAGCAAAAGTGGAATCACTTAATTTTTGCTTCTGCATAAATGAGATTCAAAGAAGGAAATTCATTCTTTGGCGGCTTCCAGCAGCTCCTCCCATGAAACTAATTTTTCTCTGGGTTTGTTTTGCAAACTGCCAAGCATCTTCTCTTTGGAGTCAATCCTTTCCCAGCCAGAGAACGGGACAACTTCAACATTCTTGTTATCCAGTAACTGGAGGAGTCCCTTCCTGCCAGGGTTTAGCAAACTAGAAGAAGCTGCTATTACTCCTTTTTCAAGGTCCTCTGATATGCTACCAACCTAACATGTTAACGTTCAGATTAGGATTTGCTATAACATCTGTTTTCTAATCTTAGTATTTGTTATGGCAAGATGATTTAGATGTCCCACGATGGCACTGATGTTAAATATCTTGAAACCACCTTCTACTGGAAGGATGCAAGAGACGACTTACAGTTTCATCAGCGCAGTAAAGATTTGTAGCAATAATCCCAGTTGGACCTCTCTTCAACCACCCACATACATACAACCCTGTTTCGACCAGACAACCTGAAGTATCAGTAAGAACTCGACCCCTTTTGTTAGGGACCACACCTGCAAATATGTAATAAGGCCAGTAAGCAGAGCCATTCTCTCTCCCTTCTCCTTATTCCAGGGCTGACATGTAATAAAAATTGGGTCATGAAATGCAGTGTATTCAATATTAAACAGGTTTTTTTCCCTGGCTCCAAAAACTACTTCATACTCCATCATGTCAAAGAGATGTTTAAGATTTTGAAACTCCCAAATGTTAATGAAAAATTAATAAAATAACATGGCCAATATGTTCTATACATGTTGAATTTATTAGAATGCAACTAAAAATCCTTGTTTCAGAAGACAGGATTCCGTGAGAAGCACATAATTAGTTTTCTCCAAATGTTGATGTGCATTCAGCAAGTAGGTAAATAAGACAGAGCAATAAAATAAAAATTTTAATTTCATCCCTGACCAGCAGGTTTTATTTGTCCTACCCAAAACCTAATAGGAAGTCAAACCTTGGGTCAGACATGCATAATCAGCAGGTAAAGTGATTGTAATTAGTTGGTTGAGTTTGTTTAGATTAATTTTTAGTTAATCAGCATTAAGTAATTAATCGAGATTAGACCCTGTATATAAATATCCAATTTCTCATTAATGAAAATAAGTTCTTCATTTCTCAAATCCCCGATATTTGTCCTCTCTCTTGCATTCCCTGTCTGTAAAATTTCTTCTGATTTATAAGGAAAATTTGCAAAATTTTCTTCAATTTCTGGATGATTTCAAGCTTTAACATGGTATCAGAGCAATATCATGCATTTTGATTCCATTTTTCCTCACCATTTTTCTCTAAATCGATAAACAGAAAAGAGCCCTAAATTCGAGGTCCATTAAGCATCAAGAAGAAGAAAGAAGATTATGGTTTGAGTCACTTACACGAAGTATTTCAGAATGAATACCACAACCGAATCAACAATAATGGAGGAGCTTCTTGCTAGTCCGTTCTACGTCTACCCGAGCGAAAGCCCGTCCCTTCAACTCACAATTATAATACTCGCAGGTAACAATTTCTATTCATGATTTCGGGCGATGAAGATGGTCCTTATTACCAAAAATAAATTGGAGTTTGTAGATGGCACTATTTAAGTTCCGAATAAGGACGATCCGATATCCAAATCTTGGAAGAGATGCTAATATTGACTTAGATAACGAGAACTCTGTCACCTTGGATTGCACAGATCGATATCATTAATAAAAAAACCTTTAGGCTTGTTATCCAAGAACTTGTTCAAAAATACTGTAATGAAAGGAACATAGGAGTTTGCCGCTAGGTATTTGACCAAATAGGATCGTCCGGTTCCTATAGAACCTATCACTAAAATACCCCTAGAGGGGGATAGGGCTAAGCGGAGCGAAAAGGGTTTTCCATGAGACGGGAAATGAAAACTATTAGCCCCACACGAAGTTTGTGAATAAGTGATTGTCTGATAATGAGCAAGGAATATGTTATTTCGATTGATCATGTTAAGAACCTGTGGAAGGACCTGCATGATCGCTTTGTTCAAGGGGATTTAGTAAGGGTTTCGGATTTGCAGGAAGAGTTAAATAATCAGAAACAAGGAAACTACACTGTAATACAATATTTTACACACATAAAGGTACTAGGGATGAACTGCATAATCTTTGTCCAACACCAATATGCAAATGTGCTGTTAAGTGTGCTTACGATGCTAATTCAATTTCTATAAAGTACCAAGAAAAAGACAAAATTATAAGGTTTTTAAAAGGGTTGAATGAAAAATTTAGTGAGGTCAAATCTCATATTCTGCCGAATTTGAACAAAGTGTTCTCTTTAGTGATACACCAAGAGAGGACAAATATTGGGGATTTGAGAAATGAACAACTTGTTTTCATTAATGAGAAACTGACTATTTATATATAGGGTCTAATCTCAATTCACTACTTTAATGCTGATTCCCACTCATGCCTGCCAAGAAATCCCTATCGCAACAAGGAAAATGAAGCAAGAAAGTATTTATGGTTCCCACTCATGCCTGCTAATACTCTAAATATAAAATACATTTAGATATATTTTAGTATTTCTTTTGAGTTATATGCATATGAAAACTTCTACATATATGCAAAAGCATACATAAACTCATAATACATACTCTTTGTTTTAATTTTCTCTAGTAAATTCTCAAGAAATGTTTACAATTTAATAAAAAATGGTATTTATTATATTTATAATAACATAGACAAATAAAACTTTAATAACCTTCATAATTATAAAAAAAAAAATTTTAATCAGATATACCCATCCTTACATTGCTTCAACCCTCCCCAAACGTTAATTTCCTTTAGCCAGGATGGCAATGAAAAAAGCAGCCACGTTGCCATTACCTGGCCTGGTCACTGTTCTTTTCTTTAAAACAAACTGAATAATTGACCAAATAATTTTTGGAAGAAGCTTTTAGCAGTTAGATGAACTAAAATTAAAAATATGCACATATCTCTTTTCCTGAAGATAGAATGACTGCAAGCATTAAAATAGAAACACAGTGAGATCTTAATGAAGAGCCAGATCTACTTATTCATTCTACCTTGATGGTGATCAAAGGGTAAACCATCAACTGGGACTGACCTGTAACCAATACTTTTTAACACTATCCTGCAAACATGAAGAACGCATTGCAAGTCAGTAATCAGTGACTCAGTCTACGTCCCAAACTTCTGAACGTAAGATAAGGAGAAGAGATAAATTCTTAAAAGAAAAAAAAAAGGAGAAGAAATAAATATTCTTGAAGCCTCTACTTCACTATCGGTTATTATTACAGATTGTATAAGAAAATGCGTACAGGAGATTAAACCTATTCACAACCAGGCCCTTTTCAAAGTCAGTAATAAGGATTTTTCATTCTGATAGAAAACTTGGAACAGTCTTAGTCCTGAAATACAAAGAAAAAAATTACCCGCAGCTAAGATCCTCATATTCTCCTGTACCAACTGCAACTTGTTTCCCAGAGCCAACACCTACAAATTGAAGTTACAAAAGGCAAAATGAGCGCCTTTGGTATTGAATTAGACAGTTCAAAATGGATCTCTCATTTCAATCCAGCTGAACTAGCCCACAAATAAGTAATTCAGGGGAATTAGAAAAACTTTTGCCAATTTACCATCACCATTTTGGTTGTTACATTGAGGATTCCACAGAATTCAACATGGGAAGGCTATGAGATATCCACAGCCAATACCAAATTATACAAAAGCCAAAAAAGATGATTAGTGCATAAGAAATATTTACAGAGAGCTTACCTCTAAGAGCTGTCTTCTCAAATCGCACAGCTGAAACACGACCCCTCCCGTCTTCTGATTGTAGAAACCTGTCAGGTTTATGGAAGAAGACGAAGTGAAGTTCTCGCTGACCTGGGCTGGGTTGGGAAGGTCCTGAGGTGGCTGCCTTTTGAATTAATTCGTAAACCCTTCTCCGAATTCGATTGTTCATCATCTCTTCCTTCACCCAAAAACAACAATTACATACAAAAAACATCAACATAAAAGACTAGAGTAAAAAAGTGAAAAGGAAAAGAAAAGGCTTGTAAAAGTTTCAATAACAATATTTATTTAGACAATCAGGAAAGTCAGTAAAAAATCCAGAAACGTTGCTACTGGAGAGATTAAAAAATATAAAAGAAAAAGAATATAAATTATCTGACTTGTTGAAGATTGAGAATCGACATATACCTCGTCCTCTCGGGTTTTTAGTAAATCAGCTCCATTTATTTGAATATACAAATCTTTCATCCCTGAAACAAGATCAAGTATCACTATTAATTCCATAATCATGGGAAGATCTGGAAGGACATCTATTGAACTGATGGAAATTACATACATAAGGCCAAAACCTTTATAAAAGAATAACACCCAAATATAAAATTAATCGAAAAATTAAACAACTAACCACATGTTCAATCACAACATTTTAGATGAAATAAAGGGATTTGGTAGTATACAACCATGCATACAATCAAACACTGAGCATAGTAGGTTTGTCCTTATTTCAAATAACAGAAATTCTTCCATAATACTCAGGGTAAAGGGCAACAATAACAAGACCAAAAGAAAGTAGACTAAGAAAAGATAAGGTCATCAGTTAATCAAGTGAACTGAAAATATCCTTCATGCAATTAAGGTTAAATTTTAAGGAGTGGTAGTACCATATGATAAAGGTCAAATGTGATTACTACATAAAAGCACAGAAAAATGGGGGAAACAATCAATTATCAGTGTACACAATCAAGGAAATACCAAGAACTTCACGGAGCTCTTTAGCAGTACAAGCCGCTTGAACTGGCCCCCGTCTTCCAACCAGGTAAACTTTCCTGTAATTGCATTTGTATCAGAAAAGCTCAGAAACCTGATACTAGCAACAGATTTATCTGTTTACTGTATATTACCTGATAGAACTTTCTTCTAGAGCAGTTAAAGCATGACTGGCAATATCAGTGGAGGCCAATTCTGATGTTGATCGTAAAAGGATACGAGCAACATCAAGACCTACATTTCCCTGACAAGTACATACAACCACTACCATTTTAAGTTATTGTACCAATATTAGAACATTCAATATAAGTGAAGGATAGAGAATAATATTGTGATCTTATGGACAACTACTACATAATTAACAAACCCTCACCAAAAATGCATGTGTATGGGGATATTTGCACAAAATTGCTCAAGCTGAGAATATGGACATGTCTAGTTATGCAGTAATATTAGGACAAAGGAATTTACACAGGTTAATAATTATCCAGTGTCAGAAGATTCCAAAGTCAAAGCTCGACAAGTCTGCCATCTTGCAAATACCTTTACAATACATAGCTTTATGGTCGAAGAGTTGACGGTTGTTGGAAATTCCAAATATTTTTTAATACAGTTAAAGAAGACTAGTCTATTTGTTATATTCAGAAAAAATCTCAAAACAGAAACTATTCCATCTTAATCAGTCTTATCAAGTTTGCCCTTGTCCTATGCCTGACTATGGCATTGCATGACTAATCTAAGCTATGCAACTTCAATTCATAATGAAAATGATGTGAGAATGGCCAAACTTGTTATAGCCCACAATTCAAGCGCCTTTCCTTTTTCTTTTAAGAATAAAAATTGAGAACAATAATCCTATAACCAATCTCCTGTCATAAGAAAAAATACGGTACAAAAAGTACCTGGCCAAGAACAATGGCTGTATCAGAGCTCTTCAAATCTGGATTCAGGTTTCTGTAGTCAGGATGCCCATTGTACCACCAAACAAATTCTCTAGCCGAGTGTATCCCAATCAAATTCTAGTTGGCAATTTTCAAAAAACATATGGAAATAACTTATGAACTCATTCTCAACATTATTATCCAATTACCAAGAGACTTCAAGAAAGATTTTTTATACTTATAAAACATACTTCTCCTGGAATATCAAGATGCCTATCGCTCTCAGCCCCATAAGCAAGCACAACCTACTCCATTGTATTAAACATGGATCAAAATGATGTTACTCCCTCATCCATACAACACAAGTAAAATGTTAATAACCCAAAAACCGAACAGGTGCTGCATATTACCACATCGTACAGATTACGGAGCTCAGCAAGTGACACATCAGAACCAAAAGCTACATTCCCAAAGAAAGCGACCCGCTCTTGTTGCGCGACTCGAGTGAACTGATTAATCACAATCTGTTGCAAGTTTTCTGGTAAAATTAAACCCAATTAAGAACATTTTTTTTTAATCTTTTAGCACCAACAATAGAAGAAGTAATGAACTACATTCAGCGCGTACCAGCAAAATTCATACCTTAGTTTCAGGATGATCAGGTGCGACGCCGGAGCGCACCAATCCAAACGGCGTTGGCAATCGATCGATTATGTCAACTTGCGCTTCTTGGTGCGCCTTTAACATCTGTTGCAGTAGTTAATTAAAATATTCGAAAGAAAAAACGATAAATCACTTGATGAATCAGCAATTAAAGATGTTCGATCCTCAATAAGCTTAAGCACGTAATTAACCTTCTCAGCAGTGTAGAAGCCAGCGGGCCCACTTCCGACGATGCAAATATGCAGGTGGCGAGACGAAACAGTTGAAATGCTTCGTGATAAGCAAGTCCTTGCATGGAAGAAGATTGTCATTCCTTCCTTTCCTTCTTTTGCTTTGTTTGGTTGATATTGCTACTGGCTAGTATAATCAAGTTTTTAGGGGGGAGAAAGTAGGGTTCTTGTTCTCAAAGATCAGAGCAGCCACGGAGTTTCCAGCTTCCAGTTGAATTACAGAGGCCCAGTTGTGAAATATGGACTTGGTTGGATTGACCGTATAATATTTGGGGGCATGTAACATACATTCCAGAGCCCATGTGGATTAATCTCTTTAATGGCTATACATAGATACAATTTTCATTTAATTTTTAATTTTAATTGTAATATTTATTTTTTAAAAGATGTACAATTAAAATGTTTTTTATTTTATTTAAATCACCACTACATTGACTTTGACAATAACCTAAAGTTAAAGACTGATATAAAAATAAAACTATATGAATTTTAATTAAATAATCAAAAACTGGTTAACAGACAAACAAATGATAAGTTTTTGTTACTTTTCCTTAAAGATTTGTTTTCATTCATTCAATTTAAAAATAAATAAATAATTTTTTTATTTTATCCTTAAATTACATGATTTATCATTTGGTTAATAAATAAAATTTATTGATTTTTTTTTTTTTTAATAATTATCATCTTTATTCTATTTTCCGTAAAACGGTGCGTTTGGAATTCAGAAGATGATGGCGTTTGAATTTGAATGGGTTAAAATGAGTGTTGATTTCTGGGCCGAATAGGATCAAGAAGGGTTGGGTTTTTAATTTTTACTTTTATTAAATTTTGGTGAAAATGGGTTTGGGTTTGGAATTTTAAAGGAGTTAGAAAGAATATAAAGTTTGACCTCTCTCTTTTTCTTAGCATAATGGTAATAGAAAATACTTAGACTAAAAATAACCATAATAATAAAACTAACTTTGAAATAAACTTGTGAGGACAAAAGTTGGAACCTATCAAATTAATATGAAAAAATAAGTATTTAAAATTGTTTAAAGATAAATTTCGTATTAATTTAAAGAAAATAAGTGATGACTAAAAACAAAAAATGCGTGTAGATATTTTAATTTTTTTTTTAATTAAGATTAACTTTAAGCTCCTTTTACTAACGAAGTAAATCCAAACAGTTTCATTATGCTTAAGGCTTATTTTGTATTTATATATATATATATATATATATATATATGTGGAGAAAGTGAGCACATGAGTTAATTTGTCTTAAGCTCTTATACCTAAATTAAATTTTAATATTTTTCATTTTACAAAAGTATGGAGCACGTGTACGCGTGGGAGGTAGGTGAGAAGTCGGATCACTTTCGGTGAAACTTCTTTTTCTCTCCCTGTTTGGGTCAACAAAAGTCAACAAACTTCAAATATTATAATATATTTTTATTTTCTAAGATTATTTTAGTTAATTAAAATTATCATAACTCTGCCATCAAATCACAAAATGTAGTCGTCAAAATAAAAATCAACTGCACCGGACACTCGCTAGTCAATAAGAAAATCCAGTATGGTAGAATTTAGAAGTCAATTAACTAAGACATTGATTGGATTTTTTTTTTTTTTTCCCCAAGTAGAAATTAGTTTTTTTTTTTTTTTTATCAAAAACAAAAAGATATTAAAATATTGTATAGTTTAACAATTTTGTGATCTATAAGCTAGCTGGGGTGCACGGAGAAAATATAATTTCATAAGTTAATCAAAATGAATGTTTTACTGAACATAATAAAAATATTTGATTTGAATTAAAAATCAATTATTGTAAATATTTAAAATAATAATAATAATTAATAGATTGGCAAGATTCACGTTTTGTGTGCAATGATTTAAAGAAGCTGGATCAGGCACACTCTTGTTGGAGAGAATGTAAAAGCTGCAGTGATGATTACTTGAAATTTAAATGATTAATTAGGAGGTATATCATACATATATATACCTTATTGTATACAAATTATTATTAGTATTTAAAATTCGCATACCTCTTTAAAAACGTTTCAATTCTCAACTACCCAACGGAAAGGTCAACTAGGCCCCCCTAATATTTCTTGCACTCTTTTTATGTAAATTCCCCTATTCTTTACTTCATGCTCGTATTTAATTTATTAATTTAACGTACAAGCCATTAAGTGCATCGTCTAGAGATAAGTTAATTACAAAAAAAAAAAAAAATTGATTAACGTACATATATATTTTTACTAAAAATTTGTTATTGTAATTTGCGCGAGGGAGGAGACGTCATGTGTGCGTAAGGATGACATCACCAAATAATAGAGAATTTAAAAAAATATATATATATATTTAAAAGGAAAAGGTGAAGAGAAATAATAATAACAGGAAGGACCCAACGTTGATTTTGGGCAGTGAACATTATTAAACAAAACAAATAGAAAGTAGTTGTTACAGGTCGGTGTCTCGGGACAGATTTTTAAAATTAAATTATTTTGAATTTTATTTCTGTATAATTATTTGGGTGTCTGGGGCCCACATTCGAATGCGGCAAAGAACTTTTAAGTCACTTTCACGTGTAAGCTCAAAGAAGAGTAAGAGTTGTGTTTGTACATCGCCTCCCCCTATCCAGCCCGCCCAGGACCCACAAACCGCCCCCCTCTGACTTTCGTTTTCCAAAGTCAATCTCTGTTTTTTTTTTTTTCAATTCTTAATAAAAAAAATTATTTATTTACTCTGTGCAAATTTTTTAATTGTGATTTTAGAGGCATTGGGGTTCTCATTAATTAATTGTTAATTGTTAACTGTTAATTTTTCTAATTAAGTAATTATATAGATACGAACTATATTCAATAAATTGAAACTAGTAATATATCTATTACATACTAGAAATTAGTAAGAATTGAGACCAAATTCTCCCTTTATCTAAATTGGTCTACTAATCATTTGATTCCAAGGGATTGAATAAAAATTTTAAGTAAAATATGGTCAGCAACTAGTTTATCTCGAATTAAATAAAAATATGAGAAATTTTAAATCAATGAAGAGAATTAAAAAAAAAATTCTTATGTTACCCTGTCTTTGATTATCTAATTAATTAAAAAATAATTAAATTTGATTTAAATCAAAAAATTAGTTTAAAAAATACAAATCCTTTTTTAGAACATAAATGGGGACTAGAAATAAGTTCTTGATAAAGACAAATGATGAGAACATGGGAAAGGTATTCCCCACCCTACTTGTGTTCCTAGCAACTAATACTTGATTGAGGGAGGACTAATTCATTCTCGTGTAATGTATTTGCAATAGGAGTATCCTATTGTTGAAATTCAAGATCAAAAAATCATTTCTATCTTGATAGTGAAACTTAAATATTTCTTAATAAAACTAAAATATTGATATACCTTATTTTTACAATTAAACTTATAATCTCGTCCTTTAATTGATATAAAATAAGCTTATCTAGTGATGAAACAGAAAAAAAAAATAAAAATAAAAATATTTTTTTCCAAAGTTAAGTTTTATACTTTTTACTTATTTGAAAAAATAATAAATAGATTCTAGTAGAACTTCAATTTTTAGTTGTTTGATTAATTTAGAGGCAATAATGGAACATAAGTAAGAGCAACTTTTATCTTTATATAGTAATTTTAGTTAAACAGAAGTAACCTAAAATTGCAATTTAATAATTTTTCACTGTAATAGTCACAACTTGAAATATCATTTTTATCTTATCAGTCATGCTTTTTTTACCCAACAATCAATTAAAGTATTAGTTTACCTTAAATATATAATTAGAATCTTTATCTTTTTTGTATAAAACAAACTTTTTCTTGATGAACTAAAAAAAACGTTTTTCTCAAAACCAAAGATTGTTCTTCTTACATTAGAAAGACTGCATATGGATTCCAATTAAACTTCAACTTCAACTTGGTTTACCAGTTCTAGGATAATGTTGTAATAAAAAAAAACAACATCCATCTCTATATGGTAATTGAAAATATAAGTCATTCATCTTCCTACATTATAGACATCTCCTTTGTCTTTAAGGGCAGACTCCTTATATTTTTTTTACATCTTATGGAAGTTTCTCACCGTATAAATTGTGAAGTTATCACTTCATTCATGTTTATTTATTATGGGTCTTATCAAGGAATTAATAACTAAATTTCTTTTATATATATGTACATATATATTACATATATATTATCAAGCTTAAAATGATTCACTTACCCATTTTTTAAGGCTCAAGGAGAACCCATAACATACCATGGTGTTGGCCACCTTATGAAACTCCATCATGTTTTTATAGTGACTTAAATTTTTAATAGGGTCCTTAATTACCATCACCCTAGTTAGGGGTATTCATATATTTAGACTTGAATTGAGGATCAAACTAGGAGAGATGTAATGTAACACCCCAAATTTATTATTATTTTTATGAATATTATTTTGTTTTATTTTAATTTTTTATAAATTTTATATGAATTAAATGATTATTTATATAATAATATATGGTTTAAATTTAGTTTAATTTAATTAAATAGAAATAAAAATAATAATAATGATAAAAATGGATAAAATTATTTTTGGAACTTAATTGAAAATAATTTTGAGAAAAAATGGTGAAAATTCGGATTTTGATGATGTTTTTGAAAAGAAAATCGAAAATAGGGAGTCAAAACGTAATTTAGAAAAATTATGCCACGTCAGCAGTCCCGACCAACCAGGACATGCCGCGTGGCAGAGACGCTGACGCGGGAGGCCACGCGGAAGGGAGCCACGTGGGCGATCTGCGTGCGCGCGATCAGACGGTTGAGATCCGTTCCCGCGCGCACGGACGGCCCAGATCAAAAGCGCGTGTGGACGGCCCAGATTGAATCACGCACTGATGGTCCAGATCGCATCGTGATGGACGGTTCAGATTAAATCGCAATGGACGGCTCAGATTAAAAGCAGTAGGTTATAAATAATCTCATCCACACCCAAACCCAAACCCTAGCCGCCAGAGCCCTCGCCGGAGAAGACCACTCAGCCACCGGGGGAACTGACCGCCACCACCCGCCGCCGCACCGGAGCACTTTCCGATTGTCAAACGAGGTAAAAATTTTCTTTTTGGCTCGGATTTCGATTCTAAACCCACCTGTGGCCAAATTGGAGACAAACTACATGCCAATTGGCCGAAAAAAGGTGCCAAAACCCAGCGGCGCTGCCACGGGTTTCCTCAGTTTTTACCTCCGATGAGGGCCCTTCCCGATTCCCGTTCAATGTAATATTTTCACCATTGTGACCATCGTTCCTTCCTCTACAGGTTGACCGGAGCAAAACACCAAATCGCGACTCGCGCCGGAGGAGCCGCCGCACCAGAGAGCTCCGCCGCCGGTAAGTCTCAGTTTTTTGTGTTTTTTGGGCCCACCGAGGGCCTTACGTGTGTTTTCTCACAGGAACTGGTACTAGTTTGGCTGAATTCGGCCGAAAACGGTCGAAAACAGCCAACCCGAGGTGGATTGCCACCGCGGACGGCAGTGCCGTCGTTGGAGCACGGCGAAGCCGCCGTGCCGGAATTCAAAATTTGGCCGAATAGGCCCTGGGTCTGATTTTGAGTTATTTGGGGACATGTGTAGGTACCGGAAATGTGTTTCAGTTCCCGGAGAAAAATTCAGGGAATTTAGGGACTACCCGTAGGCGCAGTGAAAAACCGATTTTAGACTCTAAATCAAGTAAGGATCTCTCACCTTATTTTCTATCACGGAATTAAAGTTTAATAAATGATAAAATATTATTTTATGAATTAATAGATATGTATAATTAATTGAAGTTGCTAATAGAGCCCAAATCTGATATACGTTTTTGGTCGGTTCTTGTTTTATTTTACAGTTTTAAATGTGTTACAGTATATGTAACGGCCCCGAAAATTAAATGAAGATGTATGTATTAAAAATCTTAAATGCGGAAGCGTAATAAAAATTTTAATTAACATCCCTTACACAATAACCAAAAACGTACTCAAAATATGAAAGAATAAGCTAATTAAAAGAGATACTTGAAATAAAAACTATAAATAGAACTATAAAGTCTCTAGACGTCTAACTCGTCGTCTTCCTGTGGAACAGGCTCGGGAACCACATCTTCCTGATCTAAAATGGTTAAGTAAGGAATGAGTTACACTAGCCCAGTAAAGACATTACACTATCTCACCGCAACAGAAGTAAAGGTTGGTAGAAAACAAAAACCACCAATGGAGCATAATTTATAACAACTCATTTATTGATAATAAAAACCTTTACTGTCCACTTACCTCGGTGAGATTCATGAAAATAACATATGAAAACAATAACATTATAACCATCATAAAATCATATCGACTTTGTAACAGAACACATGTCATACTTTTGCACTTCAATAATCAGACAACAAATTTCATCTTTTACTAGCCTACTAGTATCCATAGGGATCCATAGGGGGTCCCCGCTACACGTGAACCATTAACATTAATAATCTGGTTCCAGTGCTGTCCCCATACCCCGTCCGGTATTGGCGCCAAAACCATAAACCTCAATACCCCGTATGGTATGAGGGTGAAACGGGCTGTCCCGATACCCCGTCCGGTATGAACGCCAAAACACCTAAGGTCTCCATACCCCGTTCGGTATGAGAGACCACGTTCCCGGTAGGGTTCCCTACGGACTCTGTCCGTCCACCCTCTCCCAGGATACCTAGTCAGGCTGTCCACATTATCTATTTATCAATTCACATAACCTTTTTGCCCTTTTCCTTGGTCTCAATCATCCAATCATACACAAACATGTAAACCAGTAATTGACACCAAATAAGACAACACAGTATCGGGTTCACCATAATACAAACCATAATAAAAGAAACCATGATTCATGCATACGAGACCATAAAATAATTACATCAAATATCATACTGCATTTAATACTGAAAAATAGATCAAATAACAACTGACCAACAATGTATCAGATTCGGGCTCCATTGGCAATGTCAATCAATTATACATATCTATAAAATCACAAAATACCGTTTAATTATTTATTAAGCTTTAATGCAGTGATAGGAAGTAGGGTGAGAGATCCTTACTTGTTTCGGGGTCTGAAATCGGCTCTACAGTATGCCTACAGACTGTCCCTAAATTCTCTGAATTTTCTTCGGGAAATTGAAACGCACTACCGGTACCTGTACGTGTCCCAAAAAATCTCAAATCAGACTTAGGACCCCTTTCGGCCAATATCAAAATTCTGGCACGGCAGCTCTGCCGTGCTCCGGCGACGGCGATCCGCCTCGGGTTGGCAGGTTTTGGTCATTTTCGTCCGAATTCGGCCAAACTTACATTGGTCTCTGCGATAAAATAACCCTAGGGCCCTCGATGGGCCAAAAAATCATAAAAATTGAGACTTACCGGCGGCGGTGCTCTCAGGTGCGGCAGCTTCTCCGACGCGAGTCGTATTTTGATGTTTTGCTTCGGTCAACCTGTAGAGAAAAAAACGGTGATCACAGAGGTATAAAAATTGCATCGAATGGAGATCGGGAAGGGCTTCATTGGAGGCAAAAACAGAGGGAAGCCGCGGCGACGCCGCTAGACTTCAGCGGTGTTTTCTGGCCGATTGGTCGGTGGTTTGGCTCTGATTTAGCCATAGGCGGATTCAGCATCGAAAAACGAGCCAATAGGAGAAAATTTACCTCTTTTGGCGGTCGAAAAATTTTCCGGTGCGGCGGCGGGTGGCGGTGGCCGGCTCCTCCGGCGTCTGGTTCTTCTTCTCCGGCGAGGCACTGGCGGCTAGGGTTTGTGGTCGGGTGTGGGTGAAGTTATTTATACCCTTCCCCTTTTAATCTCAACCGTCCATCAAGATTTAATCTGGACCGTCCGATCGCGATTTATTTAGGATTAAATCTGCACCGTCCATCACGATGCGATCTGGGTCGTCCGTGCCTGATTGAATCTGGGCCGTCCGTACGCGTGAGATCTGGATCGTCCGTGCGCACATTTGATCTGGGCCGTCCATGCCCGCGGGAATGGATCTGGGCCATCCGATCGCGCGCACGTGGATCGCCCACGTGGCCCTATCCCGCGTCAATGTTCCTTGCCACGCGGCGTGTCCTGGTTGGCCGGGGCTGTTGACGTGACTGCTGACGTGGCACAACTTTTTTAAATTACGTTTTGACCCCCGATTTCTGATTTTCTTTTCAAAAACACCCCCAGAATCTAAATTTTCACCCCTTTTTTCCAAAATCAATTTCAATTAAATCCAAAAAATAATTTTACCCTATTTTATCATTATCATTATTTTTATTTTTATTAAATTAAATTAAAACCTTATAAATTAAATATATACAAAATTAAACTAAAATTCTAATATAAATTAAAATAAATTAAAAAATAAAAAAAATAATTTTTTGGGTGTTACAGTATGTGGCTTATTTATTCTATGATTTTTAATGCATGAATCATTGTTTGCTTCACTGCTGCTTAATTTTGTGAATTTAATATATGTTGGCCTTGTGTATGAATGTTGCTTGCTTAAATAATTATGTTTGAATGAGTAAAGAAGACTAAGGATAAATAGGAATGGGATTGAATTGATAATTGGGTAAGTTGACAGCCTCACTAGATATCCTGGGAGATGGTGGACGGACCGGGTTTATAGAGAACCCTACCGGGAACGTTGTCTCATACTGGACGGGGTATGGAGACTTTAAATGTTTTGGCGCTCATACCGGACGGGTTATGGGGACAGCCCGCTTCACCCTCATACCGGACGGGGTATTGAGGTTTATTGTTTTGGCGCCCATACCAGATGGGGTATGGGGACGGCCCTGGAATTAAAATGTTAAGGTGAATGGTTCACGTATAGCTGGGACCCCTATGGATCTCCATAGATACTTGTAGGCTGATAAAAGATGAAATTTGTTGCCTGATGATTGAAATATAAAAGTATGACACGTGTTATGTTACAGAGTGTGTATAATCATGTTATTATTTTCGTAAGTTGTTTTCATGAATCTCACTGAGGTAAGTAGACAGTAAAGGGTATTATTATTGATAAATGAATTTGTTACAAATTGTGCTCCATTGGTTGTTTTTGTTTTTTACCAGCCTTTACTTCTGTGACAGTGAGATAGTGTGACGTCTTTACTGAGCTAGTGTAGCTCATTCCTTACTTAACCATTTCAGATCAGAAGGAGTTGGTTCCCGAGACTATTCCGTAGGAAGACGGCGAGTAGAAACCTAAAGATTTTATAGTTTTCCTTATAGTATTCATTTATAGTATTTCCTTTAGTTAGCTTATTTTTTCATATCTTTAATATGTTTTGGTTATTGTGTAAGAGATGTTAATCATAATATATTTTATATCGCTTTCGCACTTAAAATTTTTATATACATTTTTTTTTAATTTTCGGAGCCGTTACATGTAAAAACCAAATTAATTTGGTCTAAATTTTTAATATTTATGAGATTAATAAAAACTAAAATAAAAAATAATTTTGTAAACTATAATCATTCATCAAATTCATAAGTAATAGAATAATATAACAAAGAATAATTCATTAAATATCAATACATAATTATTTTTTTTTTAATTTTTCTTTTAAAGTTTGGTATGAATTAGACTAGATTGAAATTTTTGGTTCCCATATTATTGGACCAAAGATAAAACTATTTTTAGTATAATTTAGTCCAAATAATTTTTTTTGGTATGATCTAATTATGTCCACACCAAAAATAGACACCTTTAATATTAGTCAAAATGAAAAGGTTTGACTTTGGTGGTATTTATTCTATAAAATTTTTTCCATAAAGAATGAGTTCTCTAAAGTTTTATTTGGATAAATTTTAGTGATAGTTAATTAATATATAGTAATAACAGTAATTGAATGACAATAACACATAATTGGAGTAACAAATTTTTTTTACGTTTGTATGATAGTATATTAATGTATGTTAATGATATATTTTTATTTGGATAATAGGATGGTATAATTGTATTTTCAGTCAAATTACTAATTTACCCCTAAATATTATATGTAATAGTAAATAGTATAAAAGAAGTATATAAGGAAAAATAAATAAATTATTTATCAATATAATTATATTTATATTTAAATAAATAATTATTATACATAATCAAATTAAAATTTTATATTTAATAAAATAAATAATAATTATCTATATTATCATATTAATTTAATTTTAATAAAAATAAAATTATTTATATATTAGAAACAAATAATTTTAATTATATATTAATATATTAAATTTAAAATTACTTCAACAAATAAAAAATTAAAATGTATTTGAAATAATCATATACCATGAGTTAATTTAATAATTAATATTATGTAAAAAAATTAATCATCAATAAAATTCTATATGTACAGTACATATATACATTGTAGATATTTTGTATTCATATTCAATAATAAAAAAATATTTATATCATTTTACTAAATTACTTGAAAATTAAACAAATACCACAATAAACCAAAACTGCTTCAAAAATGTAAAATACTGTCCACAAACAAATAAAGAAAGATAGAAGAAATTAGTCCATTTAACATAAACTAATCAATCCAAAACATAAATTAGTCCATCAAAATTATAAGATTCATTCATTAAACATCCAACATTAATTTGACAAAGGTTTCTAAAACCATAATATAGTCTTGCATTTCGGCGACAACCACCTCCATTTTCAATTATCTAAAAATTCGAATAAAGCAAAAAATCAAAATCAACAAAATAACAAATAAAAAATATTCAAACTTGAGATGTGATATTAGTCATTACCTAGTAAATTAAGCAAATTGATCATGAATAAACTACACCAATCAGGAGGACAAGTCATTAAAGCTTTAGCCATGTTTAGTTTATCCATAAACAACATAAAAGCTTTTGTTTCTAGAAAGAGATCTAATCTCATACGAGAAACCTCTTGTTATCGCTTTTCTGCTGAAACAGACGCTTTTAAAATTATTAATATTTCCTTCACTGAATTTGAAATAGTTCGAACTTCAGCCAAATATTCCGCTTCATAGACAGTTGTCAAACGTCTCGCTTTCTTTCGCGTTAAAGACTTTTGCACCTCATGTTCGGATTGTGAAGTAGGAGTTTCGGGTGTTGGAACCTCACATGAACTATCCAGACCATGTTCATCACCACTTCTCTTCCTTTGTCTTCGAGGGTTTAGGGATGTCTCACTTGTAGACTCACTAGCTCTATGCCTTCCATATATTTCTAACATTTTTCGTAAATTCGGACACATTTTTTTTCAATTATGCTACTTCAGGTTGAGCCTAGCATGAATAACTATATTAATCTTTAAACAATATAAAAAATAGCAAACAACAAATAATAAAGTAAGAGATTTACCTTTATTAGTTGCTTCCAAACTTCCTTTTCTGCTTCAAATCGTTCAGTTGTTGATTCCAGACAAAACCACTCATTCCATGTTTGAAAACATGATAATATTTTGAGAATTACCTTTTCAAAATTTTTTATACGGTTGTGTATACGCTTTTTATCAATGTCCAGATCTAGAAATGCATTCCTCAATTCTTCACGTACACAATCAATAACGTGTGATGTGAATGTCCCACCGGATCTACGACCACACAAATATTGATCGTAAAACGAGTTTACTAGGACGTCATCCATATGATCTGACCAGTGGATCATTTTACTTCCTATGTCTGTATTCCTATTTGTAACGGCCCTGGAAATTTAAGTGAAGACGTATGTATAAAAAATCTTAAATGCCGAAGCGTAATAAAAATTTTGATTAACATCCCTTACACAATAACCAGAAACATATTCAACATATGAAAGAATAAGCTGATTAAAAGAAATACTCAAAATAAAAACTATAAATAGAACTATAAAGTCTCTAGAAGTCTAACTCACCGTCTTCCTGTGGAACGGGCTCGGGAACCACGTCTTCCTAATCTAAAATGGTTAAGGAATGAGCTACACTAGCCCAATAAAGACATCACACTATCTCATTGCCACAGAAGGAAAGGTTGGTAGAAAACAAAAACAACCAATTGAGCATAATTTATAACAAACTCATTTATTAATAATAAAAACTTTTACTGTCCACTTACCTCGGTGAGATTCATGAAAATATCATATGGAAACAATAACATTAAAACCATCATAAAATCATATACACTTTGTAACATAACACCTGTTATACTTTGCACTTCAATAATCAGACAATAAATTTCCTCTTTTACCAGCCTACTAGTATCCACGGAGATCCATAAGGGGTCCCCGCTATACGTTAACCATTGATATTAATAACCTGATTCCAGGGTCGTCCCCATACCCCGTCCGGTATGGGCACCAAAATCATAAGCCTCAATACCTCGTCCGGTATTAGGGTGAAACGGGTCATTTCAATGCCCCGTCCGGTATGAGCCCCAAAACACATAAGGTCTTCATACCCCGTCGGATATGAGAGACCATGTTCCCGGTAGGGTTCCCTACGGATCCGGTCCATCTACCATCTCCCAAGATATCTAGTCAGGCTGTCCACATTATCCATTTATCAATTCACATAACCTTTTTCCCATTTTCTTTGGTCTCAATTTTTCAATCATACACAAACACGTAAACCAATAATAACACCAAATAAAATAACACAATATCGGGTTCACCATAATTCAAACCATAATAAAAGAAACCATGATTCATGCATACAAAATCATAAAATAAATACATCAAATACCATATTGCATTTAATACTGAAAAATAGATCAAACAACAACTGATTAATAATATGTCAGATTCGGCCTCCATTGGCAACCTCAATCAATTATACATATCTATAAAGTCATAAAATACCGTTTTATCATTTATTAAACTTTAATACTGTGATAGAAAATAGGGTGAGAAATTCTTACTTGTTTCGGGGTCTAAAATCGGCTCTACAGTGCGCCTACGGCCTATCCCTAAATTTCTTGAATTTTCTCTGAGAAATTAAAAAGCACTACCGATACCTGCACGTGTCCCAAAAAACCCCAAATCAGACCCAAGCCCCCTTTTTGGCCAATATCAGAATTCTGGCACGGTGGCTCCACCGTGTTTCGGCGACGGCACCGCCACCCGCGGCGGCAATCAGCCTCGCGTTGGCCATTTTCGGCCGAATTTGCCCAAACTTGCATTGGTTCCTGCGATAAAACAACCCTAGGGCCCTCGGTGGGCCAAAAAATTACGAAAAACTAAGACTTACCAGCGACGGAGCTCTCGGGTGTGGCGGCTTCTCCGGAACGAGTCACGGTTTGATCTTTTGCTCCGGTCAACCTGTAGAGAAAAGGACAGTGATCACAGGGGTGTAAAAATTACATCAAACGGGAACCGTAAAGGGCCTCATCGGAGGCAAAAATCGAAGGAAGCCGCGGCAGTGCCGCTGGACTTCGGCGGTGTTTTCCAGCCGATTGGCCAGTGGTTTGGCTCTGATTTGGCCATAGGATGATTCAACTCTGAAAAACGAGCAAATGGGAGAAAATTTACCTCGTTTGGCAGTTGAAAAACCCTCCGGTGCGGTGGAGGGTGGCGGCGGCTGGCTCCTCCGGTAACTAATTCTTCTTCTCCGGCGAGGGCACTGGCGGCTAGGGTTTGGGGTCGGGTGTGGGTGAGGTTATTTATAGCATTTCCCTTCTAATCTCAGCCGTCCTTCACGATTTAATCTTAGCCGTCCGATCGCGATTAAAATAGAAATAAATATGGGCCGTCCATCGCGATGTGATCTAAGCCGTCTGTGCGTGATTCAATCTGGGCCGTCCGCACGCATGAGATCTGGGTCGTCCGTGCGCGTGAGATCTGGGCCGTCCGCACGCGTGAGATCTGGACTATTCAATCTCGTGCACGCGGATCGCTCACGTGGCTCCTTCCGCGTGGTCTCCCGCGTCAGCTTCCTTGCCATGCGGCGTGTTCTGGTTGGCCGGGGCCACTGACGTGGCATAACTTTTTTAAATTGTATTTTGACCCCCGGTTTCTGATTTTCTTTTCAAAAACACCCCCAGAATCCAAATTTTCATCCCTTTTTTTCAAAATCAATTTCAATTAAATCCCAAAAATAATTTTACCCTATTTTGTCATTATTATTATTTTTATTTTCATTAAATTAAATTAAAACCTTATAAATTAAATATAAAAAAATTAAACTAAAATTCTAATATATATTAAAATAAATAAGAAAAAAAATAAATAATAAATTGGGTGTTACAACTCTCCCCCCCTTAAAGAAATTTGGTCCCCTAAATTTGCATCTTACTCTTGGTTGAACAAATGGGGATACTGGGCTCTAAAATCTGATTCTAGCTCCCAGGTAGCCTCCCTGGGCGTGTGGTTCTGCCACACGACCTTTACAAATGATATTTTTCGATTGCGGAGTATCCTGCTCTTTCGGTCGGTGATACCGACTGGTACTTCTTCATAAGATAAGTCCTTTTAGAGTGAAAGCGATTCATGAGCTAAGACATGAAAGGGGTTCGGGTTGTACTTACATAGCATGGATACGTGGAACACATTGTGGACTCTGGAGAGCTCTGGAGGCAGTGATTGTCTGTAGGTGGCAGTACCAATGCTGTCTAAGATTTCAAAAGGCCCAATAAATCAGGAGTTCAATTTTTTCTTCCTGCCGAACCTACTAATTCCCTTGAAAGGAGTGACCTTAAGAAACACCCAATTGCCTTTCTCAAATGCTAGATCTCTCCTTCGGGTATCTGCATAACTCTTCTGCCTACTCTGAGCTGTCTGAATATTCTTTCTGGTTTTAACTATTTTAGACGTGGTCTCCTCTACCAACTCCAGGCCGAACAATCTTCTATCGCCTACTTCTTCCCAACAAATCAGTGATCTGCATGGGCGCCCATATAACGCCTCATACGGAGCCATGCCGATACTCGCTTGGTAGCTGTTGTTGTAGGAAAACTCTATCAGGGGTAGATGGTCATCCCAATGGCCCCTAGAGTCAAGGACACAAGCTCGGAGCATATCCTCAAGTGTACGAATTGTCCTTTCTGATTGTCCATCAGTATGAGGATGGAAGGCAGTACTTAGAGACAGCTTTGTTCCCATAGCTTGCTGAAAGCTACTCCAAAACTGAGAAGTGAACCTAGGGTCCCTGTCGGATACTACTGTTACTGGAACTCCACGCAATCTGACTATTTTCTGGATGTACATTCTTACCAACTTATCCAAGGGATCGATCATCCTGATGGCTAAGAAATGGGAAGACTTGGTAAGTCGATCAACAATTACCCATATGGCATCATGTCCTGAACGTGCCTTAGGTAGCCCCGATACGAAGTCTATGGTGATATGTTCCCACTTCCACTCTGGGATCGGTAAAGGCTGAAGCAGCCCACCTGGGCGCTGATGCTCAGCCTTGACCTGGTGACATACCAAGTATTTAGATACAAAGTCGGCTATGTCTCTCTTCATCCCATTCCACCAAAACCGGGGTCGCATGCTTTGGTACATTTTGGTGCTTCCTGGATGCATGGCAAACTTTGAGCTATGGGACTCTGTCATGATGTCTCTTTTTAACTCACTGTTATCCGGGGCACACACCCTGTCTTGGAAACGGAGTAATCCATCGGCAGAGATTCGAAATTCTGAGCTCACTCCCTGTTCTGCATCCTTCTTACAGGCTACCAGGGCGGGGTCGACTGATTGGGCTTCCCTTATTCTCTGGATTAACTCGGGCTGGACTGTCAGGCGGCCCAAACATGTGGCTCTCCTCAAGTCCTAGAGTCGAAACTGTTGTGTGGCCCTAATTTGCCTGCATTCTGAAACCATCAAATGGGCTAAGATACCTGCACTTTTCCTGCTGAGAGCATCTGCTACCACGTTGCCCTTACCCGGATGGTATAAGATATCACAATCATAGTCCTTAAGGAGTTCCATCCACCTTCTCTGACGCATGTTGAAATCCTTCTGAGTGAATATGTGTTTCAAACTCTTATGATCGGTATAGATATGAAAGGTCTCTTCGTATAAGTAGTGGCGCCAAGTCTTCAAGGCGTGTATGATTGCGGCAAGCTCCAAGTCATGGGTGGGATAATTCTTCTCATGATTCTTTAATTGCCTGGACCCATATGTTATGACCTTTTCATGCTGCATCAGGACACAACCCAGGCCTAGATAGGAGGTATCACTATAAACTGTATATCCCCCCGATCTATTCGGTAAAGCCAGTATGGGTGCAGTAGTCAGCCACTTCTTTAATTCTAAAAAACTTCTTTTGCAGTCCTCATTCCACTCAAATTTGGCATTCTTCTTTGTGAGTCGGGTTAGAGGAGCTGCTAGGCTGGAGAATCCTTCAACAAACCTGCAGTAATAACCTGTCATCCCCAGGAAACTCCGGATTTCCTTAACTGATGTCAACTTCTCCCAACCAAGTACCACTTCAACCTTTTCGGGATTCACTGATACTCCTTCCTTCGAAATGATGTGTCCTAGGAAGGTGGTCTGCTTAAGCCAGAATCCACACTTACTCAACTTTGCATATAACTTCTTGTTTTTGAGGACCTGCAAAACTTGGGCAAGATGGTGAGCATGTTCTTCTCTGCTTTTTGAGTATACTAAGATGTCATCGATGAACACGATAACATATTGATCCATGAACTCTCTGAAGACCCTATTCATCAGATCCATAAAGATTTTCGGGGCATTGGTTAGCCCAAATGGCATGACCAGGAACTCATAGTATCCGTACCTGGTTCGGCCGTCTTGGGGATGTCTTCTGTTCTTATCTTCAACTGATGGTAGCCTGATCACAGGTCTATTTTAAAGAAGACCTGTGCACCCTGCAGCTGATCGAAGAGGTCATCAATTCTGGGAATGAGATATTTGTTCTTGACCGTAACCTTATTCAATCCTCTGTAATCAATACACAGTCTCAACGTTCTATCTTACTTCCTTGCAAAAGTGACTCTGGCACCCCAAAGGGACACACTGTGTCTAATAAAATTACTATCTTGCAATTCAGTGATCTGTTTCCTTAGCTCTTCCATCTCAATGTGGCTCATGCGGTAAGGAGCAACTGAAATGGGCTAGGTGCCTGGCTGTAAGTCTATAGTGAACTTGACTTCCCTGTCCATTGGTAGTCCGGGTAG
The DNA here is from genome assembly GCF_054855325.1 of Carica papaya. Classification (NCBI taxonomy): domain Eukaryota; kingdom Viridiplantae; phylum Streptophyta; class Magnoliopsida; order Brassicales; family Caricaceae; genus Carica; species Carica papaya. Next base: position 21,169,902 of record NC_142315.1, read on the forward strand.
TTCGTCCGGAAACACATCTGGAAAGTCTCGGACTACCGGAATCTCTTGGATACAAATTTCTTTCTTGGACTTACCTAGTTAGAGAAAATAACAAGATTAAGGTACTAAAAAATTAAGAAAACTTACCATCAAGGAATAAGTACTAAATGATTTTATTAATTTGTAAATGGCTCCTCATTGGGAGGATTAAATATAACATTCTTATTAAAGCAATCTATGGTGGCGTGATACGCCGTTAGCCAATCTATTCCTAAGATTACATCAAAATTCCCGTGTCTAAACCTATCAGGTCTACACTCAGTTTCCTATTTGCTATCTCCACGGCACAAGCCCTGTAGATAACTTCTCCTAATAGTGTTTCACCCCCAGCAGTAGACAAATAACAATGAATCAAGTTTATTAGGTGATACATTAAGTTTGGAAGAAAAAACATGTAAAACAAATGAATGCGATGCACCAGTGTCAAATAAAACATGAGCAATATGGTCACAGATAGTGTACATACCCTGTACCACGTCTGGGTCGGCGTTGGCATCCTGCTGGGTAAGGTTGTAAACCCTGCCCTAAAAAGGAGGTCTTCCTTGATTCTGGTTCCTCGGGCACTCTCTCGCAGGTGTTGTTGAGGCGGTAGCATGGTCGGTCCCCGTGATCCCTGCCACAGTGCTGGCAGATCTTTCCACGTGCTGCCCCTGGAGCTTGAGGAGGGGCATGAATCACTGGTGGTGGGCCTCTTATTTGGTTGGACCAGCGTAGTGGGTGCTGGTCTGCGGGGTGGAGCTGAGGGTCGGTGACTCCCTGCTGACTGAGAACGGGTGTTGAAACTCTTCTCCACAATCTGTGCCTTTGCTATAACGGCTGAATATGTCTTGAGCTCCAGTACCAATAAGTGTTTCTTGATTTCTGGGCGGAGGCCTCACTAGAATCTCCTGGCCTTCCTGCCTTCAACCATCAATGTCTCCGGGGAGTATCGGCCCAGCTCTAAGAACTTACTAGCATATTCCGATACTTTCATGTTTCCCTGAACCAGCTGAACAAACTTCATCTCCTTCAGGTGTCGGATGTGCTCAGGGAGATACTCCGCATGGAAGGCCGCTAAGAACTGCTCCCAGGTGGCTGGTGTAGGTAGGGTGGCCTGCTTGAGCTCCCACCAACGATCTGCTTCCCCTACCAGCATGTAGGAAGCAAGGGCAGCTCTCTGCTCAGGAACCACTCCCAAGGTCTTGAAAGCTCTCTTAGTCTCCGCCAACCAGTACTGGGCATTTTCAAAAGAGGATCCTCCTGTAAAAGTGGAAGGGTTCAGTCTGCTGTACCTCTCTATATAGCTTGGGTCGATCAAGGAAGGAGCTGGGTCCCGTAGAAGAGGGACTGGGCCCGGTTGGGGATAGACTGGGGGGCCCTGTGGTGGCACCTGCTGATATGGTGGGGGCACCGGATTGTACTATGGCGGTGCCAGGCAATACAGTGGCTGGAGCACTGGTTCATACTGCGAGGGTGGTGCCGGGTGGTACTATGGTGGAGCAGGCTCGTGCCGGGGTGGCTCGGGATCCACTTGCTGTAGTGGTGGCTCAACCCGTGGTAGTGGGGGAGGTTCGGGTAACTCCCTTCTCTCCTCTCGACCTTGCTGGGCGGCCATGATCCTTTCCGGCATCTCAAATATTCTGTCCACATCTTCCCGAAGCGAGTCATCCTGGGCTGCTCGGTTTAGTGGGGGTCTTCCTCTCTTCATTTCGTTGCACCTGCATTTCACACAGAAGAGTTGAGTAACGATTTATCGGTGGGTATTTCTCTAAGCATTATTGTGTAAGGGATGAGTCCGAGGAACGTGGCTCTGATACCAACTGTAACGATCCTGGAAATTTAAGTGAAGATGTATGTATAAAAAATCTTAAATGCGGAAGCGAAATAAAATTTTTGATTAACATACCTTACACAATAAATAGAAACGTATTCAACATATGAAAGAATAAGCTGATTAAAAGAAATACTCGAAATAAAAATTATAAATAGAACTATAAAGTCTCTAGACGTCTAACTCGCCGTCTTCCTGTGGAACGGGCTCGGGAACCACGTCTTCTTGATCTGAAATGGTTAAGTAAGGAATGAGCTACACTAGCCCAGTAAAGACATCACACTATCTCACTGCCATAGAAGTAAAGGTTGGTAGAAAACAAAAACAACCAATGGAGCATAATTTATAACAAACTCATTTATTAATAATAAAAACCTTTATTGCCCACTTATCTCGGTGAGATTAATGAAAATATCATATGGAAACAATAACATTATAAAATCATATACATTTTATAACATAACACATGTTATACTTTGCACTTCAATAATCAGACAACAAATTTCCTCTTTTACCAGCCTACTAGTATCCATGGGGATCTATAGGGGGGTCCCCGCTACACGTGAACCATTAACATTAATAACCTGATTCCATGGCCGTCCCCATACCCCGTCCGGTGTGGGCGCCAAAATACATAAGGTCTCCATACCCCGTCTGATATGAGAGACCACGTTCCCGGTAGGGTTCTCTACAGATCCGGTCTGTCCACCATCTTCCAGGATATCTAGTCAGGCTGTCCACATTATCCATTTATCAATTCACATAACATTTTTTCCATTTTCCTTGGTCTCAATTTTCCAATCATACACAAACACGTAAACCAATAATAACACCAAACAAAACAACACAACATCGGGTTCACCATAATTCAAACCATAATAAAAGAAACCATGATTCATGTATACAAAATCATAAAATAAATACATCAAATACCATACTGCATTTAATACTGAAAAATAGATCAAACAACAACTGACCAATAATATGTCAGATTTGGGCTCCATTGGCAACCTTAATCAATTATACATATCTATAAAGTCATAAAATACCGTTTTATCATTTATTAGGCTTTAATACTGTGATAGAAAATAGGGTGAGAAATCCTTACTTATTTCGGAGTTTGAAATCGGCTCTACAGTGCGCCTACGGGCTATCCCTAAATTCCCTGAATTTTCTCTGGAAAACTGAAACGCATTATCGGTACCTGCACGTGTTCCAAAAAATTCCAAATCAGACCCAAGGCCCCTTTTTGACCAATATCAAAATTTCGGCACGGCGGCTCTGCCGTGTTTCGGCGACGGCACCGTCACCCGCGGCGTCGATCCGCCTCGGGTTGGCCGTTTTCTGCCGAATTCACCCAAACTTGCATGGGTTCCTGCGATAAAACAACCCTAGAGCCCTCGGTAGGCCAAAAAATTACAAAAAACTGAGACTTACTGGCGACGAAGCTCTCAGGTGCGGCGGCTTTTCAGGCGCGAGTCGCGGTTTGATGTTTTGCTCTGGTCAACTTGTAGAGAAAAGGACGCTGATCACACTGGTGTAAAAATTGCATCAAACGGGAACCAGAAAGGGCTTCATCGGAGGCAAAAATTGAAGGAAGTCGTGGCGGCGCTGCTAAACTTCGGTGGTATTTTTCGGCCGATTGGTCGTTGGTTTGGCTCCGATTTGGCCATAGGTGGATTCAGCTTCGAAAAATGAGCAAAGGGGAGAAAATTTACCTTGTTTGGCGGTCAAAAAACCCTCCGGTGCGGTGGCGGGTGGCGGCAGCCGGCTCCTCCGGTGACTGGTTCTTCTTCTCCGACGAGGGCACTGGTGGCTAGGGTTTGGGGTCGGGTGTGGGTGAGGTTATTTATAACCTTCCCCTTTTAATCTCAGCCGTCCATCACGATTTAATCTGGGCCGTCCGATCGCGATTAAAATAGAAATAAATCTGGTCTGTCCGTGCGTGATTCAATCTGGATTGTCCTCACGCGTGAGATCTGGACCGTCCGTGCGTGTGAGATCTGAGTCGTCCGCACGCGTGAGATGTGGACCGTTCGATCACGTGCATGTGGATCGCTCACGTGGCTCCGTCCGCGTGGTCTCCCGCATCAACTTCCTTGCCACGCGGCGTGTTCTGGTTAGCCATGGCTGCTGACTGGGCTGCTAACGTGGCTGCTGACGTGGCACAACTTTCTTAAATTATATTTTGACCTCCGGTTTCCGATTTTCTTTTCAAAAACACCCCTAGAATCCAAATTTTCACTCTTTTTTTCCAACATTTTTCTTCAAATTAAGTTATAACATTTTTCTTCAAAAATATACATTACATATTGAAGTTAAATATATTTTAATTACCTTCGGAAATTACTAGAGGATCATCAACTCTGTTTAATGCATCTTTTATTATTCTTGAATCTGAAGCAGTCTCTCCCACCTAGCTAAGACATATGAAAATTTTAAATCAAATATACAAGCTGCTAACAGGTTTTGGGTAGAAAAATCTTTTCTCTCACGAAACCATGGAGCATCTTTTCTGTACACTTTAACACGTATATGTGTTCCGTCAATCACACCAATACAATCCTGAAATTAATTATTAACTAATTAATTAAACATGCACTCGTGTTAAAATAATTAATTAAACGTATATAACTTATAGATATACCTTAAAAAATGGAAAGAATTTGGGATTGTTAGTTATTTCTGGAGGTACTTGTGATCCATTTAGTTGATTAATAAATTTATCGACTATATGTACTGTACATCATAGCACATTGTGAAAATGATGACTTGTCGTCTCTTCGGATTGTTAAAAAATTCAAGATATGACTCGATTTCTCTTATTGTGTCCTAATAAGTAAAGTATCTTAAATACTTGTTCCTCTACAGTTGCACGAACGGTATACCTAAGTCCACCATCTATAACTAGTAAACGTCATAAATTGATAAAAGATGAACCTCTCATCCTAATTATAAGATGATAAAAATCACTTGACAACAAATTTTTTATAAGTTTATCTCGAGCTTTCTCTCCCTCTAGTCTTAATTCATGAGTAAGCGTATAATTTATCTCGCGCCTTTTATAAACTACTAGCCCATGAAGTATGATAAACTAGCATAGTAAAATAACTACACATCTCAAAATATCCATATTTCTAATCTAATGTGTGAACAGAAACGATACCAAATGCCTGAAATAAAAAGAAACAATGAGTTTAATTATTCCAAATCAAAACAAGTCATAGCATACATTTTAATCAACACACACTTTCGCCTATTTGGGGAATAAATTTCTAGTAATATTTATTTAATCTCATTCTATATTAACAGAGTTCACATAACCCTAATCTGCAAGTTATAGCTTCAATAAGATGAAATTTGGAACTAAAACTAATGAATAACAATTAAATGACCTCCCTCCTTACTATCATTTCCCTTATTTCTATCATTTGGTTTTCCTCCCTTGATAACTATTAAATAACAACGCTACTCCCACCTAATCCCACCTAACTCCTTATCGTTAGCTCCTCGCTCTCCCAACCATATGCATGATTAGCATTTAGTGTATGGGAGAAACGAATAACTACCACAGTAGTAGGAAATAATCAAAGGCAATCTCAATTGGAATTAAATGTGAAACAAGTTATATTTTGGTGAAAGTGAAAAAAAATAGCTTTATGGACTCACAAACTTCTCTTCTGTTCATCTTTACTGCTTAAGTGAGGCGGATATTTCTATTAAGAATGAGCATTATTATCTGAACGAAAAGTTTAGGATGTGTTTTATCACAAAATAGACCGAAGCTTTTTAGTCTGTTATGGGAGTAGATTAAAATTGACATGTCTTTCTTCCCACCACCGTTCTTATCTACCAATGACTTAATTGACAATATCTGGCTCCTACAGGATCTCTGGGGTAAACCGACTTGCTGACATGAAATTAGCACAATCCTACAGAGGACAACTACTTATTCTAGTCTTATAGACCCACAATCAGATTCCATAATTTCCTGAATAACCAGCCAAAAGCAGGCATGTGAACTCGTCTGATCTCTGAGCAACAGCCAGAGAAGGGTACCATAAAGCATTTCCCAACCCTCACACAGAAGGTATCTTCTACCTTAATTATTGTTAGGGGTAAAAGTTTTATTCTTTCCTCCAGTCACAGATGTCATTTTCTATGGAAATTTATGTGATGGCTTGGAGGCATTTTGTCTTGGAGGGTGTACAAGAGAAGAGATTAAAAATATATATTATGTTTCATCTTCAAAGGTTGTGTTCTACTTTTAGTTAATCCAAAGATGAGAGCAGTATGAATGTAATTTGCCTCTAAGGAACGAAGGTAATTTGCCTTTAATGAATCATTGTATTTCTTTTTTTTTATAAGAAGCATTAACAAACATATCTAATCATTCCATCCAAATTCTACAAATTCTCATCCAAATTTTAAAAATTCACAGCCAACTAATTCTACAAAATAACAAGTGATGATTATAAAAATCCCATAAAACAACATCAAATCTTAATCATCCAAACCCAATGAGGTCAGCATCATTCCATCTCAAGTTAGAACAGATTCCTATATTAAATCAATAAACATGTTGCACAACCTCTGCAATTAATTAACATAACTAGTCTAGAAGTCCTGAAACATCAACTCAACTTTTAAAAAAAAATAAAGAATCAGTACTTGATACAAAATTTTGATGAAATGTTACACCCACCACTGACTAACTAAACCTCAACAAGGAAAAAAAAGAAAGAAAATTTATATAAGCTACCTAGAAGCCTACCTTTTTTGGCACAAGTTTTGAAAATTAAGGTCATTGATAAACAATTACAAACTGCCCACATTAAACCCCACTCCATCTACAGCTTTACACATACAACCCATGAGCCACTATCCCTGCACAATAGAAGGTGTCGCCCTCAGTAAGTAGCCCTACACACACATAACTGAAACTATACTCGCCACCAATCACCTGTTGGCTATATTTATTCCTATACAACAATGCATCCCACTCTCACAGTTATCTGACCCCTCGATTACACACAACTCATCATCCACAAGCTCTGTTCCCGTCCTCACGCCACCTCTCGTTCACTCCTCTCCCGCACACAATAGACTGGCCATACGTACAGCCCTCTCAACCGTTCATCTCACCCTCACTCACAGATATAGGCTAGTACAAAAAGAAATACATGCAAATCAAAGAAAAAATGAAAGAAACTGATGCTGGAAAAATCAAAGAAAAAAATACAAAAATACTTACCGATTGAGAAGGTGAAGAACGCAAATCAGAAGTTGAATCAATGAACCTATATTTCAAAGCAATCAAAGAAGAAGAACAAGAAAAAAATCGATAAGAGAAGAAGAAGATTCGTCCTCCATGTGTGCGGCTTGAGTGAGGAAGAAGAGAAATTAGGATTTTTAATTGTCAGAATAAATATAGAATTAATTAAATTAGATGGGGGTATAATGAAAAACAAATAGCATGCTGGTCACATACCACCAATTCAGTGGTTTAAAAATTCATCCCAAATTTTGTCAATTAAATATCATTTGTTATCATTGGAAGTTAAAACAAACACGATTTTCTCACGCCCCTGAAATACCATACATTAAAATTTTACCATTCACCATGATCCAAACAAAGAGTAAGTGGTTTAGGTAGTAAGACTTTGTGTTTTATGTTTCTCTAGCTCCACTTCTATTGATATGAATGTTCTCAAACAATAATACTTACCCACCACATTGGTTATAAAGTTATTGTACCTCTAAATCTTCTATTAGTGTGTGTTCCTTCTCCTCCTGGAAGGGGCTATATATTACTCATATGAGGCTTTCGATTTATCTCTTAAAGGTTCATTCTATGGTACTTTAAAATAGTGGCATGATTTTGTGATGGTCATGGGGTTTGTCGTCATCCATGCTTTCTTCTAAAAGTTATATTATTCAATATATTTATCATTCATTAATGAATGACTTAATTAGTTTTTCATCTCATACAAGTGTACTATAAACTCATATATTTTGATTTCTTTCACTTATCTCTTTAGCCAGCGCCTTGCTAATTGTGCAGCATTAAGTATTTTTCAAGTAATTGGATAAAATGAGGTACTACTTAAATAAAAAAAAAAAAAAAAAAAGTAGCATGCATTCCATCCTGATAACCATGTGACATAATGTATTCACTTATTTAGCTAATCAATAGTTTGATTAAACTAAATGATGTATTTGGCTAAAAGTAGTAGTTCAAATTACTCAACCCGCTATTTTATCTAAAATTAAAAAATCTAGCTAAACATCGTAAGACAAATACTTTTATGTAAATGCATAATTTGTTTTGGTTTTCTTCGATAACGAAGTTGAAAAATAGAAATAGGTGATTATGAGATGTGGATTATGTCGTAAAAGGTACATAATATTTTTAGCGAGTATATTTATTAACTTAATGTTCCACTACTTTATTAATTTAATATATTTAAAATAAAATAAATAATAGTTATTTATTAATAATAACTTTATATTTACCATAAATTATTCAAATTATCCTTATTTTAAAAATTAAATAACATTGAATTAATAATTACATTAAACAAAATAACAAATAATTAAATTAGAAAAAATAAATTAAAATAATATTTAAAAATTAATAATTATAATAATAATTTTTTTATTATTATGCGTTCTGTTTTATTTATTAATATTTAATATTAATTTTATAACATATTTAAATAAATATAATATTACTAAAAACACTTTTAAAAATAAGTCCATCTTAATTACTCTTTATTAAATTTGTTATTTCATCAGCATGGTAGTTGTTAATATAGAAACTAAAACGTCTATTCATCGTGTAAAATGAGTCAGTTATTTTATTTTTATTTTTTTTGAGGAAAGGTAATTTAGTTAATTTATATATATGTATAATTTAATAGAAAATTTAGATAAAAACAAAAATGTAGTCTAAGCCTGTAGTAAAATCTATTAGACTCTTGGAAGCTGACTTGATCACTCGTTAGACCCGCAACCTACTACTTCAATTTCCACTTTTGAGTTCTCCATTTTGACCCCTCAATGTCAATTACTTCCCTCTTCTAGAAAAAGGATAAGTTTAAGTAATTTAAAAAAAATATATATTTAAAAAATATATATATATATATTTTTTTTTAAAAAAATAAAATAAAATTCTTGCAATTCCTTATTAAAGTATGTGAAAATTTTGAAGTAACTTCATTGAAATTCTAAAATTAGTTCAATAGTAGCTTAGCTTCAGACTATCTAACTAGAATTATAATTAAATTAGCGTGATTGCAGGCGTAAAATAAATTAAGTAATAAAATAGTATTTATTAGATGTAGTAAATTGGCATATGTTGATTTAATTGATTCAAACGTAAACTTGTATTTTTAAAGCCATATAAAATCAATGCTTTAAACCTAAAAAAATCAATTTAACTTTAAACAAATTAATATTTGCATTATGAAATTCAAAATTCCAACTTACCAATTTACAGTATGCATCCAGAAAATTGAATTAATGGAGCTGACATCAAATTCTTTCCATTTGCACCACCAAATCTTTAGATTAACTGCATCTGGATCTAAATACAAATTATATAAAGTGGGAATTTAATTACCAAAAAATATATTAATTTAAAGCAATTATGCATATGGGGAAACTTATTTCTTAATTACTTTAATCTCAGTGGACAACTTGATCCAATTCAACTCTGACTCTTACCCTTTCTTTCTCTACATTAAATTCAATTTGACAAACTTTTATTTTCTATTTAATTAAAGAAAAAGAAAAGGAAAGACAAACCCGAGCTCAGATAAATAAAAAAAGGTAGTCTGCTACTTGCCACAAATTAACATACGGATGAGTGGTGGCACGTGGGTCACTTTTTTTTTTCTTTTTTTTTTTAAAAAATAAAATAAAATTTCACATGCAGAAGCATGTGGGTCACTGATCCATATCGGCCGTGGCTCGTCTTGTAGTTGTTTGGACTGGACCAGGGCCATAAAGTTCGGTTTACTCGTTCTCACTGATTACCATTTCCCATGGTTGTCAGTCACGTGACATGTGACCTTCTGCATTTTCTTTTTCAAAACAAAACAATTTAAAAATATTCTAATACTAATTTAATATTTAAGAAAAAAAAAAAAAAAAAATGATAATACTACAAGTGTGATATAAGTTTTCAAATATTTTTAAAAAATTGTTCTTATGTGTATAAAAATGTATTTATATGCAAAAATATGTATTTGAAAATAATAAATGGAAATATTTTCTTGCAATAATTAAATAACATTTATTTTTTTCTATTTGTCTTCAATAATATTTTTGTTTTTTTTTTTAATGTTATTATCATAATAATATTTTATGCCGTAATATTTTAATGAAATTTATATACATTTACAAATATTTTATGTCATAGTAAAATATTGAATTGAATTGTACCACTTTATACTATAAGTTATTATTTATTTTTTAATTATTTTTTCAATTAAAAAAATGAAAAATTAATAATAAAATAATTAATATTCAAAAAAAAAAATTTTATCACTCTCAGTAATTATTAATAACTATATATATTTTTTCTATGACCACTTAATATTATTTTACTCTCGGATAGTTTACGTTGTATCATGTTTGGGTAAATAAATTTGTTTTTGACTAAATTTACTTAACTATTCTATTCAAATTATTCTTAATTTTGTTATAATTAGTATCTTGATATTGGTATTTTTGTTTAATAAAATGATATTATGTAGTATTTAATAAAATATTTTGATAAAAAAACTAAAAAATTAAATTGTAAAATAAAAATCATGAGCCAAAGTTTATTGTAAATTTTATGCGTAATGGAATTATAATAATTAATTGATCTTGTATTTGAATATTAGCAGCGTCATTGCAATTGTATATAGCTTAATCAGTTATATGTTACATCAATTAATTTTTTTTGATTTCAAATTTATTGATTCCTTTTTTTTTTTTTTTTTTTTTTTTTTCTTATTTGGAAAAGTAATTGATTCTTTTAGCTTTTTAAACAATTAAAGAAAAGAGAGTGATTAGTTAATTTAATTAATTGTTTAATTCTTAAGCATCTCTCTCCTTTGACTTTTTAACATACTTTTAACACATGAAATAAATTAATCATCTTATAGCATATATATTGTGTACATTTACATTTAATTATATTGTTTGTTTCCATTAGGTATGTAAAGTAACCCCTGCATGGTCAGTATAGCTGGAGAAAAAAACTGCAAAGAAGGATTAATTGATATTTATATTCATTTATAATATATATATATATAAGTAATAATAATAATAATAATAATAATAAGAAAGCATGATGTATCTGGGTATTGGGATCAGTATTTAAGTTGGATAAATGAGAGAGAGGGAGAGAGATGTAATTAATTGGTAATGAGAATGATTGATGGATTTGTTTATAATCTACTGAGATTTGGTCTTTTGCTTGTCTGCTAAGATTATTCCTTTAATCATATTTTATAAATGGGTTTTGTCATCACTTTAATCCAATATATACTTATATATTTAACTATATATAAAGTTGCAATGATTAATAATTGCTAGCTCTAGGTTTTGTTCTTATCATTCATATATATATATATATAATGAGATTATTTGTAATATTATTAATTCACCACTTAATTTATTCTTTAAAATTAAAAAATATATTAGTAATTAAAGATGGTATATATCCATATGTAAAACAAACTAAGGAAATTACTATATAGTTTTTACCCATTTTTACTTTTGGTTGCAGGAAAAATAAAGTAAATTTTGTGTAGCACAACAGTAATTGATCGGGCGATATTAGAAATTAAAATCATAAAATGAAGAAATAAAGTTAGGCTTTAGGAATGATTGGGCGATTTAATCAGAGAAGACAATGTTCGGATAAAACTTATTATTAATACTTGAAAATGCGTGCACGCAAAGGTAGCCAAAACATCATTTTCTCCTAAATTCGATGATCGGACAAATTAATTTTGAGCAACATTATGATTATGAACACTATAAATTAGAGTTGGAAAAGAGTGGAAAAAGAAAGGGGAAAATTTATTTCAAAAAAAAAAAAAAATAGAGTTAAAAGAAAACTAATTTTCTTATTTTTATTATTAAAAATTAAGAAATAATAAAAATAATTAGTGTGTTGAATTTGCTTTAATTTTATAGAAAATAATAAAATAATTGATTATAAATTAATAATAAGTAAGACATTTTTTTATTATATTAATAGAACAATATGGTATATTTAGTAATAAGTAAGAAATATTTCTTCAAGAGTTTTGAATCTTTTAATTTTCTATAATTTTATCCCTGCTTGGAATATTGAAAAATTTAGATTTTTTTTTTTTCAAATAGGATAAAATATTTTTATGAAATCAATTGTGAATGGAGACAAAAATAAGTGACAGATAAGATATTGTTTCCTATAGTGGTATTAGTCAAATAATTAGTAAAAACAACGATGTCTCATGTTATATCTCAAAAGGAGTCACTTAAACATACTAGTTCAATTTTTTTTTTTTAAAATATCAATAAGAGTAAGAACTATATAGTACCTGTATGATGATAAACATTATGCTCTTAACTTCAATTCCATGTGATATGTTTATAAGAGTCATTTTATGTGATTTGCTTTGTGCAAATATCATAATTATCGCTACATAACAACTAGAATGATGATGAAGTAATAAGAGAGTGATATTCAAAATGGTCATATAAATAATAGTCTTTTATTTAAAGGCGCAGAACTTAAAAGAAAATAAAGTTATGAATTAAATGCGAAAGCGAAACAATAGAGTTTAGGGTTTACATTCTTTACACAATAATTTAAAATACCCAATAGGACAACGGAAATATCTATTCTAAAAGAACAAACAAAAATTAAAGAAATAAATAAAAAGTAAACAACTGAGCATCCTAAGACGACATTCATTAGCTTTTGAAGGAGTTCGGACTGTGAACTATTCACAACCCTCTTGTTAATCGGGATCTGAATTTTGATTCTCTTGATCTGAAATAATTGATGAAGGTGTGAGGTACACTATCTCTGTAAGGATATCATACTACTCATCGATACAGAAACTTAAGGTTAGTAAAAATGATAAAAACAACTAATGAAGTTCTTAATTTAAGTAAATTCATTTATCGTAAGTAAAACCATTTATTGTATAGTTACTGTTATGAGATTTCCAAAACCGACCTATAGAGACAATAGTTTAACAACATCATAATATCATATTCAAGTAAGTAAGAACAGTAACTTTTCCTCTTTATTTGTATACTAGTATTCCTGGGGGCCTATAGAGATGTTCTACTACACGTGAACTATTATTCAACATTGTCAACTAACCAGCCATCCCCATACCCCATCTGGTATGAGTGCCAAGAATACCATCCCTCAATATCTCATCTGGTATGAGGGTGAAACAGGCCGTCTCCATACCTTATTCGGTATGAGTGTAAAAAATACCAATTCTCGATATCCCGTTCGGTATGAGGTGACGTTCACAGTAGGATTTCTTATATATCCAGTCCGTCCACCATCTCTAAGGATATCCAGTAAGGCTACCATTCATTCATTCACTTAACCAATCAATTTTTTGTTTACATTTAATTTTTCAGTTTTATAATTTAACTATATATTAACGCAAGACAAATAATACATGCATCAAGGAAACACAACTGAATCATTTTACAAATTTTAGTATATTATCATCCATTTAAAGCTGTAAAATTAAACAATCGGTTAAACAGGACAAACAATAATAAATAACTAGTTCTGCCTCCATTAGTAACCTGTAATTAATTCTCAAAGTTTTCTAAATTACATAAAATACCATATTATTGATAATTAAACTTTAATTCCATAACAGGGAATAAGGTGAGAGATTCTTACCCGAATTGGTGTTCGAAATACCAAACTTTCTAATGCGCTTACTGACGGTCCCTGAGTTTTCTGAAATTTTTTGCAGAGATTAAAACACACTTCACGTACCTAAAAATACCCAAAAAAACTCAAAATTGATATTAAAAACCTTTTCTAGCCAATTTCAGAATTCCAGTACGGTAGCACCGCTGTGCTCCAACGACGGCACCACCGTCCGCAGCGACAATTTATCTTGGCCTTGCTATTTTTGGCCAGTTTTGGTCAGTTTTGGCCGATTTTATATCCATCCCTGCGAGAAAACACATTAGGGGGCATCAGTTGGCCGAAAAAGGTCAAAAAACAAAAATCTACAAGCGGCAGAATTTTTCAGTGCGGTGGCTCTGCTAGCTTACCTTTGCGGCTGAGCATTTTTTTTCGGTTAACCTGTAGAAAGCAGAACAATGAATACAATGATGGAAAAATCGCATGAAACGGAAAACGAAAAGGGGCTCATTGGAGATGATTTTGGGTTTTTGCCCGTAGTGTCGCCGCTGGCCTTTACCCACAGTTTCCGGCTCATCCGCCATTTCTTTTACTCCGATTTGGCCATGGAAGTGTTCAAAATCAAATTCCAAGTGGATAGGAGAATTTTTTGACAGTCGGAGGTGGCTCCAGCACGACGGAGAACGACGGTCAGCTCCATTATCTGACGACTGGTTCTTCTTCTCCAGCGGGAGGTTGGCGGTTAGGGTTTAGGTTTGGTGTTATGTGAGATATTTATATCCATCTCTCTTAAATCTGGATTGTTCACCACGTTTGATCTTGAGTGTTTGATTACGTTTAAAGAGTAAATGAAGCTGGACCGTTCATCACAATTTGATCTTGATCGTACGATCGTATTTAAAGAAAGAACGAATTTGGACCGTTCATCACGTTTAATTATGACTGTTTGATCCGCCTGAGGAGGGAACATATTCTGAACTGTCCACACGCGCGGGAACGCATATGGGCCATCCGATTGCGGGCACGCAGATTACCAGCGTGGCCTCCCGCGTGGCACCGAGTCAGCGTGCCTTGTCACGTGGCACACTTTGATTTGTAGGGGCTGCTGACTGGGCGGTCCTATGTGGTAAAATTTTTTTTAATTGTATTTTGACCCCTAGTTTCTGATTTTTCTTTCAAAAATACCATCCGACCCCAAATTTTCACCATTTTTTCTCAAAATTATTTTCAATTTCATGGTTAACCTATTTTTTTCCTAATTTTACATTAAACAAAAATTTATAAATTTATAAATTATATTTTTATACATTTTTTTAAACTTTAAAATTAATCTCGAGCCAAATTCTGTCTCCTTCTTAAAAGAAATTTGTCCCTCAAATTTGTCTCTCTCTCACTAAATCAAACAGTTGGGGATACTGGACTTTAAAGTATGATTCTAGTTCCCATGTGGTCTCTCTGTGTGTGTGATTCTACCATAGGACCTTAATGAAGAGAATTTTTCAGTTGCGGAGTACTCTACTCTTTTGGTCCACAATACCTACGCGGTACCTCTTCATAGGATAGATCCTTCTGAAGTGAAAGGGGCTCATGAGCCAAGATGTGATAGGGGTCCCAATTGTACTTGCGTAGCATGGATACATGAAACACATTATGGACTCTGGAGAGTTTTGGAGGTAGTGGCAGTCTGTAGGGGGTGGTACCAATTCTGTGTAAGATTTCAAATGATCCAATAAATCGAGGATTTAGTTTTCTTATCTTGCCAAACCTACTAATTCTCTTTAAAGAAATGACCTTAAGGAACACTCGATCACTTTTTTCAAATTTTAAATCTCTCTTCCGGTGTCCGCATAACTCTTCTGCCTGCTCTGAGCCATCTGAATGTTCTTATTGATCTTAATTATTTTGGCTATAATCTCCTCCACAAGATTTGGGCGGAATAATATTTTATCACCCTCCTCTTTCTAAAAGATCAACGATCTGCATGGTCGGCCATATAACACCTCGTACGGAGCCATGCTGATACTTGCTTGGTAGCTGTTATTGTAGACGAACTCTATTAAGGGTAAATGATAATCCCAATGGCCCCCGGAGTCAAGAACTTAAGCTCGAAGTATATCCTCTAGTGTGTGAATCGTCCTTTTTGATTGTCCATCAATCTGAGGGTAGAATGCAGTATTAAGAGATAGTTTCGTTCTCATGGCTTACTAAAAACTAGAACATAATCGAGAAGTGAACCTGAGGTCCCTGTCGAATACTACTGTCACTAACACTCCTTGTAACCTGACTATCTCCCGAATATACATTCTTACTAGCTTATCCGAGGGGTCAGTCATCTTGATGGCCAAGAAGTGGGAAGACTTGGTAAGTCGGTCAATAATCACCCAAATGGCATCATATCCCGAGCGTGTCCTAGGCAATTATATCACGAAATCTATTGTGATGTGTTCTCACTTTCGCTGCGAAATCAGTAGTGGCTGAAGTAGCCCGTCTGGGTGTTGATGTTTTACCTTGACTTGCTGACACACCAGACACTTGGAAACAAAGTTGGCCACCTCTCTTTTCATCCCGTTCTACCAAAATCGGGGTCGCATATTTTGATACATCTTAGTGCTTCCAAGATGCATTGCAAACTTTGAGCTGTGAGCTTATGTCATAATGTTCTTTTTCACTTTATTGTCACATGAAACACACACCCTGTCTTGAAA
This sequence comes from Carica papaya, assembly GCF_054855325.1. Taxonomy (NCBI): domain Eukaryota; kingdom Viridiplantae; phylum Streptophyta; class Magnoliopsida; order Brassicales; family Caricaceae; genus Carica; species Carica papaya. The sequence goes on from NC_142315.1 coordinate 21,186,355, forward strand.
TCTGGGCAACTTATCGACAGAGACTCGAAATTTTGAATTTACTCCCTGTTCTGCATCTTTCCTCAGGGATGATAGGGTAGAATCAGCGGATTGGACTTCCTTTATTCTCTGGATCAACTCATGTTGAACAACAGTGGGCCAAACATGTAACTCTCTTTAGGTCCTGAAGTGGTACCTGTTGTGCGACCTCTATTATCTTGCATTCTGAAACTATTAGGTGAGCTAATATACCTGCACTTTTTCTGCTGAGTGCATCGACTGCCATGTTGCCCTTCCTTGAGTGATATAAGATATTGCAATCGTAGTCCTTGAGGAGTTCTATCCATCGTCTTTGACGTATGATGAGATTCTTTTGAGTGAATATGTGTTTCAAGCTCTTATGGTCGGTATAGATCTAAAAAGTCTCCCCATAAAAGTAATGGTATCAAGTCTTCAAGGCATTGATAATCGTGGGAAGTTCTAAGTTATGGGTGAGGTAGTTTTTCTCATGACTCTTCAACTGCCTGGACCCATAGGATATGACATTTTCATGCTGCATCAAAATACAACCTAACCCCAGGTAGGAGGCATCATTATAAACTGTATATCCACCTGTCCCGCTCAGCAAGGCCAACACAGGTGCAGTAGTTAACCACTTCTTTAGTTTTGAAAAACTCCTTTCACAGTCTTTGTTCCACTCAAACTTGACATTCTTCTTTGTGAGCTGAGTCAAAGGAGCAGCTATGCTAGAAAATCCTTTAACAAACTTTTGATAATAACCTACCATCCCCAAAAAGCTACGAATCTCTTGACCAAGGTCAATTTTTCCCAGCCGAGCACTGTTTTAACTTTTTCAGAGTTCACTGACACTCCATCCCTTGATATGATGTGCCCTAGGAAGGTAGTTTCATCGAGTTAGAACCCACACTTACTTAACTTTGAGTACAATTTTTTTTTCTCTGAGAACCTGCAAAACCTGAGTCAGATGGTGAACATGTTCCTCTTTACTTTTTGAATAGACTAGGATATCATCGATAAATACAATGATAAAATGATCTAGGAATTATTTAAAAATCCTGTTTATCGAATCCATAAATATGGCTTGTGCGTTGGTTAGTTCAAATGGCATGACCAGGAACTCATAGTGTCTGTACCTAGTTTGGAAGGCTGTTTTGGGAATGTCTTCTGCCTTGATCTTTACCTGATGGTAACTTGAATGCATGTATATTTTGGAGAAGATCTGAGCACCCTCCAACTGATCAAAAAGGTCATCAGTCCTAGGGAGGGGGTATTTGTTCTAGATAGCGACCTTGTTAAATCCCTTATAGTCAATACATGATCTTAACGTCGCTTTTCTTTTCCTTGCAAATGTGATTCCAGCGCCCAAGGAGAAACATTGTGTCTGATGAATCCATTGTCCTGTAATTTCTTAATCTATTTACTTAACTCTTCTATCTCTACATGACTCATGCAGTAAAGAAAAACTATGATAGACTACGTGCCAAGCTGAAGGTCTATGATGATCTCAACTTCCCTATCCACTAGTAGTTTGAAAAATTCATCAGAAAATACATTGGGGAAGTCTTGAACTACCGGGATCTCTAGAATGTAAATTTCTTTCTTAGGTTTGCCTACCTAGAGAAAATAACTGAGTTAAAGCGCTATATAATAAGAAAATTATTGTGAGGGAATAATATTCAAAGCCTTCATTAGCTTATAAATGACTTTTCATTAGGAGGGTTAAATATAATATTTCTCGTGAAATAATAATCCACGGTGGCATAATACGTCGCTAACTAGTTCATTCTTAGAAATATATTAGTGTCCCATGTGTCAATCTCTATCAGGTCCATCATGAATGAAACCGAGTTCCATGAAAGAGGGGCTAGATATTGCTGGGGAGGGACTGGTTAGCCCTATAACGGTGTCGGATGATACAGTGGGGGCTTCAAATTGTATTGTGACGTTGTTAGATGATACGACAGAGGAGTAGGATTGCATCGAGGTGGCGTTAGATCCTCTCGTTGTAGGGTGGCTCATATTGTGGAAGTGGTGAAGGGTCAGACAGTTCCCTCCTCTCTTCCCTAGCCTACTGGGAAGAGATGAGTCGCTCTAAAATCTCGAAGAGCCAATCGACATCCTCTCGAAGTGACCCGTATCGGGCTGCCTTGCTTGGTAAGGGACTTCATCTTCTCGTATCTTTGTACTTATTTTTCATAAGGAAGGATTGGACAATAGTTCGTATTTGGTGTTTTTAAGTCTGTGTAAGGAATGGTTCGGATGAACCCTATCTCTGATACCAGATGTAAAGACCCGAAAATTAAAAAAAAATAAAGTTATGAATTAAATGCGGAAGCGAAACAATAGAGTTTAGGGTTTACATTCCTTACACAATAATTTAAAATACCCATTAGGATTACGAGAATATCTCATTTAAAAAAATAAATGAAAAGTAAATAACTGAACATCCTAACATGACCTTCACTAGCTTTTGAAGGAGTTTAGCTGGTGAACTATTCACAAGCCCCTTGTTGATCGGGATCTAGATCATGGTCCTCTTGATCTGAAATAGTTAATGAAGGGGTGAGTTATACTAGGCAAGTAAGGATATCACACTACTTACCGATACAGAAACTAAAAGTTGGTAAAAATCATAAAAATAACTAATGAAACTCTTAATTTAAGTAAATTCATGTATCATAAGTAAAACCATTTAGTGCACACTTACCGTTGTGAGATTTTTAAAACCGACCTATAGAGATAATAGCTCAACAACATCATAATATCATATTCAAGTAAGCAAGAACAGTAACTTTCCATCTTTTTTGTATACTGGTATCTCTGAGGACCCATAGGGATGTCCCATTACGCATGAACTATTATTAAAGATTGTCAACTAACTGGCCGTCCCCATACCCCATCCAGTATGAGCACTAAGAATACCGTCCCTCAATATTCCATCCGGTATACGGGTGAAACGGGTCGTCCCTATACCCCATCCGGTATGAGTGCCAAAAGTACCAATTCTCGATACCCCGTCTGGTATGAGGCGATGTTCACAGTAGGGTTCTCTATGTACCTGCTTCGTCCACCATCTCCCAGGATATCCAGTAAGACTAAGACTAGCATTCATTCATTCACTTAACCAATCAATTTTCTGTTTACATTTAATTTTTAGTTTTACAATTTAACCATAAATCAATGCAAGACGAACAATACATGCATCAAGAAAACACAAATAAATCATTTTATCAATTCCAGTATATAATCATGCATTTAAAGCTGTAAAATCAAACAATCAGTTAAACAGGGCAAACAATAATAAATAACCGGTTCTGACTCCATTAGTAACCTATAATTAATTCTCGAAGTTTTCTAAATTATGCAAAATACTTATTGATAATTAAACTTCAATTCCATAACATGAAATAAGGTGATGGATTCTTATACGAATTGGTGTCCAAAATATCGAACTCTCTACTGCGTCTACTGGCAGTCCCTAGGGTTCCTGAATTTTTCTGTTGAAATTAAAACATGTTTCATGTACCTAAAAATACCCCAAAAATATTTTTCGACGTTAAAAAATATTTTTCGGCCAATTTTAGAATTCTAGCACGGCGGCACTGTTGTGCTCCGATGATGACACCACCGCCCATGACGGCGGTTTGCCTCGGCCTGGCCAGTTTTGGCTGATTTTGGAAAGTTTTATACCCATCCCTACGAGAAAATACGTTAGGGGGCCTCGGTTAGTCGAAAGAAGTAAAAAACAAAAATTTACTGACGGCAGAATTTTTCAGTACAGCGGCTCCGCCGGCTCACCTTCACGGTTGAGTGTTTTTCTTTGGTCAACTTGTAGAAATCACAATGGTGAAAATAATGGTGAAAAAATCGCATGAAATGGGAAACAGGGAGGGGCTCATCGGAGACTGTTTTTGATTTTTACTCGCGACAGCGCCGCCAAGTTTTACCCGTGATTTTCGGCTCATCCGCCATTATTTTGCTGCGATTTGACCGTAGAGGTGCTCGGAAACAAATTTTGAGTGGATAAGAGAATTGTTTTTTTATCTTTTTTGGCGGTCGGAGGTGGCTCTAGCGCAGCAGTAGTCGGTTGTGGGCTCCCTTCTCCGGTGGGAGGCTGGCAGCTAGAGTTTGGGTTCATTGTGATGCGAGATATTTATACCTGTCTCTCTTAAATCTTGACCGTTACCACTAAACCATACCAATGTCTCATTTCATATTCACTGATCAATTTACACAACATTTAAGCAAGCAATATAGTTTATCATAACCAATAACCGAGTAATCACATAACTAAATAAATAATGCAAGAGGAACCAAATCAACTAGATAATTGAGAAGACTGTAGAAACTATCAATTTAAATATACATAATATAATAGTAAGCAATTTAGGTAGTACATGAAAATAAACAGGTAAAGCAGGACAAATGTGAATTAACCGGTTCCAACTCCATTACTGACCTGTAATATTTTAAATATTTTTCTAATTTTTCACAAAACACACAATTATCGATTATTAATCCTCAATTTACCGTAATAGAGAATAATGTGATGGATCCTTACCTGAATCAATGTTTAAAAATGTTGTGCTATCTACTACGCCTCTTAACGGGTCCTGAATTTTTTGAATTTTTTATGGGAGAATCAAAATACTTGTTATGTACCTAAAAATAACCCAAAAACTCAAAATTGGTGTTGAAAACTCTTTCCGGCCACTGGCAGTACAGGTAGTTCATCAGGAAACACATCCGAAAAGTCTCAAACTACCAGGATCTCTTGAATGCAAACTTTTTTTTCCGTTTGCTTAATGTAAAGAAGACAACTGAGTTAAAGAACTATATAATAAAGAAATTTTCATGAGAGAATAATATTTAAAATTTTTATTAACTTGTAAATAACTCTTTGTTAGAAGGGTTGAATACAAGATTCTTATGGAAACAATCTACGGTGGCGTGATACGCCGCTAACCAGTTCTTTTCTAGAATTGCATCAAAGTCCTCCGTGTCAATCTTTATTAAGTCCACACTCAGTTCTCTATCTGTTATGTCTATGATACAAACTTTGTATATAACCTCTCATATTAGTGTTATACTTCTAGGAGTGGACACAGATAGCACAAAATCAAGTCTCTTAGGTAATACATTTAAATTTTGTGCAAAAGCATGTGAGACAAACGAATGTGAAGCACCCGTATCATTCAAAACATGTGCAAGGTGATTACAGATAGTGTACATACCCTGTATTACGTTCGAGTTGGCTTCAGCATCCTACTGAGTGAAGTTGTAACATCTGCTCTAGATAGGAGGTTGGACCTGATTCTAATTTTGCGAGTACTCTTTCGAGTAATGTTGGACACTCCCATATATGCGGCAGGTATTGTTAAAGCAATAATAAAGTTGGTCCCCATAATCCTTACCACAATGCTGGCAAGTTCTACTGCGTCTTGTAGTTGGAACTTGAGAAGGAGCCTGAGTCACTAGCCCAGGTGTTTTGTTCTACTGAACTAGTATAGTGGGTGTTGGTATGCGGTATGAAACTGGGGGTCTGGAATTCCCCACTGCTGGAGCAAAGATGTATAGGTTCATCTCTACTAACTGTGCCTTGGCCAGAACGGATGAGTAGGTACTAAGCTCAAATACGTATAATTGCTGTTTGATTTTAAGATGGAGACCCCACTCAAACTTTCTTGCCTTTCTGCCTTCATCCATTATACTCTTAGGGGAATGCCGACCCAACTCTAAAAATCTTTGGGCATACTCTGATACAGTCATATCATCTTGAATTAGGAGTATAAACTCCATTTCCTTTAAATGCTGGAGGTGCTCTGGGAGGTACTCTGCATTGAAGGACATCAGGAACTGTTCCCAAGTGATTGGAACGGGTAAGGTGGCCTGCTTGAGCTGCCACCTATGACCTGTCTCTCCCACGAGCATATAGGTGGCAAATGTGACTTTCTATTCAGGAACCACCCCAAGAGTTGCGAAGACCTTCTCTATCTCAGCTAACTAATACTCAGCCTCTTCCAAAGAGGATGCCCCTGCAAAAGTAGATAAATTTAGTCTTTTATATCTTTCAATGTAGTCTGGGTCCATTATGGGTGGAACTGAGTCCTGTGGAAGAGGAACTGAATTGTGCTAGAGAGGGATCGGGTGGCCATGTGGCAACGCTGGATGATGCGGTGGAGGAGCAGGGTTGTACCAGGGTGGCTCTGGATCTTTCCACTGTAAGGGTGGCTCAAACTGTGGGAGCGGGGGGAGGGTCAGACAACTCCCTCCTTTCCTCCCGAGCCTGCTGGGTAAAGATGACTCTCTCCAACATCACAAAGAGTCGATCAACGTCCTCTCTAAGCGAACCATCTTGGGTTGCTCGATTTAGTGAGAGTCTTCATCTCCTCATATCTTTGTATCTATATTTCATAAGGAAGAGTTAAGCGACAATTTGTATTTGGTGTTTTTAAGTCTCTGTATTAGGAATGGTTCCCAGAAACGTGGCTCTAATACTAACTGTAAAGGCTCAGAACCTTAAAGGAAATGAATTTATTATGTTTAACGCAGAAGTGAACAATAAAGTTAGGGTTTACATTACTTACATAGTAAATTGGGATGTCCAATAGGACTACGGGAATATTCTTTCTATATTGGTTCATAAAAAGACAAATGATAATAAAAAATAAATAAATAGATATCATAAGGGTTCACCTCTACTGCACTTGAAGAGAGTTCGAGAGGTGAACCACTCACAATTATCTTACTAATCGGGATCTGGATATTGATCTTTTTGATATGAAATGGTTAATAAAATGGTGAACTACACTAATCCAGTAAGAATATCACACTAATCAGTGATACGAAAAACTGAAGGTTGGTAATAATCAGAAAACAACTAATGGAGCCCTTTCTTTAAGTAAATATATTTAACCTTAAAAAATTTTGTTCGATACTCACCATTACGATTTTTTAAAAAAATCAACTCGTGAAAACAAATAACCAAATGACATTTCAATTTCATGCATAGGATCAATAATCCTTCCTTTTTAACCTACTTACTGGGACCCTGGGGGTCCATAGAGATATTTCTTAAATCGTGGATCCAGTATCAAGATTTGATAATTAACTCCACCATCCCCATACCCCATCCGGTAATGAGCACAAAAAATACCATCGTCTTGATATCCTGTCCGGTATGAGGGTGAACCATATATGTAGCAGCCCCGGAAATTTAAAATGGAAATTATATTATAAATATCAAATGCGGAAGCGAAGTCAAAATTTGAATAACATCCCTTACACTAAAACCAAAAACGTGCTCACAAAATATAAAAGATTAAACTACCTAAAGGAGAAACTTGAAAGAAGAAAAAAAAAACTACGAATGTGACTAGGGAGTCTTTAGGCGTCCCCTTCGTCGTCCTCCTGCGGAACCAGCTCGGGAACGATGTCCTCTTGATCTGAAATGATTAAATAAGGAATGAGCTACACTAGCCCAGTAAAGACATCGCGATATCTCACCGTCACGGAGGTAAAGGTGGGTAGAAAACATAAAAAGACCAATGGAGCATAATTTACAACAAATCCTTTTATTAATAATAAAACCTTTACCATTCACTTACCTCGGTGAAATTCATAAAACAATATCCGAAAGCAATAACATCATCATCATCATGAAAATATATATATGAACTGTATAACATAATACCTATCAAACTTTTCGTAATTCAATCGTTACACAACATATTTTCCTGATTCACCAGCCCACTAGTATCCATGGGGATCCATAGGGGTCTCGCTACCCGTTAATCCTTAACACTTGAAATCCATTCCAGGGCCGTCCCCATACCCCGTCCGGTATGGGCGCCAAACATAGACCTCATTACCCCGTCCGGTATGAGGGTGAAACGGGCCGTCCCCATACCCCGTCCGGTATGGGCGCCAAAACATAGACCTCATTACCCCGTCCGGTATGAGGGTGAAACGGGCCGTCCCCATACCCCGTCCGGTATGGGTGCCAAAACACATAAGATCTCCATACCCCATCCGGTATGGGAGACCACAATCCCGGTAGGGTTCCCTACGGACCCGGTCCGTCCACCATCTCCCAGGATATCTAGTCAGGCTGACCACATTATACCATTACCCATATACATAATTTTTTATTCTCTTTTTCCTCAGTCAGCATCATTAATCCACATACAAGCAAGCAAACAGTAATTTATGCTAAACAGACAACATACAGCATCAATATCCCGATCATTTAATTCATAATCAATAAAACAGTAAAATATGCACACGAAACTATAAAATGAAAACATCGAACCTCATGCTGCATTTAAAACTGTAAAACAGGCCAAATAACAGTTAACCGACAAACACACTAGACTCGGGCTCCATTAGCGACCTTAAGCAATTTCACACATTTGTTAATTCATGAAATACCGTTTTATCATTTATTGAACTTTAATACCGTGATAGGAAATAGGGTGAGGGGTCCTTACACGTTTCGGGGTCCGAACACGGCTTCACAGTGCGCCTACAGGCTGTCCCTAATTTTCCCTAAATTTTTCTCGGGGAACTGAAATGCACTACTGGTACCTGCACGTGTTCCAAAAAAATCTCAAATTAGGCCCAGGGCCCTTTTCGGCCAATATCGCAACTCCGGCACGGCGGCTCCGCCGTGCTCCGGCGACGGCACCGCAGCTGGCGGCGGCGATTCGCCTCGGGTTGGCTGTTTTCGGCCGAATTCGGCCACACTCGCATCGGTCCCTGCGAGAAAACAACCCTAGGGCCCTCGGGGGGCCAAAAAATCACGGAAAAACGGAGTTTACCGGCGGCGGCGCTCTCGGGTGCGGCGGCTCTCCGACGAGGTTCGTGTTTTGGTTATTCAGCTCCAATCAACCTGTAGAGAAAAGAATGGTGATCACGGTGATATAAAAATTGCATCAAACGGAGGCCGGGAAGGGCCTCATCGGAGGCAAAAACCGAGAAGGGGCGCGGCTGCGCCGCTGGGCTTCGGCCGTGTATTCCGGCCGTTTGGCCGAGATTTCGGCTCTGATTTGGCCACAGGAGGAATCAGCGTGAAAAAACGAGTCGGGGGTACGAAATTTACCTCGATCGGTGGTCGGAAATTTCCCCGGTGCGGCGGCGGGTGGCGGCGGCGGGTGGCGGCGTCCGGCTTCTGGTTCGTCTTCTCCGGCGAGCGGCAGGCGGCTAGGGTTTGTGGTCTGGTGTGGGGGTTCTATTTATAACCCTTTGCCTTTTGATCTCAGCCGTCCATTTTGTTTTAATCTGGGCCGTCCGTGCGATTGCATCTGGGCCGTCCGATCGTACGCTTGATCTGGGCCGTCCGATCGCGCCTACGCGGATCGCCAACGTGGCCCGTTCCGGAACGACGTGGTCTTGCCACGTGGCAGGTCCCGGTTGGCCGGGACTGCTGACCGGGCCTGCTGACGTGGCTGCCGACATGGTTTTTTTTTTTTTTTTTTTTCAGCCCCTTTCCGGGCGCTACAATATATCCCAAAACTTTTTCGGTATGTGATTTTTCAGCCCCGTCTAACTAAGATAATGTCTATGGTAGGGATTTTTTATATACCGGGTCCGTCCATCCTTTCCCAAGATGCCCAGTAAGCTTCATTTAGATTCTCATCATCCAAAAAATCACTAAACCATACTACCTTATCATTGCATATTTACTGATCAATTTATACAGCATTTAAGCAAGTGATATAGTTTATCATAACCAATAATCGAGTAACCACATAACCAAATAAACAATGCAAGAGGAATCTATTAAACCAGATAATCGAAAAGACCATAAAAATTATCAATTTAAACATGCACAATATAATAGTAAGCAATTTAGGTAGTATAGGAAAATAAACAGGGAAATCAGGACAAATGTGAACTAACCAGTTCTAGCTTCACTCATGACTTGTAATATTTTTAAAGTTTTTTTAATTTTTTACAAAACACACAATTATTGATTATTAATCCTTAATTTATTGTAACAGAGAAGATGGTGATGGATCCTTACCTAGGTCGATGTTTCGAAATATCGTACTATCTACTACGCATTCTAACAGCTCCCGAATTTCCTAAATTTTTCCTGTGAAAATTAAAATACTTGTTACATACCTAAAAATACCCAAAAAACCTAAAATCGGTGTTGAAAACCATTTTTAGCCAATTTTAGGATTCTGACGTTGGTGGTTCGCCTCGGCCTAGTGAGTTTTGGCTGGTTTTGGTCGATTTTACACATATCCCTATGAAAAAATATTAGAGGGCCTCACTTTGCTAGAAAATCAAAAGAAACTGAACCTATCGGTGGGGGTGGGGTCGCCGGGTGTGGCAGCTCAGCTGGTTCTCCTTCGCAGCTGGGATTTCTCCTTCGGCTAACCTGTATAAAAAAGAAAGGTGAATACAATTGTCAAAAAATTAGGTGAAATGGGAAACGAAAAGGGGCTCATTGGACGAGTTTTAGTGTTTCAACCACGATAGCTCCGTCAGGCTTTGCTAGTAGTTTCTAACTCACATGTCATCTTTTTTTTCTCTAATATGGCCACAGGGAGATTATAAATCAAATTCTGAGCGAGAATGGAAAAAGTTTACCTTTTTTTGGTAGTCGACTGTGGCTCTAGTGTGGCAACGGCCGAGGGTCGGTCTCCTTCTTTAGCGGCTGGTTCTTCTTCTTCGATGAGGGCATGTGTGGCTAGAGTTTGGGTTCTCTTGCAATGCGATGTTTAAATACCTATTCTGCGTCAATCTGGATTGTCCGTTCGCGTCGACGTGGAGCGAGGAGAGTCGTTCGATTGTTGCTTGTTTAGGACAATTACATGGGCGAATCTAGACTGTTCATTTTGATTGATCTCATTCATCTGATTGTGCCTAAAGAGGGAGTGCATATGAGTTATCTGTGCGCGCGAGACGTGATCGTTTTCGTCAGATTACTAGGTACATCGATCGCCCGTGTGGTCTCCTACATATATGGGTAGCAATATTTTGGGGTACTCATATATGTCGTTTCATGTTTTGGTGCATGGAGAACGAATGATAAATATATAAATATATATATGCATGATGTGTAGTAACTAATCGGTCCTCTATAATAGTAATGAAGTGTAGAAATTCTAAATATGTTTTTTGATTTATACATTCGTTTTTTGATTCGTATATATATTTTCGAAAAGTGTATATGATATATGTTTTTGTTGTGCGTAAAAACTATATTTTGTATGTATTATGCTATGATTTCATAATATTGTTTATTGTGATATTGTATCCCACTCCCTATCACCATTTAGATACTGAAGATACTACTATAGAGTGAGCAGTGATACCAATTTTTTTTTTTTAAGTTAGACTATGATATTAAGGTTATTATTTCATACTTTTATTTTGTAATGTAAGGAAGAATATTTAGAGTTTCATATCATATGTTTCTGTTTTACATTCAATAGATGTAACACTTCTGCGACTTTGTTATGATTAATAAAGTTAAGTTAATTTATTGTTCTTGTTTTCTAGTCTAATATTTGATCATTCACATGTGTACTTCAAACACGTGATGCATGTTATAATTTTCGTTTTTAATGCACATTACCAGTCTGATTTGGATTATTGTTTTTGATTAAACATTAAATGGGTTTTGGACTTTAAGTGTTGGACTATCTGATCCTTAGTGTTACATACCTCGTTTTACTACTTTGTTCATGGCAACCAACTCCCTCTATTAAGCACTTTATGTTTTTATTTTCCTATATAAGATCCCATTTATTTCTTTGAGAAACTACTTTTTGCTAGCCTTAAGAAAGTTATATATTGGTATGTTATTGTTAGTTCTTTTTATCTTAGCTTTTAGATTTTGTATAATATTGTGAGTAACTGCAGTTTATTTTGGTTTTAACTCCTCTTAATTTTTGGATTTTACTATTTTTGTTATAATAGAATTTATATTTTATTTAGAGAAGATACTTATCCTCCTAGATATCATAGAAGTTCGAGGTGTAAGATCTTTAAGTACCTTAGCTACACGCTATTCTCATGCGGGCTTTTTGTCTCAACATGATATATTTATATTTTTTTATAGGTGAGACCATATATGAGCTTAAATAAAAAAATTACATTAAGTAGATATTTTTAGTTTTATGGAGGTTATTTGTTATTTTCTTTTATGATCTATCTTTCGTTGTTTGAAAAGTTGCTATAGTTGTCTCATGCTTCATAATTAACGTGCTATAAACTCTATTAGCATGGTCTTTTTCTCCGTAAACTTAGCAAACTAGTCACATTCTTTTCACAAGACATATTACAGTGATGCTAATTCTTTTTTTTTTTTCTTTTTTCTCCTTGAGGGGTTTCTCCCTAATAGGCGATTGAATGTGTATTAGTTATCCCTATAATTATTTTTTACTTTTCATAGATAACACCAATTAGTGAAGTCAATTTCAAATTTAGATATATTAGGTGATAAAAAGAACACAATGTCTTTAATCATATAGGGAAGTAACTTGATTAAAAAAAAAAAATCCTAGAGTATACCTAAGGGGTCATTATAATACTCGATTTAATTGAAGTTTAATAAGAGGATAATAAGAAGATAACTGAAACAGTAATAACATAATACCAATATGAGGATAAAGGTTCCTCTCTACCTCCCATTGGCTATGATCTTTTATAGGTTAAGCTAATATTTGTTGACACAACGTAACAACCATGGTTATTATCTTGTAACAACCAAAATAATAGTAGAGTGAAGAGAAATATCTAGTAATGGCCTAGCTTTATGACAACTCCAATGATCATGTTACTGATTGTCTGGTAGCCTCTAGATTCTTGTGACCTTTTAATATTCACATATCTTTAACGAGTGCCTATAAGTTCTATATAAAGTTTGCAAAAAAGAAAATTGTTTATATTATATATATATTTATGTCTATGTTTACTCACGGAAGGATATTTGGCGTGTATGGTTGTGGAAAAATCAAATATAAATAAAACATATTTTTTTGTAACATTTAGCTAACATCTTAAAAATTTGAAATTGCCTATTCATTTACAAGATCATTTTATAAAATCATTTTTTTTGTTAACAATCTTATATATTGTTGTGTATAAAATACATATAAAATCTAAACGCATTTAAATTTAAGTATAAGTAATAAACTTTGAAGAACTGTAATGGGTTTTCTATCTCTGCTTTAAAGAGTACATGACTATATATATATGCAAAGAAACTTGTCTAATTATAGTAACCTATAAAATATGGAAAAACTTAATTGCAAATATAAAATTAAAATATCTAAATATTTGGAAATAGACTACAAATCTACGAAGTGATTGGCTATAAATCTAGCTGCAAATTTGTAAATTTATTTCTTACAAATATGTTAATTTATTCCTCTTGATATTCCTCATTAAATTGATGGTGTTGGTCAACTAACATCAATTTGCTCACAAGATATTCGTGACGTGCAGAAGGGATGACTTTTGTAAATATATCGTTAATTTGATCATGAAAGGAGATGTGAACAAGATGAAGAATTTTATCATGAACAAGTTCACAAGTGTAATGGAAGTCTACTTTGATATGTTATAATCCATTTATGATGCACAGAATTAGTGGCAATGCCAATTGCATTAGTGTTGTCTCCAAAAGAGTGTGATTAGTTGAGGACAATTAACACCAAACTCTTTAAGAAGCCATTGGAGGCATACAAATTCAAAACTTACAAATGATATGGACCGATATGCCTCTATGGAAGATTTTGAGACCCGATTTTACTTTTTATACTTATAAGAGATAGGAGAATCACCCAAGAAAACACACCATCCACAGTAGAACACCTAATATCAATATATCCAGCATAATCTGCATCTGCATAAGTAGTGAGAATGAGTGATGTATGGGATGAAAAATGTAGCCCATGATCACAAGTACTTTTCAAATAACAAAGAATATGATGAAGAACAAAAAGATGATATCGTCTAAGTTGAGAAACAAACTAGTTCACAACTTAGACAGTAAACGAGATATCAAGACATGTAATCGTCAAATAAATTAGATTGCTTACCAAATGTCGATACATAGTGGGATATGAGATAAGTGCACCATCATCTCGTTTTAGTTTCAAATGTTGTTCCATTAAAGTGACACAAATTTTATTAATAGTAAGATTAGCCAGCTTGAGTAAATCTTCGATGTACTTGTATTAGGTGAGAAGTATATCGTTGAAGGAATATGAAACTTCTAACTTGAGAAAATAAGTGAGATTGCTTAGATCATTCATGTGAAAGGAATCATTGAGAAATTTCTTGAACTCTTCAATGCCTTGTTGATCACTACCAGAAATAACCATATCATTCACGTAAAGGACTAACACAACCATACCAACATCAGAATTTTGAATAAAGAGTGAGTGATCATTATAGCTTTGTTGAAATCCAGCTAAGTAAATAGTTGACTAAAATTTTTCAAACCATGATCTAGGAGCCCGTTTAAGGCCACAAAGAGATTTAAAAAATAAACAAACCATATTAGGATCTGTATGAGAATAACTAGGACGACATTCCGTATAAACTGTTTTTTTTTTCAAAATTCACATCTAATTGATGCAACATCCATTTTTTATATGATGCTATAGCAAGTAGGGTGTGGATAGTCTTCATCTTAGTCACAGGAGTAAATGTTTCTTCATAGTCAATCCCATATTCTTACTTATATCATTGTGAAACAAAGTGATCTTTATATCGATCTAAATTACCATCATGTTTAACCTTATTGTTATAAACCCATTTACTCCCTATTATCAATGTATCAGGTGGTCGAGGGACTAAATCCCAAATATGATTCTCCTGTAATGTCTCAAGTTCTTCTTTTATTACTTTAGTAAAGGCTCAAAACTTAAATGGAAATAAATTCATAAATTAAATACGGAAGCGAAATAATATAGTTATGGTTCACATTCCTTACACAATAATTTAAAATACCTAGTAGGGCTACGAGAATGTCCATTTTAAAAGTACAAATGAAAATCAAAGAAATAAATGAAAGACAAATAATTAAGCAATCCTAGGACGACCTTTACTAGCTCTTGAAGGAAGTTCGAGTGGCGAACTATTCACAACCCTCTTGTTGATCAAGATCTGGATCTTGGTCCTCTTAATCTGAAATAGTTAATGAAGGGGTGAGTTACACTAGCTCAGTAAGAATATCACACTAATCATAGATACGAAAAACTGAAAATTGATATAAATAAAAAAATAACCAATGAATCCCTTAATTTATTGTAAATTCATTTACTATAAAGAAAGTCATTTATTACATATTTATATAATAAGTCTTTCCCAACAATAGCTTATGAAAACTCATATTCAAGCACTATTATTTATCATCTATAAAATAATAAGAACGATCATTTTATATTTTTACTCGCTTACCAGTACTTCTGGAGGTCTATAGGGATGTCCACCTACTCATGAACCCAATATCCAATTAAACAGTTAACTGACCGTCCCCGGATCCTATCCTGTATGGTGCCAAACAAGCCACCATCTCGATACCCTGTCCGGTATGAGGGTGAACCATATCTCCCAAACCTTCCTGATAAGGGACTTTATAGCCCCGTCTATCTGAGGTAACGTTCACGGTTGGGTACCCTATGTATCGGGCCCGTCCGCCCTTTCTAGGGTACCTAGTAAATCTTTCTTGTACAGATTTCTATCAGCATAATAATCAACCACGCAATAACCATATCTCATTTTATACTCACGTTCACTTAAACAACAATATAGTTTCACTGCCAATTAACCAATGACCGGGATACCGGCAAATAATGCAGGGGAAATAAATAACAGAATAACCACAAAGACTCTAAAACCATCAATTGAGATACACACAGTATAATTTTAAAAAAATATAGGCAATATAGAAAAATAAACAGGAAATGGAAACTACTGTGAACTAGCTGGTTTCGGCTCCACTAGTGACCTATAATTATTTTTATAGTTCTCTAATTTTTCATAAAAATACACAATTATTAATTATTAAGCTTTAATTTGTCGTAACAGAGAAAAGAGTAAGGGATTCTTACTCGAATCGGTGTCCAAAATACTGAACTTTCTATTGTACCTACTGGCGGTCCCCAGATTTCCTGAATTATCCCTACAGAATCAAAAACACTTGTCACATACATAAAAATACAATAGGAATCCAAAATCAGTAAGAAAAATCCTTTTCAGCCAATTTTGAGGTTCCGGTACGGTGGCACCACCGTTCTCTGCCAATGGTTCCACCGGTGGCGGTCGTAGTTTGCCTCGACCTAGCTGTTTTCTATCGATTTTAGCCAGTTTTGGCCGACTTTGTATATATTTTTGCGAGAAAATACGTTAGGGGGCCTCAATTGGCTGAAAAAATTAGAAAACAGAAATATACCGGCGGTAGGGTTTCCTGGGTGCGGCAGCTCTGCTGGCTTACCTTAACGGCA
This sequence comes from Carica papaya, assembly GCF_054855325.1. NCBI lineage: Eukaryota > Viridiplantae > Streptophyta > Magnoliopsida > Brassicales > Caricaceae > Carica > Carica papaya. The sequence continues at coordinate 21,202,827 of NC_142315.1, forward strand.
AGGAGTTTTTCTTCGATAAATCTGTAAAAAAGATAACGGTAAAAACAACAGTGAAAAAATCGCACGAAACAGGAAATGAAAAGGGGCTCATCGAAGGAGGTTGCAGGTTTTGCCCGCGGTTTCCAGCTCAATCGTCGGTTTTTTGCTCTAATTTGGCCAGGGGGTGCTCGGAATCAAATTTCATGTAGATAAGAGAATTTTTAACTTTTTTGACGGTCGGCAGTGGCTTCGGTGCGGTGGCAGTTGACAATCAACGATCAACTCCCTTCTCCAGCAACTGGTTCTTCTTCTCCGGTGGGAGGCTGGCAGCTAGAGTTTGGGTTCAATGTGATGCAAAATATTTATACACATCTTGCGATAATCTAGGTCATTTATCGCATTTAATCTCGACCATCCGATCGTATTTAAAGAAAAAAATGAATCTACATTGTTCATCCTGATTTGATCTCGATTGTCCGATTACATTTAAAGGGAAAACAAATTCGAACCGTCTACGCGCGCGAGATCGATCTTGGACCATTCGATTGAGGGGCACACAGATCGCCTGTGTGGCATCCCACGTCAGTGCGCCTTGTCACGCGGTGTGCTTCGGTTCATCAGGGTTGTTGATTGGGTGGTTCTATGTTATAAAATTTTCCTTATTTGCACTCTAACCCCCCAATTTCTTTGTTTTTTTCAAAAACACCCCTGGACCCAAATTTTCACCACTTTTTTCCAAAATTATTTTCAATTTCATTCCTAACATATTTTTTCCAATAATTCAACAAAAAATTAGAATAAATTAATTTAAAGTTAATTTTTTTATATATTTAAAATGTTAAAATTATTTCTGGGTTAAATTCCGGGCCCATATATTACAACTTTCCTCACTTAAAAGAAATTTAGTCCCTCAAATTTATCTCCCTCTCACTCAATCAAACAGTTGGGGATACTGAGCTCTGAGGTCTTATTCTAGCTCCTATGTGGCATCTCTCTGTGTGTGATTTTGCCATAAGACCTTAACAAAAGAAATTTTTTGGTTGTGAAGTACCCTGCTCTTTTGGTCTATAATGCCCACTGGTACCTTCTCAAAGGACAGATCCTCCTAGAGTGAAAGGGGCTCATAGGCCAAGATGTGATAATGGTCCGAGTTGTACTTGCGTAGCATGGACACATAAAAATACATTAGGGACTCTGGATAGTTCTGGAGGTAGTGCCAATTTGTAGGCGGCAGTACCAATTCTGTCTAAGATCTCAAATGGCCCATAAACCGGAGATTTGGTTTTTCCCTCTTGCCAAACCTATTGATTCTTTTGAATGGGGTGACCTTGAGGAATACTCGATCACCTTTCTTAAATTCTAAATCCCTCATCTGGATGTCCGCATAACTCTTCTGCCTACTATGAGCTATCTGGATGTTATTCCTGATCTTAACTATTTTAGCTGTAATCTCCTTCACAAGATCTAGGCCGAACAATTTTCTATCACTCACCTATTACCAACAGATCAGCGATCTGCATGGGCAGCAATATAATACCTCGTACGGAGCTATGCTGATACTTCCTTGGTAGCTGTTATTATAGGCAAACTCTATTAAGGGTAAATGATCATCCCAATAGCCCCCAAAGTTAAGAACAAAATCTCAGAACATATCTTCAAGTGTGCGAATCGTCCTTTCTGATTGTCCATCAGTTTAAGGGTGGAATGCGGTACTAAGAGACAGTTTCGTTTTCATGGCGCTGAAAATTAGACCAAAATAGAGAAGTGAACTTAGGGTCCCTGTTGGATACTACAGTCATTGGTACTCTATGTAACCTGACTATCTCCTGGATATACATTCTTGCTAGCTTGTCCAAGGGATCGGTCATCTTGATGGCAAAGAAGTGAGAAGACTTGGTAAGCTGGTTAATAATTATCCAAATGATATCATGTCCCAAGCGTGCCTTAGGCAATCTGGTCACGAAATAAATTGTGATGTGTTCCCACTTCCACTCCAGAATGGGTAATGACTAAAGTAGGCCGCCTGGATGATGATGCTCTGCCTTGATCTGCCGACACATTAGACACTTGAAAATAAAGTCGGCTACCTCTCTTTTCATCTCGTTCCACCAAAACTAGGGTTGCATACTTTGATATATTTTAGTGCTTCTAGGATACATGACAAACTTTGAGTTATAAGCCCCTGTCATGATGTCCCTTTTCAGCTCACTATCACATAAAACACATACCTTGTCTTGAAATCTGAGCAACCCATCGGCAGAGACTCAAAATTCTAAATTTACTCCATGTTCTGCATCTTTTCTGAGAGCTACTAGGGTGGAATCGGTGAATTGGGCTTCATTTATTCTCTGGATCAACTCAGGTTGGATAGCCAGGTGGGCCAAACATGTATCTGTTGTACAGCCCCTATTATCCTGTATTTTGAAACTATTAGGTGAGCTAACATACCTGCACTTTTTCTACTGAGTGCATCGGCTACCACATTACCCTTACCCGGATAATACTAAATATTGTAATCGTAGTCCTTAAGGAGTTTTATCCATCATCTCTGATGAATATTGATATCTTTTTGAGTGAATATGTATTTCAAGCTCTTATGGTCGGTATAGATCTAAAAAATCTCTTCAAGGCGTGGATAATCGCAGCAAGTTCTAAGTCATTGGTAGAGTAGTTTTTCTCATGACTCTTTAACTGCCTGGACCCATAGGCAACAACCTTCCCATGCTGCATTAGAATACAATCCAAACCCAGGTAGGAGGCATCACTATAAATTGTAGATCCACCTATTCCACTCGGGAAGGCTAACACGGGTGTAGTAGTCAATCGTTTTTTTAGTTCTGAAAACCTCCTTTCACAGTACTTGTTCCACTCAAACTTGATGTTCTTCTTTGTGAGTCGAGTCAAAGGAGCAGGTAGGCTAGAAAATTCTTCTACAAACTTGCGGTAATAACCTGCCATTCCCAAAAAGCTACGAATTTCCTTAACCGAGGTCAATTTCTTATAATCAAGCACTGCATCAACTTTTTCGGGGTTCATTGACACTCCATCCCTTGATATGATGTGTTATAGGAAGAAAGTCTACTCGAGGTAGAAGCAGCACTTACTCAACTATACGTACAACTTTTTTTCTCTAAGAACCTGCAAAACCTGGGTGAGCATGTTCCTCTCTAGTTTTTTGAATAAACCAGGATATTATCGATAAATACAATAATGAACTAATAAAGGAATTTTCTGAAAACCCTATTCATCAAATCTATAAAGATGGCTAGTGCATTGATTAGTCCAAATGACATGACCAGGAACTCATAGTGTCCGTACCTAGTTTAGAAAGCTGTTTTGAGAATGTCTTCTGCCTTGATCTTTACTTGATGGTAACCTGAACGCAGATCTATTTTGGAGAAGACCTAAGCACTCTGCAATTGATAAAAAAGATCATCGATCCTGGGGAGGGGGTACTTCTTTTTCATCGTGACTCTGTTCAGTCTCTTGTAGTCAATATATAACCTTAACGTTTTATCCCTCTTCCTTGTAAATGTGACTCTAGCATCCTAAGGGGACACACTATATCAGATGAACCCACTATCATGCAATTCATTAATCTATTTCCTCAACTATTCCATCTCAACATGACTCATATGGTAAGGAAAAACTGAGATAGGCTAGGTGTCTAACTGAAGATTTATGGTGAATTCTACTTCTTTATCCACTGGCAGTCTGAGTAGTTGATCAAAAAACATATTCGAAAGGTCTCAAACTATCGGAATCTCTCGGATGCAAATTTTTTTCTTATATTTGACTAGTTACAGAAAATAGCCGAGTTAAAGAATTTTATTTCCATGAGGGAATAATGTTTAAAAAATTTTATTAATTTGTAAATGACTCTTAATTATGAGGATTGAATACAAGTTTCTTGTGAAAATAATCTACGATGGTGTGATACGCCGCTAGCTAGTTTATTCCTAAAATTGCATCAAAGTCTCCCGTGTCAATCTCTATTAGGTCCACCCTTAATTTTTTATATGTTATATTTATGATACAAACTCTGTATATAACCTCCCTAGTAGTGTCCTACTCCAAGGAGTAGACACAAACAACACAGAATCAAGTATTTTATGTAATACATTCAAGTTTGGTGTAAAAGCATGTGAGACAAATGAATATGAGGCACCAATATCAATCAAAATGTGTGCAAGATAATTACAGATAGTGTACATATCCTATATCATGTATGAGTTGGCTTCTGTATTTTGTTGAGTGAGGTTGTAAGCTCTGCCCTGGATAGGGGATCTGGCCTACTTCTGATTCCTCGGACACTCTCTTACTTAATGCTGGGCACTTCTACATATATGACAAGTATTGTTGAGGTGATAGTAGGATCGGTCCCCATGATCCTTGCCACGATACTAGCAAGTCCTACCGCGTTCTGTTCCCAAAATTTGAGGAGGAGCCTAAATCATTGGTCTAGGTCTCTTGTTCTGCTAAACAAGTGCAGTGGGTGCTGGTCTGCAGTGTGAAACCGGGGATCTGAGGTTCCCTACTGCTGGAGAAAAAATGCAAGGGTTCCTCTCCACTAGCTATGCCTTGGCCAGAACGACTGAGAAAGTACTGAACTTGAACACATACAGCTGTTGTCTAATCTTAGGACGAAGGCCCCATTCGAACTTCTTTTCCTTTTTGCCTTCATACATCATGCTCTCAGGGAAATATCAGCCCAACTCTAAGAACTTTTGGGCTTATTCTGACACAGTTATATCGCCCTAGATTAGGTGTACAAACTCCATTTTCTTTAGATGTTGGAGATGCTCTGGGAGGTACTTTGCATTGAAGGCCATCAAGAACTATTCCTAAGTGACTGCAATGGGAAGGGTGGCCTGCTTGAGCTACCACCAGTGACCTGCCTCTCCCACCAGCATGTAGGTAGCGAGTATAACTCTCTGTTCGAAAACCACCCAAAGAGTCGTGAAAGCCTTTTTTGTCTTAGCTATCCAGTACTCAGCCTCTTCAAATAAGGATGCCCCTGCAAAAGTATATAGGTTTAGTCTTTTGTACATCTCAATATAGTCTGGGTCCATCATGGGTGGAATTGTATCATGTGAAAAAAGGATTGAATTGTGCTATGAAGGGATCGGGTGGCCCTGTGGTGGTATTAGATGATACGGTGAAGGCATTGGATTATACTGTGGTGGTGCTGAGTGATACGGTTGTGGTACCGGACTATATTGTAGTGGTGCTAAATGCTATTGTAGAGGAGCAATATTGTACCAGGGTGGGTCAAGATCCTCCCGCTGCAGGGGTGGCTTAAACTGTGGTAATGAGGGAGGGTCAGGTAGCTCCCTCCTGGGCCTGCTGGGCAGCAATAAGTCTTTTCAGCATTTCAAATAGTCGATCAACATCATCTCAAAGCGAAGCCTTTCGGGCTGCTTAGTTTGCCTCAGTCTAGTTATTTTTGACCGGGTTTGACCAGTTTTAGCCAGTTTCGGTCAGCTTTATAGTATTTCTACAAAAACACACATTTGGGAGCCTCGGTTGGCTCAAAAAATTAAAAAACAAAAACTAACCAGTGGTGGGGTTTCCCAAGTATGGCGGATCCCCCGGCTCACTTTTGCAACTGAGAGTTTTTCTTTGGTCACCCTATAGAAAATAGAATGGTGAAAACAACGGTGGAAAAATCACACGAAACGAGAAACATGAAGGGGCCCATTGGAGGAGGTTGCGAGTTTTGTCCGCAATGGTGCCGCCAGGCTTTGCCCATAGTTTTCGGCTCACCCGCCATTCTTTTTGCTCTAATTTAGCCATGGGAGTGCTCGGAATCAAATTCCAAGCAGATAAGAGAATTTTTACTTTTTTAGCGATCGGAGGTGGCTCTGGTGCGACGATGGTCGGTGGTCGACTCCCTTCTCCGGCGACTGATTCTTCTTCTCTGGTGGGAGGCTTGTAGCTAGGGTTTGGGCTCAGTGTGATGCAAAATATTTATATCTATCTCACGTTAATCTGAGCCATTCATCGCGCTAATCTAAGTAATGCATCACGTTTGATCTCGACTGTCCGATCGCGTTTAAAGAGAAAATAAATATGAACCGTTCATCGTGATTTGATCTCAACCGTCTGATCGTGTTTAAAAGAAAAATAAATCCGGACGGTCCATGTGTGCGGGATCGATCCTGGGCACTTAGATCGCCCATGTGGCATCCCGCGTCAGCGCACCTTGCCATGCAGTGTGCTCCAGTTCGTCAAGGTTGCTGATTGGGCGGTCCTACGTGGTAAAATTTTTCTTATTTATACTCTGACCCCCAGTTTCTTATTTTTCTTTAAAAAACACATCCGGACTCAAATTTTCACCTTTTTTTCCCAATAATTTCATCCATAATATTTTTTTTCCAATAATTCAAAAAAAATTAATTAATTTAAAATATTATATATATATATATATATTTAAGATGTTAAAATTATTCTCGAGTCAAATTTCGGACCTGGATATTATAACTTTTCTCTAGAATGTTTGTTATGTTGCCTGGTTAAAAGTATAAAGAATCTTGACATAATTGAGATTAGTAAATATGGTGTACCGATTAAGTGGCTTACCAAAGTCGATACGGGTAGATCTTTTAAAAAATACAGACTTGGTGTTGGTTCATCAATGACGATTGTGGAGGAAAGACCTTCAAAACTAGAATCATTTGTAGATGTTACTTCTTTATCCTTGATAGGAGGATTAAAAAGTCATATAAAAAGGAACTGGAAGAACCTGAATATGTTGGACTAAAAGATGACACGTAATAATATATATTTTAAAAAATGACATGACAAGACACTCGCATATATTGATGGTAGGGATCATAGCAAGCATAACCTTTTTGTTTATCATTATAATTAAGAAAATTACATTTGACAGCTTTTGCAGATAACTTATTTCGCTTATGTGGAGGTAATAATACAAAGTAAACACAACCAAAAACCTAAAGTACAAGTAGTATGGTGATTTTTTATAAAGACAAGAATATGGCGATTAATTATCAAGAACGAGAGTAGTTTGTCGATTGATAAAATAGACAGTCGTATGGTCTACCTCTACCCAAAACTTTAGAAGAACAGAAGATTCTAGTAAAAGTGTTCTAGTAATTTCCAAAACATGACGGTTTATCTGCTCTACTATCCCATTTTACTCTGGTGTATCGGGACATGATTGTTGAGATAAGATTTTTTTTTTCTTGAAAAAATTTGATAAGATCATAGTGATAAAAGTTTGTGCTATGTTTGCTAATTAAGATTTAACTCTTAAAAAATATACCCAAGTGAATCATGTAAAGTGATCAATAAATAAAGCAAAATATCAATAGCCAAGTCTAGACAAAATGGGTGAAGGGCCTTATAAAATCACAATGAACTAAATGGAAGGGTGCATCAACATGTGTACTACTAGAAGTAAAAGGTAATTTCACTAATTTTAAAGAGCACAACTTTGATAATTTGTAACTAAAACATATTGAAAATTCAATTTTCCTAAAAGAAAATTAGACTTGAACATATACTCTAACCTATTAGCATGTGGATGACTAAGACGGCGGTGCCACAGACTCCATGTATCATTGGCACATGAAACAAGTGAGGATGGTGATGCTAAAATAGAAAGAACATGGGGATTGCTTTTTGTTATCCAGTCAAGATAAAAGCAACGTCTATTTTTATGCCCCTTTATGATCATTTGGCCTGTTTGAAGGTCCTTCACATCGCAAGCAAGAGAAAAAAGTTTAACTAAACAATTCTGGTTAGTTAATTGTCCAACAGAAACTAAGTTGGCAATTAGACATGGTACGTAAAATGTATTAAACAGATATAAGAATTTTTTTTGATGTATTAGGTAAGTATACAGTGCCAATATGTCAACATAAAAACTACGAATATCTTTTCCCTCTTGGCTGATGTTTGCACTCTTATATTCAAGTTTGAGCAGCCTTGATTGATTAACTTGAGAATAGAATCTTTAAAAATGTTTTCTCATTTCTGCAGTAGTTTTGAAAGATTTGAGGCTCAATGCAATATCAGGTTCTAATAAATTCAATATTCAGGTAACAATTTGAGCATTCTTTAAAAATATTTTCATATTTCTGTAGCAATTTTGAAAGATTTGAGGCTCAATACAATATCAGGTTCTACTGAATTCAATATCCAAGTAATAATTTGAGCATTCTTGGTTCTCCATAGACTCTTTGTTGCTTCGTCACCAGTTTCCTTTTGAGATCCGTCAAGAAAAGTAGAGAGTCCTTTTCCTTCAACAAAAATTTAAAAGTGAAATCCCCAAAGAGCATAATTTTTTTGATTGAATTTGATAGATATGGATTCGAACTTGTTGTTGTTTGTATTTCAATCACACACAAATTGAGAAGAAAATGAAACAAGTTCAAAACTACACCGGATCCTCTAAAGGATGAAAAGAAATTTCTCAAAAGAATTATCCAAAGTGTATTACAGAAGCAAGGCTCAAAGGATTGGCTCTGATACCCTAATAAACTTTGAAGAATTGTAATGGTTTTTCTATCTATGCTTTAAAAAATACAGGGCTATATATATACAAAGAAACTTATCTAATTATAGTAACCTAGCAAATAAAGGAAACTTAATTACAAATATACAATTAGAATCTACATATATTAGGAGATAGACTATAAATTTGGGAAGTGATTGGCTATAGATCTGGTTGTAAATCGGTAAATTTATTCCTTACAAATATGTAATTTTTTTCTTCTTGATAATAAGAACTATATTACCTACAATCTGGTGGTCTAGTGATCAACACTTTCATGTTTTGTTCGAAAGTCACTAGTTTGAGTCTCATTGAAAACGTAGAATTCGCTACTTGATATGTATTATAGGTTAGCGATGATTGCCTTATAATTGTTGATTTAGTGATACTGAGAACTTAGTGTACTAGTGTATTGAAAAGACTGCAGTAGTTAAATTTATTTAAGTTTCAACATGCTTATTACATTTTTAAATAAAAAAGAACATTATATGATGATTGTGTCCCTTAATTGGGTAATTATAAAAAATTAAAAACCGACATGGACTTTTTCTCTTAAAAAATAATCACAAAATTTTTGAAGTTATAGAAAACGAAGATACTATGTTTTGTTTAAATTTAGTAAATGAATAGAGGGAAGGAAATGAAAAAAAAAAGATTCTTTCTAAATAAAAGGAAAAAGCAAAATGTTTTCCTCATTTTAAAAATTTAAAAATGAAAATGTAAATGAAATGAAAGGAAGTGAAAGAAAACTAGATGACTAATTAAGAGAGAAAACAGATAATAAAAAAATAGAATTTTAGGAAAAGAGATAGACGCTCTCATTTTACTTTATTAACTAATTAATATTTTTATCCAAAGAACTGAAAAGAGAGTGTAATGTACAGACATATATATATAATACCTAAAAATGTCACATTAAGTTTTCTTATTTAAAAACAAAAATATTAAATAATATGTCAATATTAATTATAAATATATATTATATAAAAATAAAATTTAGATATTATTCACTCAAATTCAAAATATAAAAATAAAATTAATATGATAATTATAATTATATATTATAAAGAGATAAAATTTTAAATATTATCTACTTAAATTTTAATATATAAAAATAAAATTAACAATTATATAGTTGAATTTTTAAAATATAAAAATAAAATTTAATCTTTAATTCCCTACAAATCGTATACTCTATAAGTGTTAATATAAAAATAATTTTGATAATATATATAATAACTATTTATTTAAAATTTTTAAATATAAAAATAAAATTTATTTTTTAATTAATTACAAAATATATATTATATAATTAATTTTAAATTTATAACTCGCATATAACACGTGAGAGAGATGTAGTATATTGTAATTTTCTTTTTCATTCGCCTTAACTTCATTTGATTCAAACATATTGTTATATTATACTTGGTTAAACTCGATTATATTCTACTTTAAATTTTAGATATAAAATTTTGAAATATTAAAATTAATTATACTTGCTATATATGAAGCTAATTTAGTCAACTTCATTCGTATTTTTAACTCTATAATAATGTTTTAGCATTTCAGTTTGTCAATAATAAAAGAAAATATCTTCTTTAAGTTAGTATCATTATCTTATTCAATTCTTTAATTATATATAAAAGATGGTTAAGATTACATATTTGATACATAATTATTGAATCATATCTACTCGTATGTTCATTTTAGTAACATTAAATTTGTAGTAGTGCATGCTAAGAAAGGAACATAAAAACATATAGCTTGAAGTTGAACCTATAATTCTTTTTCAATTTGTATTCTATGAAAACTACATTTCATAGAGTTTGAATTTGAATTAAACTCAACTTTAAAGTTTTAGGAGAAATTGTTTTTACTTCTTATTTCTTAATTTTTTTTTTAAAGTTTTATCCAAACAAGTATAAAAAAAAATGAGGGTATCTTATTATATTACTTTTAATTAAATTATTTAAAGCCAATTTACTTTATCTAAATGGTGATAAATTTAGTTAGGATGAATTACTTGTGTACAGTTAAAAAGAATTAAAGCGAAAAAGGGGACTTCAAAAAAAAAAAAAAGTTGATAAAGAAATGGACAAGAAACTAGAGGACTATGAGATTGGGAAAAGAAAAGTGAAATATCTCAAAATATTTTGACCTTTCTTTTTCGTGTAAATTAACTTGTTCCTCTTTTCTAAAAGCTAAAACTTTTGATGTCATGTTAATCAAATCAATAAAATTTAGTGTAAGCAAACAAAACAAACAGAGAAACGCAAAGAAATATTATACACACACGCACACGTGTGTGTGTGTGTATATATATATATATGTATAGATGTATATTCTCTAATATTATTGTCACCAAGTTGGTGTACAAATTAGTCACAATTAATCAGGCATGAGAAATATTTACATGTCTTTATTATAGGACTCTATGAAGAGGAAATTTTGACTAACAACTTGTGCCTTAATGACATGTTTTTCTCCTTACCTTTTATCAGAGTATTTAATATTTACACAATAATTTCTTGGACTTGAAATAATTAAAATTCAGTTTAAAGTTAAGAGTTAAGGACAGGATTAGTACCTACTTATTTTTTGAAGCATGACAAGATTACTTATTGTGATTAGTTAGCCTCCATTATATAATCGGATTAATAGGAATTGTATAATATTTCTATTAATGTAAGTTTGTGCAATTTATCTATAATTTTTTATATATTTTAAAAATACTGATATTTAATAATTAAAAATTCTAATACCATAATTAATATTATGAACTTCAACTTTTGATGACAAATTTCTATTATTTCTGATATTTCCTTGTAGAATGACAATTTTATTGTCACCTTTTGAAAGAGACAAGTGCCATTTGCCGAAATAGCTGCCTGTGCCCACCTAGCTACAATTCTATATATACCTTTAGCGGTGAATTTTAGTGCCAATAATCTCACTAAGAGAGAAAGTTAAAAGGAGGGTGGTGGCCGAGGAAGTACATACAAAGTTTACTGTGTATGTATGTATGTATGTATGTATGTATATATGCATCATAATTACCTCAAGATTTATATGTTCTTGTCTTGTTGTTGCTTATATATGTAGTTGCCTATATTCTCATAGCATTCCCTTTAACTTTTTGGCGTTTGTCTTTAAAACAAAAGGGGAGTTTAGGGTTTTAGGGTAAATAATGATCACAAAGAATAAATAGATATAATATCTTTTCGCTTGATAAAAATACGAGTTTGAGTTAGTTTTGGATAACTTATTGAGAGAGAATGCAATTTATATCAATTTAAAATATCAAGAAAATGAAAAATTACAAATTCTCATATTGAATTTATTTTATATTTTAATCATATAAAACATGAATAAGAATATAAAGGTGACAAAGATTTGAATTGAAAATAATATTCTAATTTTAAGATATAATTCTATGTCGAGCTTTTTTTTTTTTTTTTTGTAATTTCACATTTAATAATTCAAAATGCGCATATATCATTGTAGAATTGATAATATATGTGGTATTCATTTATAGTAATTTATATATATGTGATATTGATTTAATTATAGACTAAATATATAAATTATTAACCAAAATTTACGTAATCAAATAATTAATACTAAAACACCATCTTTTAAGGTGCTAGTCCTAAAGATGGAATTTCCATTTTTCTAAAAAATTTTAAAAAATTTTAGTGAAGACCATCAAGAGCTATCCTAAAACTCTTATGTCAATCAATCAAACTTTTTGATGGATTCATTACCTAATTTATAATGTCCTTAAAACTAATTACTAGCTTGCTCTTGTATATTTTCTAATACTGAAATCTCTAGTTAAAAATGTACTTATCTATAATAGAGTGTATTATGTTAAAATAAAGTAAAATTAGAGTATTGATCATTACAAGGTATGTTTTATCGTCAAAGCTTAGAACAAAAAGATTAGATTTTTAAATTTAATCTACCACCACTAAAATTTAGTCCTAAAACCTCTAACTCATTGGATTAAGCTATGCATTGCTTAGGTATTTTTAATATCTTTTAAAATGGCTATTTAAATGGATAAATTTTTATGTCATTATTGCCTTAGTACACTTCTCTACATATTATTACTTTGTTTACAAGATAAATCGATCTTTTTTACATCCTTGAATAGGCTCCTCAAGGCTAATTAATATGACTCAACTCTATATTGTTCAGGTTAATTTTTCATTATCTAAATTTGATTATTCTCTATGTAATATAAATAATAGGTTTTACCCGCTTTATATACTTGTGGATCTCAGTGACATGATTGTAGCAAGTTCTAACATATTTATTATTGCATCTTTGTTTAATATCTTATATAAAGTTTTCTGTTATGCTTTCTTGGTTCCTTAAGCTATTTTATAGGCATGAAGTGTAAATATGAAATTGGATATTTTTTTATGTGTGGCACTAATATGTTTCTAATATCTTGTATATGATTGACATGATAAGTTGCATGCCAATGTTATTTATGCGTCCTTTAGTTTTTGATCTTTTTCCTAATGTTGAGGAATATTTTTAGGTGGTTGGTTCTCTCCAGTATCTAATGATATAATAGCTTGGTATTTCTATTACATTATTCTCAAATAACCAAGTTGATAAATGTTATTTTTTTTATTTTATATCACTGGGAAACTTATAAGTACTTGCTATATTATTTTAAACATACAACTCATTTTGACTTATCAATTATTTGGCCCTTATATTTAACATTGAAGTATTTCTTTGACAAATAATTGGGTTGTGGACCAAGATTATGGGTGTTCCACAACTACCCAATTTACCTTAAAAACTCATTCATTTCCTAGACAATAAAGAAACAAGCTATCGTCTAGTTCATACTTTAAAAGTGAATATATAGTTCTTGCTAAAAACTACAAGAAGGTTCTTTACTTATAATATATATTGTAATAAATTTTGGTATGACAAAGTAAAATTGTATATTTTCAGTAAATCTTAAATTTCATAATTCGATAAAGTGTTAAATGTGTACTTTATTTATTAGTTAGTAAGCAACTGAAAAATCATGTTCATTTCAAGTACTAACTAAATTATAGTTATCATGACTAACCTTCTTATGTACTATCTATGGCAACTCCATATGAAGGTTCAACTTTTTTTTTTTTCTATACGTCCTCTAACTTGAGAGAGTGTTCAAAATACTTATAAACACTTTAAATAGTTCATGTATGTAACATAATTAAGTGGGGGGCCTGACATCTTTTTTTTGAAAAGCCAAGTATCTAAGGAATTTGAGTGGAAATAACATAGTGACAAGGGAGCTTTGAGTTAATAAGCTATAATTCACATATGATGCATTAATTTTCTATAAACCGAGTTATAAAGAAAGTTGTGATAATTAAGAGGATGTTAAGATGTTTTACAATATTGTCAAACTTCCAAATTAACTTTAGTAAATGTAGCACCATAATGTATGATGATCAAACAAATTTAGATATAAGTTTGTGCCTTGACATTAAAGTGCAAGTTAGGTAGCTTAGTTTCATGTAACATAATTTAGTTATATAACCTTTTGAATTATATGTTAGACAACCACTTAGTATAACATATTAAATATAATGTAAAAGCATTGATCTAAAATTGTATTTAACCTTTTTATCTAGGTTAAAAAAAATTGCAAAAACTTATATAAAACCTAATGTATAATATGTGAGAATAATTTTAATTGATTGGACTAATATCTTTGTGAATCAATATGGAAATTTTTAACACAATTTGAGAACAATGGTGGAAGTCTTTTATTACCCGAGAGGAGAGACAAAAGTTTTAAGATTAACATATTAGAGTAGTATCTATACATCCAAGTAACAAGTTTAACCTTGATGAAATTAACAATTAGGTTATTGTTTAAGCCAAAAGTAAATTTAGGGCTACACAAATAATATAACTGATTTGAGGTGTTGAACAACTGCTCCAAATTGAAAGTGATGTCAGATTAGGTGAGAGCCTTTACAGTTTTTGCTATGTATCTTATTGCTCATTCTCTTAGTTAATATCCTCTATGCGATTACTTACTTTTGAATATTATCAATTCAATTATATTTTTTTTAACAAATGTTAAGTTTCGTAATTTTGAATAATTTAAATAATTTTCGATGAGATATATATATATATATATTTCTTTCATAAATTATCAGAAATAAAATTTTTACTAAATAATTATATTAATTTATATGGTAGAATTTTTTTTTTTTTTTCTAAATCTATCATATCAGTGTTTCATTGTGTAAAGAAATATATATATGTAAAATAGGCATCATCATAATTGAGTAGATAAATAAATTGATTATATATGCATTGTTCAACCAACATATTATTGTGTAGAAAGATAAACAATCAATTAGTAGTCTTTTCAATTAAAACAAATTAAATAGTGTTGGGATCATAAAGAAGAATATTATGGATTAATAAAAGGAATATTAAAGCATGTGAGTGATGATGAGGAATCCGATGGTGAAGCACGAACAGTACGAAACAAAATAACACAACCTTTGATAGATGATACAAGTTGGAATTGCCATACAAACGACATGCCAAGTTTCAAAGCTGTCGATTTCCATGATTATTAATTAAACAATTAAATTGTAATTAATTAACAACTGTCAACTAAGTACGTACAAGTTATGGCAATTAATCAAGGACGGCTGTAGGTCCACATCATTCTTCCTTACTTAGATTTTTTTTTTGTGTGGAGAAAAAGGTCAAATCAATGGATGACAAATGAGTACAGTCTTCACTTCGTCACCGTCATGACTGTAAATCTTAAATTATGAACGTATGCGCATGTTTCAATACAGTTGTAAAAAATCAGCTTAACGTATTCCATTAGAAAAACTCAAAGTTAAATTAATTAAAAGACATTATTATAACAATATTTCTTGTAACACACTTAACTAACTCTGATTATATGTATACTTTCTTTAATAGGTTAAGGTTTAATAATCATTATATTATGCAGAGAGGTAATTCATTAACTTTATTTATTATATATATATATATATGTGGACTGAAAAATTATAATTCTTCAACATATAAATAATTAAGAAAACAGACAAACAAAACGAAGCGTGCACAAAAAAAAAAAAAAAAAAGAGAGAGAGAGAGAAAGGAATAAAAGAGGGGAAAGATGAAGACAAGCGAGAGGTGTTTCTTCTTTGTTTGTTCTTTTGGTGAAGAAAGAAGTGAGCCAAACCAGCATAAAAATAACATTTATATATATATATATATATATATTAAACATAACTAAACGGTGAAACAAAATGAGAAAAGACACGGCGGCCCCGACAAAGATTTGAAGTACGGACAATATCTATACTTACCATTTATTTACTTTTTATGTTTGGGGGGGGGGAGGAATATATTCCCAAAACTTAAGTGTTTTATGTTCCTAAGGGAACTATCAGATTAATTTAAGGGTCGGTTTTGTTTTGTTTTTGTTGCATTAAAATGCGGTTTAAAGGAATATTATGTTATGGAATAAAACCAAATTTATTGTATTTTATTATTCTCTATGCAGTTTACTCTTATTTAATTAAGAAATTAATCATTTTTTAATTAAATTTCAAGTATTATATGTCTGTGTATTAGCAGTTGATGAGTGGGCACTCCTGGGAATAATTAAGAGTAAATATTAATTTTCTCAAAAGAAAAAAAACAAACTAATAATTAACAATGCATTAATCATTACGTTCTTTGACAAATATGTATGGAATGTATAAAATAGAACTAATTTTTTAATTAAAACTTAAAATTAAGATGTAATTAATTTTATAGTCATATATATTGCTTATTACAACTTAATTTGAAGAGGGTCCTAAACAAAAATTGAAAATAGGGTGCCCTAAATCATTTTCTTTTTGGTAAAAAAAAAAAAGGGTGTTGGAAATGGTAATCATTCCTTAATTTTTAATTTGAAGAGGTGAGATTAGGGATCTCCAAACCCTAGAATTTGACCTCTTTGAAAACTGTGCTGTATGTCGGTCCCCTTCCCCCTTCTCCCGTGTGCGACTTTGCTTTCTTATCTTTTTACCACATTTTAAGATCCTCTGTCTTTTAATTCACCTTCATTAAAAGTTAAAGTCCTTTTAATTTGCACGCTTATTTAACTTAATTAATTATTATTTATTACTTGTGTACATTTCGTGTATATATATGTATGTATACAAACGCCCGTATATGGCAACTTAACAGGAAATATTAAAGTATGATCAGTTTTTATAACTATATATATATATATATATATATGTATACAGGCCTCGTCATCATTCAGGTAGAAGTTGTGTCATTAATAACAAATCAACTTTACCCATTAATTAATTCAATTCGATGGATTTTTCTGCAATAATTTAGACAAACTTTAATTGATTATGTATGTGTCTAGACAGCAATCTATTTATAGCATCGTAAGTATTTTATAAGTGCAAGTTTTAGATTCTATAAACATATATACGTGGAGCTATAGCCCCATCTATACATGTATATATCGTGATAAAGTTTCAAAAAAAATTTAAAAATAATTTTATTTATTAATAATTATGATATTATACAATAAAATTCTAAGAAATTAAAATTTGAAATTTAGGATTTTAATATTTTAATTTAATTTTTAATTAATAAAAAGTTACTACAAAATTATGAAATGCAATCAATAATTCTTTTTTGTCATTGTAAATATTATTACTAATATTAAAATACTAAGATTATATTTTATGTTATCATAAATCATGGTTAAAAGTATCTAGCTAATCTTATTTTATTTAAATTAAGATTCAATACATATAAATTTTAGTTATTGCTACAACAAGCAAAAAAGCTGAATTTAACTAACAATATGATATGCTAATGCCCTTTTTGTTTAACATTATGGCGGTTGTTGTGTGAAAGTCAATAAGTTTAGAATTTTTAGAATGAGCGAGTACCAGTAGAAACTTGAAAAGATTCAGTTTACTTCAATTTATAGATCTTAATTTATTCTTTTATAAAGATTCAGGTAAGCTTTTGATGGTGGTAAAGAGGATGCTCAACTATATAGGGTTGGCCCCAGATGTGTAAGTTAATTTCATGAAAAGTTGAGTTGTTAATATTGATTTTGAACAAGATAGAGGTTAGAGTTTGGTGGCTTAAGTTATTACAAGATGTATACCATTCTAATTAAATATCTAATATTTCCTCTATAACAAATTGGAATTCTCGAAAAGCCTTTAACTTGATGGGTGAGAGGATGAAAAGTTGAGCCTAAAAAGTTAAGTTTGATCCATTTCAAGTAAGAACTCTTGTTGAAATGTTTATGGAAGCAAATTTTAGTCTTTTTAACATCCTTTATGAAGATGTTATTGTAGGTTGTGCAAAACTAGAGAGCTTTATGAGAAGCTCTATATTGGGGGGAGTTTCTAAGGTTGAAAAGAAGTTGGTCTAGTTTTAATCGAATGCGTTAATTAATTACACCACCTAATCAATAAGCTATCAGGGGTAATGTAGTTAAGAAAAATCTTTTTATTGAGAAAGGGAGTAATGGTCTAGGTTTATAAGCATGTTAAATTCTATTATCTTAAGAGCATAGGTTGGTGTGGAGATTTAAGTCTAACAAGATATTCTTAATAAAAGTTTTTTAAGGCTAGAAACAATTTTAGCACAAGCCAAGTCTCATGTTAATGGCATGTGTCCCTCCCAGAGGTGAGGTTTTCTCTTAGCAAGCATTATTAGGAAAACTATTTATTTTAAGTGGTTTACACATATGTCAAGTAAGGAGATATATTCAATTAGTTCTAGTTTTTATGAATAATTTCTCGAGTCTACTACTCAAATATTCGTTCATTGTACATGGGCATTGAATTGAGGGATATATAATGTATTCTTGGTGGGATATTAAATGCATGGTTTTAGATTCTTTAGGATCTTTGTTGTCTTTATGGGAGGGGTTGCATCGTATTTGGCTGAGATAAGAAATTTTCTCTTTATGGCTTTATATATTTACATGGTCAATAAAGTTAGTTAGAAATAATTGAGTTTTTTTTTTTAAAAAAAAATACTTATCAACAAGTATATGTGTTGATTTCTTAAGAATAAGACTAGCTTGGTTATTAAAGGAGTCATTGCTAGTGTTTTGCTCAGTTTCCATCAAGGATTTCTTCTTTTATCAATGATGGCATCAATAAACTTAAAAGTTAAAATGTTAATTCATGTTGCTATAAGTCTTAAGTTGAGAGAGTTTTTGAAAATATGACATTTATGGACTGGTGTGTGTGAAATTCAGTCCTTCAAGGACCAACATGGTGTTTAAAGTTGAGGGAAGATAATTATAAGAGTGTTCTAAAAAGTTTGAGTGGGAGACTCAAATGAAGTAGGGTTACTAGAATGAAGGAGGTTTCTTCATTTATTAGGTCTAGTTTAGTCCTAAACAACTTAAATTTACAAATAAAAAGTGATTTCATGGTGGTATTATCATTGGTAAAAATGCATTTGCATTGTGGGTTCTCAGTTCTTCTTTAAAGAGATAAAACTGTTGATTGAAAATATTGAAAATATCAAGTTTTTAAAGGTCAATCGGGGAAAAAAAATGAATTTTTGCCTCTTTAGCTAAGATAGGAGTGCGTAATGTTCTTGACTAGGTTCTAGATGTTATTAGATCTTTTTGTTGTATAGGCTTATGACTTATGTGGCATGGATTTCTCTACTAGGAAGATTAGCTGTGTATTTAATATAGAGTACTTTTTTTAATCAAGGTGAGGATTTTTTTTTGTTTTTCTCATACTTTATTTTATTATGTCAGTTTACTCTTATTGGCTAACATGTTATTAGAAGGCAATGGATATTTATAAATTTTCTAACTTTTAATGGTTGTGTTTCTGGCCCTCAAGCTTTACTTTAAACGAGAATCTATAATATTGAGATAGAAATAACAGTTGACTCTTTGTAAGTACTATGATATTTTACTCAAATTTACTTAATATTCAAGTTAACTTTGGTCTAAAGTTAAATGGCAACCCTTTATTCTTTAAAAGGATAATTTGCTCCATTTATTAGGCTTTTGCTTTTACATCTAAGATTTATACCAAAATCAGTTGTAGTGGCCTATTTTAGTGCTCTAGGTATGCTATGTTCATGCTACATAATTCTGTTGACTTTAGTTTGTTGCTTCTTTTTTTATATGGGTCAAGTATCTGAATCTCGTAACCTTTCTTGCCAGCATATTGAAAGGTTATTTCTCTTTTTCATTTTCTCCTCTAACATTGTACTTTGGTTATAATTTTAAATGATTCTTTAGTTTGATATTTTTAATCCTTAAGCAATTCTTCTTTTAATTAGTCAATTTAAAATAATATGGGGTTACCAAATAACCAAAGTTTTATATAACCATTAACTTGTACAAGAACGTTTTTTAATGGTTACTCCTTATCCTTATTAATGTTATTAGTCATAAAGAATGAGGATTATTGAACTATATTGGTAGTAGAACTTGCACATTGGAAATATTATTGGAAAACCAATTTAAGTTATCTATCAAACTTTTTTTCATTCGGAGGCATAATCCTACTTTATTATTATATCATATATATTCTTGAATTATGACGTGTTCCAATAGAAATTGTTGTAATTGAAAAATAACTAAAATAAAATTAAGATAAAATCAAGAATTTACATTAAAAAAGAAACATAAAATTAGAAAACACCTAAAATGAAAAAGAAAGAGAAGGTCATAATCCTAAATAAATAAGAGAATTTTAGAAATTTTATCTTCAATCAAGACATTATAAATAGGACATTGTCCTAAAAAAAATTAGAAAAATAACCAAATATCTAAAAGTCCAATGTACTTACTCTAATAATTAATATGACCACCATTTTAGCTCCTTTTAGAAGATCTAAAACAATGCAGGCTTAGATCACCAATAAGTTAAAAAGAAAACTTATAATCACTTTCATACCTACTATCTTCTTATTTTGTAGTTTTCGTATTGTTGTCTATACCCATGTTTTTGGGAGTTCTTGCTTAATAGTTATTCAAGGGTAGTATGCACCTATAGCCTTATAAGAGTGCATTCCTCGCTATTAGATGTGTGCTCCTCACAAGGTCGTGTACTTCTCATGAGATAAAAATATGTTTTTCTTTTAAGTTTCTTCCTCTTTTACTTCCATGATCTTACATTTATTTCCTATAAAAGATGTGACTTGCTTATGATGTTGGCATGATGATGTTTATGATACTAGCATGATGATGTTTAATGATGGGTAATAACTTTTTACTTTTCATCTTTATTATCTTATAATGGTCTTTTTGCATTTATTTATGACTAGTCTATTTTATAAATTTAGTTACTCATCTTTTTTGTTTGAGTGTTTATTTAGATTTTCTCTATTATGTATATATGGATTTTATCTTAACTTATGGTTTTATAATCTCATTTAGGCATGAATCCATTTTATTTAAGGACCTTATGGTATTATGTTGTACATTTACTCATATTTAGACGTTGCATGAGATTTAATAAAACCAATCAAACAAGTAAAAGATGTTGAATAAACCTTAACTAGAATTATGCATGATACTGATTTATTGATTAACTGAGCTAAAACGTTTAACATCTTTTCTAGTTAATACTTAATTTTTTTATCCTTATATTGGAATAGATAGTTAGATATTCTGTAAGAGATGTAGCAGGTTTGAAATTTGTAATTCCAAAGAATTCAAACTTTTATAACTAAAAACTCTATATATATTCTCTACACTAGCGTTGGTTTTGTCTTATACTATTTAAAGCCCAAAATCCTATGATGACATGATCAAATAATTGAAAACTTAAGCATGCACTAAACCTCTCGTTGACATGTATAAAACAGTAAAGGCAATAAAATTCGAGCACGGAATGAAAAAGAAACTTAGGGACTATCTTCCTATAATGCAATTATGCCACCTTAAAGTCTCTAGTCAACAAATTCTAGCTATTATTTTAAAAAGCAAAGATGTATAAAAACTATTAGAAACAAGTTTTGTGTATTATTAGGTCTTCTAATGATAACAATAATGAATTATACTCATAATATAAGAGCCAAAAATCTCTATATTATTTTTTTTAAAATATATTAATGACATCAAGAATTTCTAAGATAGAAGTAACCCATAATTTAGGGATTAAATCAATACTTTATGATAGTCTCAATAATATATTTTTATTAAATGGTGATGGTTGCACATAAATGATAATGTGCAGCTAGATACCTTTTAAAAAGAACATATAAAACGTAGAACTTATGCCTCAAACCCAGACCTGATAAAGTATTCACCACTTAGCCAAAACATGGTTGATATACAACGTATTCTCATTTTGAAAGGCACATATGTTCATAACAAAAGATTTTACTTATCAATTAAATTTTATTTATAGATGGACTAAGTTATAAATTTAAATCATATGTGTATATATATATATATATACACATATATATATATATATATATATATATTGTCACTTGCGGGCCACGGTGTTTCCTTTATCAATTTCCTTTGGCTATTGGGTGTTTAGTATTTATGATTGCTTGTATTGCTTGCTATAATTATCTTTGATGATATATATATATATATAATTAACTTCTTCTGAAAAATTAAAAAAGGGGATCAATTTATAATTGAATACCCTTGACAAAAATAATGGTTATTACACGTAGGACCTTATACATTTAAAACAAATTAATAAACAGAAAGCTACATATATATATATATATAGGTAGCTAGCTAGGAAGAGACAAATTGAATGACTAAATTCCACCAAGAAATTATATGTAATCTTACTAAGCATGGAGTGCTATTAACATCCGAAATGGCCGTGTACGATCCAAAATTATAACCCACAACCTTGTGACTCATTTTTGTATTTATAGTGGCCTATTAATTATATACACAAGACTCATTATATATTTAGTATACCAACTAATAAAGTCAAGTACATATCATACAAGAATTTATATATATTTATGATCCTTCTTTTGCTCTTAATTTTTGTAAAAGCAGGTCGGTAACCCAAAGATGTTATGTTACTTACTATATTACTCATTAATATTTTTTTTCTGAAAGATAAATTAAAAAAATTTATTTATGACTGTTGGATGATATTAAGAGAAGGATTACAAAGCTAAAAATGAGTATTAAATAAATAATTATGTCAAATTGCCACAAGAACTTGTGTAAATGGAGAAAAAAAATATATCACAAAATAAGTGTTAGTTTACAAATTTAGCTAAATTTCAAATTAGTTAATTTTACTAAAAATATTGATGGATTTTTTCATCTAATCTGTGTTTAAAGGGTATGTATATATATATATATATATATATTCAGCTTACAATTTATTTGGTTAAATTTTCTTTAATTTTATTCATTTTAATTGTTAATAGTTGATATTTATCCTTCACATTTAGGGTTTGATTATAATTACAATTAACTTAATTTTTGTTCATATAGGTGAGAGATTTTTTTCATCACTAATAATCAAATTAGTGTGGGGCACAAAAAAGAAATTACTGCGGTAAGGCAAGAAGCATAAAATTTCCACAAATTTCCAACTACATATTTTGGTTCTATAGCAAACCAAAATAACCAAGTCTTTAGGAAACACACAGTATCAAAGCCTCCAATATTTTCCACAAAATATTCAATAGAATTTTATATATAAGAAACTTAATTAAGTTAAAAGCCGAGTGTTTAAATATAAATTATACAATTTCATTAGTGAAGGAGATAGTACATCCTTAATGTATAAATAAATAAGAAGCATATTCTGAAAATTACATATTAAATAAATAAAGTTATATATATATATATATATATATATATATATCGGTGTTGGTCGAGAGATGTTATAACCATTTTCGTATTTATAGTTCGATAATTAATTAGGATATATAAAATTATTAAATTAAATATATGGATGGTTTAAATCATAAAAGATTTAACAGATGAACAGCATTAGCATCTTAAAATTGAAAATAAAAAACTCAAAAAATTATTATGTTAGAATTTTTTTTTTTAAAAAAGTGTGCATTCTTAATTTTATTGTTTAATCTGATTTTGCTTTTATTTTTAAAATACTTTAAAATATTATATGTTAATTATTGACAGTTTAATTTAAATTATCTGTGCATTGAACTTTTTAAAATAACATACTGTTGATTTACTCAAACTAATATTATTTTATTTTCTGACTAATATTTGATTATTAAAAATAAGTTAGATATATTGGATTTAATGTATCTCTTTTAAGTATTGGTGAAAAGAATTAAAGTAAAATTCTAAATTCATTAAATAAATTTACTAGTAGCTACTAAGAATAAGATGTGATATATACCTGATAATTAATTGTATAAATATAATTTTTTTTTTAAAATGAAAATATAGTACTCTTGTTGACAGCGTAACAAATCTAAGCATGACATATGTTTTGGTACGACAGAATAATCATACACCGAATGTGACATTAGCAAATTCCTCTCTTTATTTTTTTTCATGTATACATATATATATATATATTTCTTAAATAGCGAGAATTGCTACCACCTTTTCTGTCCCACTTTGAGATAAAGCAAAAGCAGAGAAAGAAAAGCAAGAAAGAAAAAGAAAAACATAAAAGAAAGGAAGAAAGAGAAAGGGGAAAGCAATAAAGAAAAGAGAGGAAACAAAGACAAAGCTTCTCAAAAAACCTCCATGATTCAAATTCTCTCATGATCAATACCTTCTACTTCCCTCCCCCTACTTAACCAAAGAGTGAGAGGACATCCACAAAGTCTCTACAAAGCCTTGTTTGGGAAAAAGGGAAAGAGAGAAAAGAGAAAAAGAGAAAGAGGGTTTAGTTTATATAGTTTTGTTGTTGTTGGAGAATTATAAGGCTTGGATTTTTGCAGGCCATGAATCGAGGTGTTTTGCAGAGCTCACCAGTGCAGCAGATGATGGCTGGAAACCCTAACTGGTGGAATATGAACGGAGTAAGGCCGATGGTTATACCACCGTTAACCAGTACTCATCAGCAACCGCCTTCTCCGTTCTTGCCTCCTCCTCCCACTCTCTTCCCTCATCACTACACACTTAATCCCTCTTCTTCTTCATCGTCTTCTTCTGTCTTTCCTCTTCCTTCCTGGCATGGCAGCCCAGATCAGCTTCCTGAGTCATGGAGTCAACTTCTCTTGTAATACCTCTCTCTCTCTCTCTCTCTCTCTCTCTCTCTCTCTCTCTCTCTCTCTCTATACTGATTAGTTGTTCATGGTCTTCTGATCTTCAGCTTCACTTGGACAAGAACTCAACTTTTCTATTCTTCTCCATATTTATATAGTGGATTATCTTCAACTCTTGTTATTTTTGGCAACTCTTTTCCTAAATTAACTGGTGGAATAACCTGGTTTTCTTATATATAAGATTTCACTTGAGGAATAACACTATATTTTGCATACTTCTTCTCCATCATCTATATATAGACATATATTCTAGCGGATTACCTTCAACTTTTTGTTATTTTTGGTAATTCTTTCTAAATTAATATGTAGAAAAGATCCATCTTCATGTATTATGTATTTACTGAAAATATAATTAGAAATTAATAAATGGGTGTTAATTACATATTCATGTGATTATTTTTTAGGGGAGGACTGGTGGGTGAAGAGGAAAAAGCGGCGATGGGCCATTTTCAAGCCAAAAAGTTGGAGAGTTGGGAGGAGCAAGTATTACATCAACCCCCAAATGGTGGTGGTGTAGTGGAAGTGAAGCAAGAAAACTCAGCAAGCAGTTTTGTTTATGGGCATGCAAATGAAGATTTTCAGGCAAAACCTACTTGGTCTCATCACCACCAGGTCATGCCAGTTTCTTCCCCCAAGTCCTGCGTCACCACTTTTAGCAGCAACATGTTGGATTTCTCTACCAACAACAAATCAGATGGCAGGCATCCACCCCCTGATCGATCTTCCGAGGTGAAAAAACACACATTCCCGCCAGATCTATCAAACCCGATATATATCTATACAGATATCCAGTGCTTCCATAAATCCCATGCTTCATATATATTATAGGGTTTGGAGATTTGTTTACAAGTTACATACATGAATTACTTCATGGTGCCCAAAAATGCGTCAAGACAGTCATGAATTTGTGATACTACCTTGCTAGCAGCTTCTGTAATCAATATATGTTATAACATGCATTAATTTCATATCTTTTAACATGTATTCTTCTTCTCCTACTCCCATGAAAATAATTCTTTCCTTTTTCTTGTTGATTGATTTACTGGGTATAATTTTTTTCTCTCTGCAGTGTAACAGCCCTGCAAGTGGTGGAGCAGTTAAGAAAGCTAGGGTTCAAGCTTCTTCAAGCCAGCCTACCTTCAAGGTATACTTTGAGTTTCTATCTTTTTCACACAGCATGCACACATGCACAACCCAACACAGAACGCACATCATAATCTGTGAGGTGGTAAAGCTATTGTCTTTCTCGACTGTCCTTTTGTTCAGGCCTGTTTATTCTTTCACCCTTCATATCTTACTCTTATATCATCCACAGACCAAAAAGGAGAGGAAGAGGAATAATTTTTAATTACATTTTATTTAAAAGGTTGTGAAAAATCATGCACCAGCTTCTCATCATCTTTAATTTCTATAAATTTTTTTTGTTGTTTAAAATAATCAGGTAAGGAAGGAGAAATTAGGAGACCGTATTACTGCCCTTCACCAGTTAGTTTCTCCATTTGGAAAGGTAAGTTTCTTATGATTATTAATTAATTAGTACAGCCTTCTCAGAGTGTTAGATCTTGCAGATGTAAGAATAAGGGATATTAATTAATTAATTAAAGACATTATAAGTTAATTAATTTATATTCTGTTTACTGCTAGGGTTTAATTTGGTGTTAATTATATATATATAGATATGTATAAATAAAAAGAGGAAATGTATGTATATGAATGTGATTTTGGAGGGATGCGGTGTGGTGTTTTTCTCTTTTGCAGACTGACACGGCGTCTGTCTTGTTAGAAGCTATTGGGTACATCAGATTCCTTCAGAGTCAAATTGAGGTGATGTTTCTTCTCAACTTTTATATATATATATATGCATCATATTTTTATATGAATATTTCACAAACAACCATGAAGGCAAAGTGATGGCACACTTACTAT
This sequence comes from Carica papaya, assembly GCF_054855325.1. Lineage (NCBI taxonomy): Eukaryota > Viridiplantae > Streptophyta > Magnoliopsida > Brassicales > Caricaceae > Carica > Carica papaya. Next base: position 21,229,519 of record NC_142315.1, read on the forward strand.
ATTATTGTTTCTTTCAACATTCTTTTAGTTATTGAAGTCCTAAATATATTCCCTATCTCTTCTTCTTAAATATCCCCCTTGAATATTGCATTGCAGGCTCTCAGTTTACCGTACTTGGGCTCTGCCTCATCCAACATTAGGCACCAACAGTCTGTAAGAACAAAATATACCCATTTCAATCCCCACTTTTAATTTCTCTGTCTCTCTCTGTCTCTCTCTCTCTCTATATATATAATATATAGATTTCTCTCTTCCCGAAGCAAATATCTCTCTCTCTCTTTCTCGCTTCTGTGTTTAATATTTATATATTGATATATGTGTATGTGTGTGTATGTATATATGCATATGCTTATGTGTTGGCAATTGGCATGTGCATTTGCGCATATATATAAGTAATTAATATATGTGATATGCATTAATTGATTAATGATTAATTGAAATCTGGTAATATAGGTTCAAGGGGAGAGGAATTGTGTATTTCCTGAAGACCCTGGTCAGGTATAAATGCTTTATTGGATCCACTGCATGCTTTAAAGGGGGCTGTGTGTGGGGAACTTTAATCTGGAAAAGATAACAGTTTTACTGTTTTTTTTTCTCTCTTTAGATCTGAAAAAGAAAGGGTTAAAATTATGACAATGTTTCGCAGCTTTAAAGGCTTTTAACCTTCATTAAGTTCAATAAAGGAATGATTACACAGTACAAACTTTGCTTTTTGATTCACTAAAAGTATCAAAAAGAAAGAAAGAAAGAACTGTGAATCTGCGATGCTTAGATATATATGTATGCATGTAAATAATATTATAAGTTGACAAATGAAAATTAAAAGCTAACCCTTTTTTCTAATGCAATTTCTTTGACTATCCAGCTACTGAATGATAACTGCATGAAGAGGAAAGCTGGAGCTGCTGAGCAGGTACTTTAATTCTTGTCTCTATGTGTATTTATATATATAAATAAACTAGAGTTTGCTTAAGGAAATGTCATCTTTTCTGTCAAGTGAAGGCTTATAACTTTAATCAGATAGCATATATACACATATACATAGAGAAAGAGAGAGACAAAGAAGTGGCTTTTTGATTGAATTTACATTTAGTTAATTAATTTATTAAATTAATTAATAAAATGATTGAAGGATGGTCATGAGGAGCCAAAGAAGGACCTGAGGAGTAGGGGGCTGTGTCTGGTTCCTGTATCATGCACACTGCAAGTTGGGAGTGACAACGGAGCTGACTACTGGGCTCCGGCTCTGGGGGGAGGTTTCCGGTAGACGAATGGCACCGTTTTGGTGGCAGCACAGCAGCACACAATCAATATATGAAGAGCTTCAATATGAAACGTTATAACATCATGAGCAGTCACTCTGCTAAAAACATCAAAGGCTGATTGCTCATGATGCTATACACAATCTTTGTTGGGTTTATGTATGTGTGAGTGTGTGTGCTGCAGATCTAGCAATTAATTAATAGAACACGTGGATTAATTTCGATTCCTGGTTGAAAACCCTTCTCTAATTTTAGTTCAATTGTTATTAGTAATTATTCTCTCTCTTCATTAATATCTCCTAATCTTTATTTTAATTATTTATTATAATATAAATTAATTAGCTGTTGCTGCATGCTATCTTTCTTTGGCTAAGATACCCACCAGTAATACTTAATTTCTCAGATTGATTCATTCATTTCTGGTATTTGGATAGCTTTAAAATATGTTTTAAAGTAGGTATTATAAGATTATCTTGATGATTAATAAATGATCATCAAGAGAAACCTCGGGCCTAATATTAAATCTTTAGATTATTTTTGTAGAATTTTATTTGAAAATTTACCCTTAATTTAATTTTATTAGAGATCTAAAGATTGAAATCGTATAAAATTTCAAATAGATTTTGAGAATGAGTTTGAAAGTCTAGCTATTAAAAATAATGAAATTTTAAATAATTGTTCCAATGTCAATTTAGATGGAATTGAGACGGAATATTTCAAATTTCATTAATTTTTTTTAAAAAAAAATTAAATGCACTTTTTACTTTCACTTTAAATAATTTAGGATGTCAGAATTTTTATAAATAAAAAAAAAAAACCTTCCTTCTATAATTAAAATAATTTAAATATAAAATTTTAAAATAATAAAGTTTATAAACTTGTTACAAACATAAGCAAGATATAACAGGTATGTGGATGAACCTACGGGAATGTTGGGCTGTGACCCTCAAACTTCGCATGTCAAATAATGGGCTTCATCATGCCTGTTTTATTAAAAATAAATAAAAACAACCGTCCAATTATAAATTCAGAAGTGTATTATATATGCATCAAATTATTGCCATTCAAGTACCATTGCAAAGAACATATGCGTGCATACATACACATTTGTATGAATATAAGCTGAAAATAATTACTCATGTAAGTTTTTTTTTTTTTTTTTTCTGAAATAGGTAGAGAATGTCATTTTTTTTTTGTTGAGAAAATTTGAGAATGTTAATATTCTCCTTGTCTAATGGTTAATTTTTTTAAATAATAATGTCTTAATGAAGAAAAAATAAAATAAAAAGTTTACAAATAAAAAATTTATCTAAAAAAAAATACAAGAGACTTATAATATCCAAATTACTCACCAAACGAAAGGAAAAAAAAAACATAAGCATTGTAAATACTACTACAAACAAATTGATAGCTTTCAGATAAGAGGTTAGCATCACATTATGATCAGATGATATCATTATTACTAGAAAAGAAAAAAGGCCAAGGAAAAGAGTTGCTTTGAAATATGGAGATTCAAGAGAAAAAAAAAAGGGACAAAGTAGACAGAATCTCAAATAAAGTCAACAAATTACTAGAAAGTATTAAGATAAGAAGAAAACTAAAATGCAAAGTCCATATAAACCTAATCTCCTTATTGTAAAACTAAAAATTCAAATAAATAACTACCAAACTCAAAAGAAAAATATAGAACTAGTTAAATACTTATGAATTTGTTAAACAAGAGGCTACACAAACTTCCAAATATTTAAATCCAAGGTGATCTAAAGTTAAAAACATTCTACAACTTTGAGATATCATGATGATGCCTAGTGGTATATAAAAATCCTAAAAAGAGAGCGTAGTTTAATTGAAATAGCCTTTTTCATTGTTAAGCACTCTATATTGGAGTTCTAGACTCTCATGTTCTTTGAGAAAAAAATACTTGAACCAACTATTACGGTCCTTTAAACATTCTAAAATGCTTGCAGGCTTTAACATACCCCATAAAAGACATATATACTTTAAATTTTAAATGACCTTAAAAGGGAAGACCCAATTGGAAGGTTTTAATACAAAGATTACAAATTAAAACTCAATAACCTCTATTAAAGAAATCACTCTCATTTATTGAACATTTATTAACTCTATTTAGAGAGATTTAACATATTAGGCTTACTTGATTTATACAAAATTAATATTTCCTATATTAGAAGAATTTTTCATTAAAAACTATAAATAAGCCAAAAAAAAAATAAATCCAAAAAAAAAAATACAAAAACTATATTTCTCTTAGTCAGACCCTTGCAAAGAGAAGACTATAAGAATATTAAAAAAGTAATATTCAACAAATAGCACCAGTTAATGCACTATCTTGCCTAGCAATTCTCATATATTAGTTAGGCTTTGTTGCAATGAAGGAAAAAGTGATTGGTTGTTTCCTTGACAAATATGCAAAATAGGCACTTACAAGAAGCTTCTAGCTTGCAATAATAAGAGTCCAGATAATATATAACTAATAATCTACCTTTCAAGAATTTCTACTAATTCTTTTTTTTATATATTTAGTGACATTTTAACTTTACAAACTTGAGCCTCAATAGGTGACTCTAAAAGAACTTTCTCGGTAATTCAGACGATTTAACTAAGAAGATATATAAATCTTTCTATTTCTAAATAAAAATATCCATTTTATGTATATATAAAATGATCCCTTTTGGGCCTTTCCTTAGGTTGGACCACTACTCACTTTCTAGTTGAAGATCCCTCTCCTAAGGGTGATCTTTTAAAATCATTAAAATTTATTTCTTATTTATATTTTATAAGTAACTCCTTAAAATGTACTTTTAAAAATACATTTCTTAATTATAAATTTCTCTAAATTTTAATGTTAGTATCTTTTCCAATTACCAAATTGAAGCCCAAAGGAATAAACGTTACTTGTATTGCATTGAAATGTTAATTTTGTTTCACATAAAAAAATTTAAAAGAATATAAATCAATTAACAAAGAAGGGGAAATAAAGAGAAGAGGACAAGTCTCAATTTTCTATATAAATTGAGTAATTATTAAACTCCAAAACAAAATAAAGTTTACCAATCAAATTTATTAAGTTTTTTTAACTCACTTGTATCTTTGAATGCTTTAATATTTTTTCATATAAATTATTCAGTAGGTTTGTACCTAAAGAACTACAAATATCTTCTCATTTTATATTTTTTAAAGGAAATATCTATTTTTGAAAATAAAATCAATTTTATTAGTAAAATAAGAATATAATATTACAATAAAATACTAACTTATTCATGTAAAATATGTCGCAAATAAAACATAAAATAATAATGAATAAATTCTAACATAATTGACTTAGATATGATATAGAAGACGTTTCACATAATGATATATCCAATCATATGTATACACACAAAATGTTCTATGCGATTTCAATCCTCATAAGATTAACATTTAACCAGTTGATTTATCCACAAATTCTCACATAACCTAGAGTCAAATAGTTATCACAAACCATTATCAAATTGAACCTTTTCTTTATCAACTTTAACTATGATTGATATATCATGCTAATATACTTGTTGGGTATATGTGTATAAAAGTAATGCAAGAGATTAGGACTCTTAGAGTATTCCTGTGGTGGTTGGTTGTATAATTGCTCTAATAGGTGGTTATTATGACAAGTTTATGTGCCTACTTACATTGAGACAATATATATATGTATATATATATATATCCATATTTATAGATGAGTTAACATTATCTATAAGTAAAAAGATGAATTATCTCGTATTGAATGTAATATATGATATATTAGTGAACATACATATATTTAATAATAAAGATAAAACGTAATTAAAGTGAACAAATAAAGTATATGGTGTATACTTAATAATGTCTCATAACGTATAAAATTTAATTATAAGTAAATATTAAAGTCGAGTTTTTAATTTTATGATAAACTAAATTAAAATTAAGAAATGTTAGAAATTAAAAATGATTGTAGTTCTAAAGTTATAAATGGAGTTGCTCTTATTTAAATTTCTATCATTTGCAAGAGAGAAAAAAAGAGTTGTAGAGAAAAGTTGAAGGAAAAATTCTTTCTTATTCTCTATTCAGAATTCTTTATTTATCAATTTAAAAGACCAAAAGTCACAAAACCAACACATAATGATATTACTTATGAATATAGATAAGCTTTTATTCTTATATTTATATTGATGATTGAACATGAAAGTTTTTTTTTATGATAATTTTCATCTCTGAAGTTTAGTCTCCCAATGGTATTCTTACATCTTGTATTATAAGTGGGTTTAATACATCATTAATACTTAGTGCAAAAACATCAATGCTAACACATTATTAGATAGGATACTGTTACAAAAGCCAGTTAATAGTCATGCATAATCTTATTGCGGGTTTAGTATAGTGATAAACTATACATAAAATATTTAATTTTTAAACTACTTGAAGTTTATTTTCCAATAAGGTAATAATTAAAAAAGTACAGCAAGAAATATATATATATGTATAACTCATTCATTTACCAAAGGTGGTGTTGTATTTTGTACATGTCTTTTCATCTTTTCTCAAAAGATTAAGATAAAATAAAAGTAATTTAAAAAGAAAAAAAGAAGAATCTACAAATTAAGATTGGTAGACAAATCTTAACAATAAAGTACAACGTTAAGACCTAGTGTTTACCGTCGAATTAAAATAATTTTCTCTTTATACACAATTATATGTGTTGATGTCTGCGTGCACAAATATCATGCATTCAAAGATTTTTCTCCTTTTTTTCTTCAATACCCCATCTTCATGACAAGAATTCTATTCCAACATATCAAGACAAGATTACTTTATTTCCACGTGGTATCATATATCCTCTTCTTTTTCAAGTGTAAAGAGAGTAGTGATATGAGTTCATTTATGCAATACGTTCTCTTTAGTTTCTTTTTTTTTTTTAAACTTAAGAGTACTTTTGAAATAATTTCATATTATGAAAATTATGATCACTTTAATTAAGAATAAATAAATATTTAACTATTTAATCCAACAATTTAAAACAAAATTCTACATATTTAAAGGAAAAAAAAAAAAAAAAAGTTGAATCCTACCAACTCAATACTGCTGGAGCATTAAGGTGTTTCAAATGGTTACATGAAGAAATGCTTATTCCTGTAGAAAAATTCTTGGTAACAAAGGAGTTCTTTGAATTGTTAAATTGTTGAGAATAATTTTAATGAAATAATTTTTTAAAAAACACAGGAGGTTATCAAGTATATATCCTTTAAAAATTTAATGTCCACATTGTTCTTCACCTCAGTATTTATTTAAAGGTATTATTATACAAATTGTTGGGGATAATGACTTGTTCAAAGATATATTGACTGTGTTGATTTAAACAATTTCAAATATTATA